>NC_060269.1:86451410-86770783 GCF_021613505.1 Equus quagga
TATTTTGTTCTCCTCACCCTCTTTGTTGCTTTTCCTAGCATGGAATTGAAGAAACAGCCGCTGAATGCAGGAGACTGGGCGCAAGGGCGCATGCCTTCGTGGTGGACTGCAGCAACCGAGAAGATATTTACAGCACTGCGAAGAAGGTGGGATCTTACATTTGGTTAGAATCATATTATGTCAGAGCTGGGAGGGATTCTGGACATGACCAGTCATGATGCAGACAAAGCAACAGAAGTTTTGTGATCGCCAGCTAGGGGCAGACCCAGAACGAGAACCTAGAACTGAGGCCCAGACTTCAGTGTGTTCTTGAATCTTTTAGGGAGCTGGTTAAAAAATAAGCACCCAGTTGGGGCTGGCCCTGTGGCCAAGTGATCAAAGTTCCACGCACTCCTCTTCAGCGGCCAGGGTTCGTGAGTTCTAATCCTGGGTGTGGACATACTCCACTCATCAGCCATGCTGTGGAGGCCTCCCACATACAAAATAGAGGAAGATTGGCATGGATGTTAGCTCAAGGTGAATCTTCCTCACCAAAAATAAATAAATAAATAAGCACTGTAGAGGTTTTTCTTCAGTAGGTTGAGGGCTGGTCCCAGGAATCTGCATGTTTGTACCCTATGCACCCACACCTCACCCATCTGTTTCTTTTCTTTTTTTTTTAATTCTCCCAACTAAAAAGTGATTTAATTCCTTTGAAGAATCCTGCAAGGTAGCTTGACTAGACAGCAGGCGGGACAGTCCAGTGCCTCCGGTGGGGTGGCCAGGGTCTTCCACTTGCCTGTCTTTTGGTCCAGCAAGTAGGCCTTTGGATTGAAGGTGGAGTCCTTTTTCTGACATCGCTGGCTGTGGTGACACCCCCACACCCTGCCCTCTCCAAGGGAGCATGTAGCATGGGACTCATCCAAAGGGCAGTTGTTGGGCAAGAGAGGCAGAGGGATGGTTGTCTTGTTGGCCTTTATCTTCTGCAGGTTGATTTCTGCCAATGGCTGTGCACGCAGAGGATGTTGTCTTTCTAAAAAGAGAGCAGGGGCCAGTGGTTGAATTTAATGGGGAAGGTGATACTCTGGAGCACTTCACCAAGCACTGCCAGGTGACAATGTACAGGTTCTGGTCCTCTTGGTAATCACAGCTGTGGCATCCATAGGGCTGCTCATCTTCCCAGGAAGGCACCAGGCCTTCTTGCACTCATCATACCCGTAGATATTGGAGACATACTGCCTTGGGGCAATGCTCCCACCCACTGAGTACACTGTCCCCCGGTAAGTCACCATAGTGTGGAAGACAAGCCCAATTGGCAGGTCAGGCAACTTGCTCCAGGAGTTGTCACCCATGTCATACCACCAAGCTGTCATCAGCCCTGAAATCTGGTGAGTGGTGCCACCAGAGATGTAGATGTAGTGACCAGCAGAGGCAGCACTAAGTGCTGCTGCCTCATGGGGCATCTCTGAGAGCTTCAGCCACAGGTTCTTGGGGATGGTATAGGCCAGCATTCCATCGTTGAACTTGCCTTGAGCCTTTTGGCCACCTAGGATGACCACTGAATCAAGCAGGGCCCCTTTCTGCTGGTAGCTCAGCAGGCTGGATGGCCTCTCCTGCTTTCACTCCACAAAGACGCAATCAGGGTTGTGTGGGCTGCGTTGTGCTCCATGCCCCTCAGCTTGTTGCTGGCAAACATCAGCGTCTTGTTGGAGATGGCACTGAAATTGATATAATAGAAGAACTTCATGAAATACTTCTCCTGCTTATCCTTACAGAAGTATACCCAATTTATGAGTGCGCTGAGAGCCTGGTCCTTGTTGAGCACATGAAGGTTTTCATCTTTGAAGCAGGTGGCCGAAGATGACAGGTGGACAGCACATGAAGTCATCAGGCTGCATGAAGCCCTTAGGATTGGCCCAGTGGTGGAGGTTGTCACAAATGCCAGAGCAGGCCAAGTCCAATAACTCTTTGAGCGCAAACGTCTCAGCCAAGATGAGGTAGCGCCAGCAGTTGACAGGGTTAATGGACTTAATGAGGAAGTCATTGCAGTGGATTCTAAGGTGTGTTGTGTTGAAATACTGGGCCTCACGAAGGAGCTCCTCTGCATTCTGCTCTAAGATCACCACCTTGCCACCACAGAAGTAGTCCAGGAGCTGGTCCACCGTGGCCAGACTCAGGTAGTTGGGGTCAACGGTGATAAAGAGCTCACCGGTGGTCTTCACATCACCACTAGAGATGAGTCCCTTCGCTACTGGAGAGACAGCAGCCAGCACATTGTGATGTGCAAAGAGGATATGGTGGTCCACAGTCAGGGCCGTGTCCCAGTACTCTCTGCATCACCTCTGTTCGTTCAGTTTCTGCAGCATGAAGCTGTCGTAGCTTTTCTCGGTGAAGTCCCGTTTCATGGTACTTCTTGCTAGCTGAGACAGATCAGCAGCAGCTAGTGGAGAAAATACTTTCTTAGGCCACTGGAATTCAGACTGATGGTTGTTTGCAGAGCAGTTGATTGGGGAGGAGTAGAGGGTGGGAGAGAGGATGATGTCATAGAGTGGACGAGGTCATCACAATGCAGACCCTCCTGAGGCCTTTCTCAGACGCTCAGGACCTTTCTCCCCTCTGACGTCTCCAACCTGCCAAGGCCAGATAGCCTACGGGGACCTAGTGCCCAGGGCCCAGGGCTCAGGAGGCAGCTCAGAGATGGGTTGCAGCTGCCACCTGGGACCTTCAAATGTCAGTTCAAGGCTGCTTCTGGAATGTCAGAGCCAGTTGGGCAGGGAGTGGTTAAGGAGGGATAAGGGCAGGCTGCTCCTGGTGCTTGGCCACAGGGTCCCCCAACCCTGCGTGGGCTGGGGCAGGGGCGGCAGCGGGGAGCCCAGGCAGCGTCGGGGCGGAGCTCGGCAGGGCCGGCCTGGGAGATGACCACTGGGGCTGGGGGTGCGCGGGGCAGCACTTCCACTCCTGGCAGGGCCGCTGGCAACTGCTCCAGCTGAGACTGGACTCTGGCCTGGCAGGCACTGGATAGGCTTCGCCCCGCGGCAGCCCATCTGATTCTGATGCAAGTGAATCCTTGGATGACACTGCAGAATCACTGGCAGAGTTTTCTGAAGCCCAGTGAAAGAACTGAATTAGGAAGTTAGGAAAACCTGTTTATCAGGCTCTATTTATTTATGTTTTTTTTTAAGGAGGATTAGCCCTGAGCTAACATCTGCCGCCAATCCTCCTCTTTTTGCTGAGGAAGACTGGCCCTGAGCTAACATCTGTGCCAATCTTCCTCTACATTATACGTGGGATGCCTACCACAGCATGGCTTGATGAGCAGTGCCATGTCTGCACCCAGGATCCAAACGAACGCCGGGCCGCTGAAGTGGAACATGTGCACTTAACCACTGCGCCAGCAGGCCAGCCCCTATCAGGCTTTAATGGTAGATAGATCTATTTCTATGAAGCATGATTTGCCTCTTCTATATACAGATGAGATGTGCTATATATAATGGGGTTTCACTCTGAAGGCATTCATGCATGTACTTGTTACCTAAATACTGTAATAGCAGGAAGGTTCTTAGACTTAGCTGGGCAAATTCTTTAAAATACACAGTCCTGGCCCTCTCTCCTGGACATTCTGATTCAGTCTGGTGTAAGGATTCCGGTTCAACCAGACTTGCTTAGGAAATTTTAGATTTGGGGACATTTTTAGCTTCTATTTTTAGATTGTAATCTTCTGTTTCAAACTGATGCCTCTTTATTATTGATGAGACTTGAGCTAAGTCAAAAGAAAGGGTAGAATTTACCAAGGCCACTGGTGGGAAATGGCTTTCCTGAAGGCAGTTACAGTAAGAGCAAGGCCTATAGGTGAGAAACATCTGCATTTAGCAGTAAGTATTTTACTTAACTTTACTTAAAGAGACAATGAGTCTCCTTCGTAGAGATGAGCGCTCTCTGGTTAATACGAGCTATATCACCTTGGGCAAGTTACATAACCTCTCTGTGCCTAACTTTCAATTATAAAATGGGAGTTAACGCAGTATTACCTCATAGGGTTGTTATGAGGGTTGAGTTAGTCATGTTCAGTTCTTAGAACAGCATCAGGCACTCAGAAGTCACTTTCTAAGAATTAGTTATTAGTACTATAATAGAAACACCAATATTGTCTGTATAATTTTGTTATTAACCATTGTTAATGGAATTTACTAGCCCAGCATCCTTAGTTACCTAGAAGGAAAACTTTCATCTCCAGACTCATCCGGGAAGAGGCTTTTCTGGCAAAGATAATTTTATTATTTGGACTTACCCCACGTATTTCAACCACAGTGTTTTTACTGACGTTGTTCTAAGGTAAACTATATGCTTAAACAGAGTACATGCAATAACACATGATTATCAGACATTTTGAAGTAGCTATTTTGATATGGCTATTTTGGTATCAGGACAATTTTATGCACCTAAGCAATTAAACTCTCGGATTGCTTTCGTTATTAAGAAATGTGCAAAGCAGACATTTACACCCTGGAGAGACAATAGGTGATGACGGGGAGCTCAAGGTTGAAGGAAGGGTCAATATAAAACAGTAATTTATATTTTGAGTCACATTAATTTGGCAACATTACGGCAACTTTATCAATTCAGCCATATAAGATGCCCTGTTTTTCTCAATAACTTAGGGGCATTATTCTGAACAACAGTTTTCATGTTGTACTAGACATGTGGATATAGTTACAAATAGAGTTCATCAAGGGCCAGATAACTTAGCTTGACGTTAATAATCTAAATAGAACCTGATGAAATTCAGTTCTGGCTGATGAGCCTCCAGCGGTGGCACACTGGCGTCCTGCTGAGCTGTTGCTGGACCCTGCCCTGGCGTGCTTTCTCGTTGAGGTTTGAGGTCTGTCTTGGGCTCTGACCAGAGAATCTGGGAGAGTCCCAGCTCCAGGTGATCTTTCATATTGAAGCCTTGTGACCTTAGGCAAGAGACAGCCATTCTATGTTTCATGTTTCTCATCTTTAAAATGAGCATATTAAGAGTTGCTACCTCATAGAATTGCTGGGCGAATTAAGTGAGATCAATAACGAAGTTGTGTAAACTGCATAGAACAATGAAGGGCTTTAATAGGCTATTTGCCACCTCCCCCTCAGTCCCCCAACGCAGGCAGCAGGCAACGCTATCTACATAATGGTAACTCTATTAGTAGAAGCTAGCTTTTATTTGGAACACAATGTATAACAAAATGCACTGTAACTCTAAAGTCCATCCACTGAGAAGCCTAGTTACTCGAAGAACCATAAAAATATCAAGTGAGATGGTTCTTGCGTTACTAGGCCCTAAGTCTGCTGTCACTTGGTGGAGACAGGTTGGTGAGCAATAGATGAAGTGATCACACAAATAAAGAAATAGAAGGTATGGCCAGTTGAATTGTATAATCAGTTTCACATAGTTCCCCATAATAGTCCCTGCATTTGCCCATTAATTTTTTTTTCTTGCTTACCTTTTAAAGTAGTATTTAAAAAATACTGATGCTTTTTTGTCACCAGTTATATTTTTGTTAACCAAATGCCTCTTGAGATGTAATCAATAGAGCAAAGTCCAGAGATTAAATTGCGAAAGAAAATTTCTGCCAGTAGACTTACAAGCAGACCTATTTTGAAATTAAGCACCTAAAATTAAAAGGTTTTTTTGTGTGTGTTGGCATATAGATTATGTAACTACTTTTTCCCCATATCTAATAGAAAAACACATACTTTTGTAATAGTCATTGCATGCAAACCTACTCTCATACCTCTTAATAATACAGATTTTTCTTATTTTGTTTTTAAAGGTGAAGGCGGAAGTAGGAGATGTTAGTATTTTAGTAAATAATGCTGGTGTCGTCTACACATCAGATCTGTTTGCTACACAAGACCCTCAGATTGAAAAGACTTTTGAAGTTAATACACTTGCACATTTCTGGGTAAGTAGGATTTCTTTTACAAAAACATTCCCTTTTCTAAAGCCCAAAGATTAAAGTAGAGCTTTCAGCAGACATAAGGACATATCAAATCAATACTAAGTTTTGGATTGATCAATACTAAATCCATACAAAGTTTTCTCCAGGTACCAGGAATAACATTCTACACAGAGATCATTTTTTTGTACTACAACCAAATCTCACCAATCATTCTTCCTCCTCTCTCAAAAAATGTTAATAATAATAATTAATAATAATAATAAACTTCAGGTGTTATGTATGTTTTAATTCTCAGCTAGATCCTCAAATCTCTGTGTGAGCCTACTTAGAGATGAAAGAAGGGATTAGGGATCATCTGAGTCATCTTCTGTGATGCTATCCGAGGTGACCCCAGTTGACTTTTAGATTATCATGAGACTCAAGCCTTGTGTTATTTTCTGGCCCCCAAATTGCAAACTTTATTACGAGCCTCACCATTCAAAGTCTCAAATAATATATAAGGCAAGATAATGAGAGTTTTTGAATAGTCTTAAGTATTGCCCAAATCGCCAGTTCCTAAGAGTCCCTCATAGTTTTCTTGGATGTGAATTCGGAATGAGTAATCTCAAAAGAATATTGAGGTTGGTGAAAATGCAGTATTGTTTTATGTTACTATTCCCAAGTTATTGACATCCATCTTTGTATATTTTTTGGCTTACAAGTTTGCCTGTCTTTCCACCTCTGTTAAAATGTAGGGCATTGTCTTATTTGTTTCTGAATCCCCAGCAAATAGTAGGTGTTCAATAAATATTTATTGCGTGAATTATTCCGTGACTACTGGAAGATTGCCGTTCACTTCAGTATTTTGGTGACATAAAGAAACTGTTTTCTAACAATTTCACATTAAATGTAAATCTTTTTCATAACTTCAGATTATTATACCTACTCAATATATGAGATGATAAAAGACATCAGTGACAAAAAGTGGAGGATCTGGGGACATGAGAAGTTAACAATTTAAATGGCATGATTTTCAGAGCTTACAGTATCCATTGTTTTGCTTAGTTTTTTTAATCTGGGCATCCTATCCACTTGCCTTATGTTACTGCATTTGGCAAATAATTTCGGTTTTTTCGTTTATGCCAAGAGCAATGTTAACAAAATATACCTTTGGTTAGAAATATTTCCAATAGGTTTGCAAATCAGAAATAACAACAGTCTTTTCTTTTTTAATAAAAACTATTTCTAGACTGCAAAGGCATTTCTTCCAGCGATGATGAATAACAATCATGGCCATATTGTCACTGTGGCTTCAGCAGCCGGGCATATTGTGGTCCCCTTCTTACTGGCTTATTGGTATGTAAACATGTGTTTCCTTCGTTGGTTCCTACGTTTAACTTATGTGTGATTTCTTACCCTGATGAGAACTCCCGTTAAATGATGATAGACTTGAAGTTGCTGAGATAGGCAGAAAGAGTTGCACCAAGTCTCTTGTACGGCAGAATTAGTCATCATTGATGCCCTCCGAGGATGACCTTTCTAGAGGTGGCTGCAGGGAAATGATCCAGTTAGAAGCCAACTGCTTAAAGCATTTCGCATCCCTTGTAGCAGCAAGGAATTACGAGACAAGAGCAATATTTTTGTACCATATTAATAATTTTTAATAAAATAATTTTGTGGAAACAAAATAATGTTGAGATAGTATATTCTGGAATTCTAAACATTAAAATCATCCAAACAATGGAATTGTTGTAAAAGAAATTTTAGTAGTTATCCATTTAAAAATCCACATCAGCGTCCAGCCTAGTGGCACAGCTGTTAAGTTCGAATGCTCTGCTTCGGTGGCCCAGGGTTTGCTGGTTCAGATGCCAGGTGCAGACTGATGCACCGCTTGTCAAGCCATGCCATGGCAGGCGTCCTACATATAAAGTAGAGGAAGATGAGCACGGATGTTAGCTCAAGGCCAGTCTTCTTCAGCAAAAAGAGGAGGATTGGCAGCAGATGTTAGCTCAGGGCTAATCTTCCTCAAGCAAAAAACAAGGAAGATTGGTAACAGATGTTAGCTCAGGGCTAATCTTCCTGGGGGAGTGGGGGGATGGGACCCACGGCACTGTAATGCCTGAAGAACTTACTGTGGTAAGCAGGGCACAGTAATGGTGTGCTCCACTGTATGCTATAAAGAATGGATCAGTGAGGCCACTGCAGCCAAGGCAATCCTACTGGTTGCACACGCCCTCACAGTTCTTGGTCATTTCTGTATTTTAGCAAATAATAGCTCTTAAAATGTTGAATTATGATTGTGCAAATAAATATGCATATGAATAATGCTCAAATTTGTTTTCTACTATTGTGCTTTTTTGGAACTAAGCATATAAATTCTAGAAACAACATATAGTTGTATATATAGCTATAGATTTGTGTATAAATATATAGACATAGGCATGGATGGGTAGCTTGTTTCCATATGAGATATGAGCATATGAGCCTGGCAGCAGCACCTGCAGCTATCTTTCATCAAGGAAGTGGAATACATGCCAAATTGTATTAGTCCATGATGGCTGGGGGGCGCATGCCAAGCTTCACCTGGCTCTGAGAGAGACAGTGTGCAATCTGGACACCACAGGTCTGCTCTGTCCTGCTTTAGCAGTTATTTCATCTTTGTTTTAGAAACTCAATCCAAGTCTTTATATATTTTTTAAACTATTAGAAAATAAATATATGTTCAGTAAGAAAGAGAAAGAGAGAAAGAAGACATGGATGAACAAAAAAAGAAAATAAAAATCACGCGTCTTGCCGTTACCTAAGAACAGCCATCTGTAGGTGTGGTCGAGTTAAAATGGCGTGGTGTATATTCTTGCTAACTTGTGTGTTCTTTTCGTTCATCTCTATCTCTTTCCTTTCTTACTGAACACTATTATTTGTTTTCTAATAGTTTTCAAAATAAATATAGAGCCAGCCCTGGTGGCCTAGTCGTTAAGATTCAGTGCTCCCGCCGCCACAGCCCAGGGTCGTTTCCCAGTCATGGAACCTCACCACCCACCTGTCAGTTGTCACACTGTGGCGGCACGTAGAGACCTTAACTAACAACCAGGACACGCAACTATGCGCTGAAGCCTTAAAAAAAATAAATGCATTAAATATAGACTTGGATGGAGTTTCTGAAAAAAGAGGAAATACCTGCTGACATGGTCACAGAGCAGACCTATGGTGTCCAGGCTGCATATTGTCTCTCAGAGGCAGTTTAAGTTTGGCAGTGAGCCCTTAGTGGTCAAGGGCTAATACAGTTTGCCATTATTCCACTTCCTTGATGAAAGGTAGTTGCAGGTGTGCTCCCTGGTTGTTACATGACACTCCACTCCCTGCCAGATTCTGTCTCAGTCTCCAGGCATGGAGTTAAGCAAAGAGGACACTTCCTCCTTCTCTTGCCATAGTAAATACTGTAGCTCTTTGGATTCGGATTTGATTCCAGTCCACTGAGTGGTTAGCAGTGAAAACCAAGAGAGAGCATGCTTTGTGTGAGAAACAAATTTATTCTAGTGTCTACTGATGGTGCTTTCAGCAGAAGGGTTCTCATCGAGCATTATCAAAGCAGGAATGACACACACAGGTATGCAGGTTGGGCACCACACAATTCTAGAGTGCAGTGTTCACGTCCGGGACCTTTGAGATTAAAGAGATTTTCCAGCAGATGGCAGTAAAGTAGCTTAAGAAGAGGAGTGGCTTTCTCTGATTCACACAAAGGCGCCATTTGGGCTAATAGGCAGGGTTGTAACCACACGAGTGGTTTGTACACATCCAGCTTTGGGACAGATCTGTGGTTTGCTTGCCCTTGCACACCTCCTCTTTGGATCCTCAGCTCTCACTGGGCTGAGCTGCTGCAGTCTGTGACCCTGATTGACCACAATTAGCTTCAGTTCAGTTCACTGGTTTTTGCTCAGCATCTCATCAATGGTAGGACTTTCACAGAGACACACTGAAGGCTTCTCCCAGCAGAAAGCAATTTTATCAGCTGTTGTTATTAACAATTGGGCCACTAAACTGAGACACTGCTTCTTAAAACATAAACTTTTTAATTGAAGTATAGCATACATTTATAAAAATGCAGAAATTATAAGCATACAGCTCAAAGGGTTACCACAAAGTGGGCACATCTATTTAACCATCATGCAGTCAAAAAACAGAACATTAACAAGACCCCAGAAGCTCATTTTGGAATTCTTCCCAACCACCTTTCCCTCTTTCCTTCCCAAAGATAACACCTATACTGACGTGTAACACCAGAGATTAATTTTGCCTCTTTTTGATCTTTATATACATGAAATCACACTGTGTTTGTGAGAGTTTTCCGTGTTTTTGTTGGTAGCTGTAGTTCAATCATTTTCATGCCTGTATAGTATTACATCGAGTGACTAGACATTAATTTCTTTTTCCATCCTACTATTTATCAACATTTGGGTTATTTCCAAGGTAGGATTATTATAAATAATGATGTTATGAATCTTTATTCAATCACTTACTAACTTTGTATGACCTGTGGCAAATTACTCAACTTCTCTAAGCTTCATTTTCTTCATCCATAAAATAGGCTAATAATAGCAACAAACTAACTCATCAGGGTGCTGTAAAGTTTAAATGATATGATGTTAGGCGCTTAGCATGGAACCTGGAATCCTGCAAATGTTCAGTAGCAGGAGGGTGCCTGTTGGTATTACATTCCAATTCCACTTCCCTATATTACACAAAATGGGAAGTTCCCACCTCTCATTTTAGCTTCCAGAATTCTCTGCCCCAGTGGAACTAATCTTGTATGCTCTGGCTCCTGAGTGTTAAAAGTTACCAGTATGGGAGGACATGGCAAAATTGAGTCATGATCATTAACTTGTAATGAAATGTTATTTAAGAGAATAATTTGAAATAAGAAATATTAACTCAACTTATTAATAAGAAATTTGATGTAATGTTACAAAGTGCAGAAAAAAATCCACTCACTTTTAGCTTTCATATATATGTCTAAAAACAAATCCACTCTAAAGTTCAAAACTGTAAAATTTCTTTAACACACTCAAGATCGTTAACTCTGAGTTTTAATATATTGCTGCATTTTTGGTTCACATAAGAAAAATCAGAAAATACAGTTTAGTTAAAGAAAAAGAGAAAATTTACTGATACTCTCACCAAGCAGAAATAACTAAGGTGAGCATATTGTAATTTTTTAGGACATTTTAAATGCAGATATATAGTCATGCATTGAAAAAAATCTACGTACATAATCTTGCCCTTTTTTAATTTACAATGATGTTTGGCATGTTAATAAATATATATGTGCAATATCGCTTTCAATTCCTGCATGGTATGCCCCTGTACATATGTGCCACTATTTATTCAATTTATCCATTATTGTTGGGTAATTTATTTGTCAGGACGCTCCCAGTTGCAAGGAATGCAAAACTTAGACTGCCCCAGACCAAGAGAGGAAGTTTGGGGCTCTAATTCAAGTCTCAGGCAGACCGTCCTCCTCTGTTGGTAGATGGCCACCAGCAGTTCTGGAATAGCCTTTGAACTCCACGTCCAGCAGGTGGAGGAAAAGGCATGGCTTCCCAGTAATGCCTTTAAACGTTCCAGTTCTAGAGTTCACTCTAACTAGACCAACTTGGATCCAGCCACTGTCTGGAGAGGAGAGGGGGGCGTTACCTGACAAAGTCAGTGATGCTTCTGGAACAAGGGAATGTGAACACCAATGGGCAAAAACAATAGCCGCCCACTGCAGAGATTTAGAATTGTTTCTAGCTGTTTGCCCTCAGGAACTATAGACCCCAGGGACTGTCTTTGAATATAAATCTTTATAAACATGGTCAACTTTTTTCTTGGTATAAATGCTTAAAGGAGAAATTACTAGATCTAAGAGCATGACATATTTTTAATGAATTTGATACCTTTTGCCAAATTGCCTTCCAGAAAAGGCTGCCAATTAACCTGTGCTTTGGAAAATAGAAAGCTATGGAAAGTTCTCTCTCACTTTTTTTTTCAAGCTTAGACATGTATTGAAGGCTTAGAAAGAAAAGATTGCTAGTTCAATTATATGAAATGAAAATATTCTGTACGTTGAAAAACAACTCAAACAAAAGTTTCCTCATATCCTTACCATTACTGCTAGGCAAAAATGCTATCTTGTTTTACTTTACATTTATGTTCATTACTTTTTTTTTTTTTTTTAAAGATTTTTATTTTTTCCTTTTTCTCCCCAAAGCCCCCCGGTACATAGTTGTGTATTCTTCGTTGTGGGTCCTTCTAGTTGTGGCATGTGGGACGCTGCCTCAGCGTGGTCTGATGAGCAGTGCCATGTCCGCGCCCAGGATTCGAACCAACGAAACACTGGGCAGCCTGCAGCGGAGCGCGCGAACTTAACCACTCGGCCACGGGGCCAGCCCCTTATGTTCATTACTTTTGATAGAAAACATTTTATATGCATATATCTATTGGTGTTTTTATTTTATAAATTTTCTGTTAATGTTCCTTAGCCATTTATCCATTAGAGTATCGTCTTATTCATTTATAAAAGTTGTCATATACTAACGGTTATCCTTGTCTTATATGTTGCAAATGCTTTGTCTCTTAGCTTGGTCGGGAGCTAATTAATAAAGTTTCGACTATATCATTGAGAGGCCTGGTTTGTCGCCCAGCTTTAAAGCCTGATGCTACCACTTTGTTCTGTGTCTTTGGGCCAGTTTTATAACCCTCTGTGGCCTCCATTTCATTTTTGGTAAATCGGGATCATAACGGTATTTATTCCATAGAATTGTTGTAAGGATTAAATTAAATAATGCATCTGAATAACTGAGGACAGTCTCTGGCATATAGTAATCAATTTTAGATAGGATTATTTTTGTTTGTGTTGTTTTTCAATGTACAGAAGTTTTGTGGTTTTTTTTGAGGAAGACTAGCCCTGAGCTAACATCTGCTGCCAATCCTCCTCTTTTTGCTGAGGAAGACTGGCCCTGAGCTAACATCCATGCCCATCTTCCTCTACTTTATATGTGGGACGCCTGCCACAGCATGGTTTAGCAAGCGGTGCCTTGTCCGCACCCAGGAGCTGAACTGGCAAACCCCGGGCTGCCAAAGTGGAACCTGCGCACCTAACCGCTGTGCCACCGGCCGGCCCCAGAAGATTTACATTTTATACAATTGAATCTAGCAATGTTTCTTTTAAGACTTCAATATATGTCTAAGCTTTAAAAAAAAATAGGTGAAAGAAAAATTTCCTCAGCCTTTTATTTTCCAAAGCACAGGTTAATTGGCAAGAACTTACAGCTGCTTTGTATAATTGCTAATCCATTCAGACTTATAGAAAAAGAATCTGATAATTAATGCCACTGAATTGTACACTTAAAAATGGTTAAGGGGCTGGCCCCGTGGCCGAGTGGTTAAGTTCGCGTGCTCCACTGCAGGCGGCCCAGTGTTTCGTTGGTTCAAATCCTGGGCGCGGACATGGCACTGCTCATCAAACCATGCTGGGCAGAGTCCCACATGCCACAACTAGAAGGACCCACAACGAAGAATATACAACTGTGTACCGGGGGGCTTTGGGGAGAAAAAGGAAAAAAAAACGGTTAAAATGGCAAATTTTGTTATAAATATTTTTGCACAATTTTTAAAAATTAATAATGTAATATTCCAAAAACCATTGAATTGTACACTTTAAATGGGTGAATTATATGATGTGTGAATTTATATCTCAATAAAGCAGTTCTTTTTTTTTGAGGAAGATTAGCCCTGAGCTAACTACTGCCAAACCTCCTCTTTTTGCTGAGGAAGACTGGCCCTGAGCTAACATCCATGCCCATCTTCCTCTACTTTATATGTGGGACGCCTACCACAGCATGGTGTGCCAAGCAGTGCCATGGCCGCACCTGGGATCCAAACCGGTGAACCCCGGGCCACTGAGAAGCAGAAAGTGCAAACTTAACCACTGCACCATCCAGCCGGCCCCTCAATAAAGCAGTTTTTTTAAAAAGCTAACTGGGGAAGTAATGTCCATGTAGACGTATGATTAATTTCCCTTCTCCTTCTGAATGAAGGAGTTATGACAATAAGAATTGCTTTGCATTTTGATTCATTCATTTGACAAATATTTATTGTGCACGTATTACACAGCAAACACTGGGCTAGGCTCTGGGGCTTCACTGGAGGCCAAAACAGTCATGGAGCTTAAGTGAAAGGTATGGGGGACAGACATTAAAAAATTCACCCACATGAATATTTAATTACAAATCCGGGGCATGCTATTTTGGAAAACTGAAGATTACTATATAATGGAGGAATGATTTAAACTAGGGTTCAGGAAAGGCCTCTTGGAGGAAGTCAAGCTGAGACTTAAAGGAAGACTAGGACTTATTCAGGAGAATTTTCCGATAAATTCCATGAACATATAGTAAATAATGAACAGCCTATAGTGACATTAAATTTTGTGGAAACGGCAACAACGAAAACAAACACCTTAACAATTTTCCTAACAAAACATTTAAACCTACTCAATTCTCACTGATGAATGATGCTGGGATGCAGTAAACGTTCTATGTCTGTGCTTTTTAGGCTTCAGTATGCCTATAGAGTTACCTGAGGATGGGCTAAAATGCAGATTCTGATTCAGTAGTTACCGAAACCAAAGGGAGATGGCCTCCAGACTCTCCACAAGTAGTTGTCACACAAAGTAGGATATATTTGCAGCAAATAGGAGACCATGAGGGATCGTTTCCAAAATCCTGGTGTCGCTGAACAAAGGGAAACAGGGACCTTTTATTTCGGATGGAGGATGAATATTCAAAAGGCAGAGGTGGGCATCCACTTGCGCAGGCTCAGTTGGAAAACTTGCTTCCACATACACTGTAGGTTACAGTAACAAGGCGCAAGCATGTGTGTGTCGTGTTGCTCTGGTGGGTGGGGCTTGGTCTGGTTCAGGGTGGTTGCTGATTGCGTCTCTTAAACAGTTAAATGCTTCCGAACCCACCCTTGAGTTCCTCGGGGCAGTTAGTCGGTGACAGTAGGTCTGGACTGGGCCCTGAGATTCAGGCGCTGCCCACGCCGCTGGGCAGAGGACCACGTTTAACTAAGGAAAACAGACGTCTGAAGTCAATAGATGCAGCAGCTTTCTTGAATTATTTGGTGACCTCTGTTTATTCGCAGTTCGAGCAAGTTTGCTGCTGTTGGATTTCATAGAGGTTTGACTGAAGAACTGGCTGCCTTAAAAAGAACCGGAGTCAAAACAACGTGTCTCTGCCCTAATTTCATAAACACTGGCTTCATCAAAAACCCGAGTACCAGGTAAGCAGAGACAGAAATGAAGACAAAAGGATTGGCGATTGCTATGAATATCAGCTATTGTGTGGGTTTTCCTAAGTATTTTAAGCCTTGAAATACCTGATATTTGATGCCCTTAGCTCATCTCAGTCTCGGCTTCTATAGATTGTGGGAAAACGGGTGGAGAGATAGAGAGGGAGAGAATTGTATATAGATATAAATATGAATGATACAGGTGAACTTGCAAATCCTCCCTTCTTTCTTCCCCTAAGCAGTGGTTCTCAGACTTCCATACACATGGATTTCACCAGGCGTGCTTGGGAACCACGGAGGGCCCCACTCCCAGAGGTGTTGATTTATTGGGTTTGGTTGGGATAGGGTAGTGGTGGAGAAGGGGGCCTGGATCTCTGTATGGTTAACAAGCATCGTAGGTCATTCTGATAGAGATAACCCAGGACCACAGTGTGAAAAACACATTCCTTCAGTGATCTAGTCATTATCCTCCAAAATGAGTATCAGACCAGAGTCTTTCCTTGGTTAACAAAGAAAATTACAAAGGATCAGCTCTGAGGTTAATTTTTCATGTTTCCTGTCTTTGGGAATAGCTTTAACGTCTTTGTAAATATGATGCATACTTTGTTTTAATTCCAACATGTAGAATAATACAAATAAGAAAGTTTCTTTTTAAATTTCCTTAAACCTCTCTGTCCAGTGGAAACTACTCTTAACATTTTGATGAGCGTCCTTCTAGACTTCTCTCTAAGTGCAGATTAAATGTCTGAATTTCGTATAACTCGCATATATGGCACCTATGGTTCTGGAAGCAGTAACTAAGCTGCTTACTTCCCTCAGCGTTAGGATTATAGGCAACAATACTGTATTATAAACTTCAAAGCTGCTCAGAAGCTAGATTTTAATTGTTCCCACTACAAAAAAGAAATAATCATTCGATGTGATAGAGACGTTAGCCAATGCTACGGTGGGAATCATATTGCAATATATAAATGTGTCAAATCAACACATTGTACACCTTAAACCTACACAATGTGATATGGCAAACATATCTCGATAAAAATAAATTAATTCATTTTTTTTAAAAAGAGTTCACTAGGGGCCGGCCCCGTGGCCGAGTGGTTGAGTTCACACACTCTGCTTTGGTGGCCCAGGGTTTCGCCAGTTTGAATCCTGGGCGCGGACATGGCACCGCTCCTCAAGCCGTGCTGAGGTGGTGTCCCACATGCCACAACTAGAAGGACCTATAACTAAAAATACACAACTATGTACCTCGGGGCTTTGGAGCAAAAAAGGAAAAATAAAATCTTAAAAAAAAAAAAAAGAGTTCACTAAAATTGACAGGAGGTGTCGAAGGAAGAGGTGAGTACCATCCCTGAGGATAAAATTTGCCAATTTCTTCCATTATTTTCAGGATTTAGATACTAAAATGATATATTTCATTCAGACTGTCTTTCAACAGTTAAAAATAGACACCACATTTTTTAAAATCATAATCGTATTTTTTACCCTTGGCCCCTGGACAAGAAGCCACAGAAGCTAACCTTCATGTGGGCAAGGGTGCCCTCTCCTGGCAAAGCTCTACTAGTACAATCGGAAAATAATTGGGAAGCTAGCTGGCGGGGGAGGGAGGGAGGGGAGTGTAAATAGAAGTTGGCATGATTCCAGCCTAATGTCGGGAATGTAACCCAGCTAAGGAAGGGTCCCGGGCCTGGGCCTGCCAGGTGAATCCCTTTGAAGATAAGCTGATACTAGAGTGGATGCCAAAGGTAAAGTTGGTTTTAATCTAGACTCTTAGTTCTTCTAATTAGAGGACAGAGAGATCCTACTCTGATTTATATTTTGGACACTAAATAAATTCCATAATTTTCTTAAACCTCATGAGAATACTTTGCTTCACAAGACAAAGTAATTTGCCCATAAGTAGAAGAGCTGAGATTCAGACTAAACTTTTCCCGTTTTACACGGGTACAGCCTTTCTGAAAGGAGGAAGCTGAACCAACCTCTAAATGACTGACTCAAAATAATTTGTATCATATTAATGTTGGAACTTAAATTTACTTTTAAAGCACATCAGACATGTAGCTTATTGATTCTTATATTTACACATCTAACACTTTGCAAAGAAGTGAGTTTACTGTGAAGGTTATAATGCAGCATTAACCTGAGTTATTGGAATTAAGTGTAATTAGGTGTTCTGAGTAATTTTTTTTGACAGCTGAGTTATTTTTGTTAAACAAACTTGGATATCAAGAAATCGTTTTATTAAAAGCATTTATTGGTGCCGGCCCAGTGGCATAGCAGTTAAATTTGCACGCTTGACTTTGGCGGCCCAGGGTTCCCTGGTTCAGATCCTGGGTGCAGACCTATGCACCGCTTATCAAGCCATGCTGTGACAGGTGTCCCACATATAAAGTAGAGAAAAATGGACACAGATGTTAGCTCAGGGCGAATCTTCCTCCAAAAAGAAAAAAAAGCATTTATTGAAGGCCTACTAAATTACCACGTACCCCAGTAGGTCTAATACCTTGCATAAACCACCTCTAATCTCTAATCCAGGAGGGCTAGATTTGGCCCGGGGGATAGTTTACCTACCCCTGTTCTAATCCTTATAACAATTCTGCAAGATAAGTCTTACTATGCCCATTTTACAGACAAAGAAGCTGAAACTTGGAGAAGTAAAGAAAATTGCCCAAGGTCCCACGGCCCCAAAGTGGCAGACTGGAATTCCTACCTGGGTCCTTGACTCCAAATGCCACGCTATTCCTAGCTTTATTTTTTAACACAAATTTTTAATTGAAGTTTCTTTCCTGAGAATCATCATTTTAAAAATGTATATTAAATATTTCATTGGAAATATCTTTATCGCTTTTCTGATAGTATATGATGATTATAAACAAAATTTAAGTAATATAGAGAAAAGTCCCCTCAAAGATGCTACTCTTCCAGAGATAACAACTTTACTGAAAAATTAGATTTCCAATTACAGCTTTCCAATTTAAGAGGCTACACTTCTTAATTTAATGCATTTCTTTTTCTGGTACATGGGAACGTACATACTATTCTGGAAGTTGCCTTTTTGACTTCACAATGTGCTGTTGTCAGCTTTCTGTGTTGATATATAGACAGCTACCTTACTTTATTCTTTTTAATGTTAGCCTAACACTCTTTGGGTAGACATCTTCTCTATTGACGGACATTTAGATATCGAATCTTTCATTATTGTAATAAGTGCATATTCTTGTTTGTGTGTGCGTGTATACATACAGACATATGTATTCATATATATGTACATGTATGTATGTGTGTGTGTGTCTGTATCTTTGCTCACTTTTCTAACCATTCTGTTATGATTGTTTTTTTGAAAGAGAATTGCCAAATCAAACAGTAGGAACTTAATTACTTTTGGTAGATTTATTAGATTGCCCTCCAGAAGGACTGCCCTAATTTTTCCTCCCATCGGCAGGGGATCAAGCACCCATTCCCCTCACCTTTGTCGGCTTTAAATATTAGCACACTTCTAATTTTTGCCAGTATGATAGGATAAAAACAGTACTTCTATGTTACGTTCTTTTTGATCATTAGAAAGGTTGGCATCATCTTTTCCTATTTAATAAGTCCTGTTATCTTCTCTATTCGACTTTGCTTATACAAATCAGACTGCATCATACAAGTGCCTATAAAAATTGGGTTAAGGAAGTTCCCTTATGTTCCCAGTTTGTTGAGTGGTTTTTTTTTTCTCCATGAAAGGGTGTTGGATTGTGTCAAATGCTTTTTCTGCGCCTGTTGAGATGATCATGTGGGGCTTTTCCTTCATCCTATTAATCTGGTATATTACATTGATTGGTTTTTATATGGTCAACCACCTTGCATTCCTGGAATAAGTCTCACTTGGCCATGCTATGTAATCCTTTTAATATGATGCTTAGTTTGGTTTGATAGTGTTTTGTTGAGAATATTTGCATCGACATTCATAAGCGACATTGCTATGTAGTTTTCTAGTGGTATCTTAGTCTGACTTTAGTAATTAATTCTGGCCTCACAGAATGAGTTAAGAAGAGTTTGCTCCTCTTCTGTTTTTTGAAAGACTTTGAGAAGAATTGGTATTAATTCTTTAAGTTTGGATAGAGTTCAAAATGAAGCTATCTGGTCCTGGGCTTTTCTTTGCTGAGAGTTTTTTGATTACTGATTTAATCTCTTATTAAAAGTCTACTCAGATTTTCTGTTTCCTCTTGTCAGTTTTGGTGCTTTGTGTGTTCCTAGGAATTTATACATTTCATCTAGGTTATCTAATTTTTGGCATAAAGTTGTTCATAGTATTCTCTTGTACTGGCGTACCTCATTTTATTGTGCTTCGCAGATAGTGCATTTTTCACAAGACTCCCCTCCAGCAAAAAGATTACGACTTGCTGATGGTTAGCATTTTTTAGCAATAAAGGATTTTTTAATTAAGGTTGTGCATTGTTTTTTTGGACATAATGTTATTGCAAACTTAATAGGCTATGGTATAGTGTGAACATAATTTTTATATGCACTGGGAGACCAAAAAGTTCATGTGACTTGCTTTCTTGTGATATTTGCTTTATTGGGGTAGTCTGGGGCCAAACCTGCAGTATCTCTGAGGTATGTCTATAATCCTTTTGATTTCTGTAAGGTTGGTAATAATGTCCTCACTTTCATTCCTGATTTTAATACTTTATCTTCTCTCTTTTTTTCTTGGTCAGTCTAGCTAAAGGTTTGTCAATTTTGTTGATCTTTTCCAAGAGCCAACTTTTGATTTCATTGATTCTCTCTATTGTTATCTATTCTCTATTTCGTTTATCGCTGCTTTATTATTTCCTTTATTTCTGTTTGGTGTAGGTTTAGTTTGTTGTTTTTCTCCTAGTTTCTTAAGGTGGAAAGTTAGGTTATTTATTTGAGATCTTTTTTTTTCAACGTAGGTGTTTATAGCTATAGATTTCCCTCTGAACACTGCTTTTCCTGAATCCCATAAATTTTAGTATGTTGTGTTTTTTCATTCATCTCAAAGTATTTTCTAATTTCCTCTAATTTCTTCTTTGTCCCATTGGTTAATTTCCACATATTTGTGAATTTTCCAGTTTTCCTTCTGTTATTGATTTCTAACTTCATTCCATTGTGGTTGGAGAACGTACTTAGTATGATTTCAGTCTCTTTAAATTTAATGAGGCTTGTTTTGTGGTCAAACGTATGGTCTGTCCTGGACAATGTTCCTTGTGCCCTCGAGAGGAATACATATTCTGCTGCTGTTGGGTGCAGTGTTCCATGGATGCTCTCAGGTCTGGCTGATTCATACTGTTGTTCAGGTCTTCGATTTCTTTGTTGATCTTCTGTCTAGTTCTTCAATCCGTCGTTGAAAGTGGGATTAACGTCTCCAGCTCTTATTGTTAACCTGTCTATATCTCTCTTCAATTCTGTAAATTTTTGCTTCATGTATTTTGGGGCTCTCTTGTTAGGTATATGAATAATTTTTAATTAATGTTTTTCCTTCAAATAAGTCATCTCTTTCTTTCCAGTTAGTGATATAAACAATGTAGCATAATCTGAATGGATTCGATTATGTGTAATTGGATGTTCTGGTTAATTTTTTTGACAGCCAAGCATTATTTTTGTTGAACATCCTTTTAAAACGTCTACTCTCCTACATGTAATATACATATCAACATTTATTTTCTCTAAAAATTTAGTTTTTGTGTGTGCCTCAGAAAGATATTAGTTTTTATTGTCTAGTACAATGAAAAAGAAGATGTTTAAGGAGGTGACAAGTAACATTTGTACAGTATAACTGGATAAAGTACTTACACATACATTTCCCATTTAACCATCATGTTACCAGTGGGGCACTGAAGCTGGCTGGTACTCCTTCAGTGAAGCCGTTGTTGGTAGCTTGAAATTGGCCTTGGTGGGAGGATTTACACCATAGAAATTGGAAAATGCTACAAAATGGGTAATTCTGTCCCTGGAGAGCCAGTTGTTAAACATTTACCAGCACACCACTGCATTATCCCTGTTTTTCAGATTAAACACGAAAACAAAAACCTGAGCTTGAAAGAGTAGAGATGTCGTCCCCAAAATTACTCGGCTACTTAAGTAAAAAAAGTTAGATAATCAAACCCCGTCCTTCTACCTGAAAATCCTTTCCCCTAAGTATTCCTACGCCCCCACATGCATTCTCCTTCCCCACCCCAAGAGATTGGCCCAAAGTGTTTTTGGATAGTTTCTACAAAATCCTTTATGAACATTTACTGAATAGGATTTGCAACTCTTGTTAACATTAGACTGTCAAGGGAAAAATATTTTCACATACTGACATTTTAATGTTAATATTTTATTCTGCAAGAAATTGAATTTTTTCTGAAGCCTTTTCTTTTGGTCTTTTTAAAATTATGATATTAGGGGCCGGCCCGGTGGCACGGCGGTTAAGTTCACACATTCTGCTTCTCTGCGGCCCGGGGTTCATCAGTTCGGATCCTGGGTGCAGATATGGCACTGCTTGGCAAACGCCATGCTGTGGTAGGCATCCCACATATAAAGTAGAGGAAAATGGGCATGGATGTTAGCTCAGGGCCAGTCTTTCTCAGCAAAAAGAGGAAGATTGGTGGTAGTTAGCTCAGAGCTAATCTTCCTCGAAAAATAAATAAATAAATAAAAATAAAATGAAATCATGATATTGGACAGCCATTAAATTTGATAAAAATTCCTCTGACAGAGGCTAAGACCTTTAGGTAAGGAGATGGAGTCCACTAAGAAAAGTTCAGTCAATGCAGCACTACTTGGTTCGTGGGTTAGCGAGGCCTCAGTGTGAATGAGGAAGTGTGCTGTACTGTTTACACAGGTGTTGGTGAGGTTTCATGGGATGTGGGAATACTGAAGTCTGGCAGCAACATGCTAGAAAGTTAATTGCCTTCTGAACACTTTTCAAGGCACAAGCATTCTCCAGTTTCTAGATTCATCTTCCTTGACACCCATTACCTGTCTGTGCCAGACGCTAAAGGACTATTAGTCTTCAAGCCTCCATTGCCTTTCATTTTTGCCTCCATTGGGCCAAAAGCCAGCACTGTTATTATTATACTTCCTCTCCTGTCACATCGCCAAGCTTTTCATATGTAATACTGTTACATCGGGGTCCTGGGGTGAACACGGTATTCTAATAAATGACTGACCTAGGCTGAGAATGAAGGATTATTCATATATACTTTAAGCTCTGCTCTCCTTCGCGTATTCAATTATCATGCTCACTTTTAAGTACAATACTGCACTCCTCAATTGTCCCAATTTTACTTTACTGCATATTCTTTTCTTTCCCAATTAACTATTCCGTATTTGTTCCTAAAGACTCTCATCTGGTTCTTTTCGTCTCACTTCCCTAAACTAGTCATACACATTTAGAGTCTGCCTCCCGAAAATGTTCGTCACCCAAACAATTTGGTGACGTTGGCAAATTTCATGAGTATAGTTAATTATGTATCTTTTTTTCTATGTCATTAATAAAATGTTGAAAACTTAGGAGCAACTCCTGTGCAACTCTGTCCTCAGTGCACGTATTCTAACACCCAGATAACAAAGGCCACTTGTTAGGGGCTGCCTGCTACTCAGTAGTGCATGTGCCAGAGTGATTACACAGTGAAGATGCAACATGGACCTAAGTGACAAAGCTGAAAATTAAATGAAGACCTAATGAATATAAGCATTCCATGTGAAGATCAGACCTAGAGCCGGGCACATTCCTATATATTTTAATTCCTCTGACACTTTAGAAATTTTTCACTAAACAGTCCTAGTATATAATAAAACTTATATAATGATATCTGACTTCTTTCCCAAGACTTCTAAAGATTTAAAAGTGAGTCTGTCAGTCCTAATCTAGCTAAAGTATTTTTTTGGTCCTAGTTACTTCTGTAATTCTCACTTGCCAAATAGGGACGATAGTATCTCCTTCATAGGGTTGAGTAAAACTTCAGTGAGATAACCTGTGTGGAATGCTCAGCACGGTGTGCAGTCCATGATAAGCACTAAATAAATGGTTGTTGTTGTTGTTGTTGTTAGTGTTAATGCTAAAGCAGCTGCCATTTTTGAGCACCGACGGTGGGCTGGACGCTGCAAGGCAGTTATGTTTTGGTTCCTATAGTAATTTAACTCATTTGTTTAGCGCCAAACTAAAGCTGAAGCCTCAGGGAAATGTTTTGTTTCTGAAAACTGCTTCTGATTTCAGTTTGGGACCCACACTGGAACCTGAGGAAGTGGTAGTCAAGCTGATAAATGGGATCCTGACTGAGCAGAAAATGATTTTTGTTCCATCTTCCATACGCTTTTTAACACTGCTGGAAAGGTAAGCGACAGCTATGTTTGACAGCATTATAAATAAAGCTTTTTCTATTACGTGTGTTCAGTCAGACTTAAAACCAGACATCTGATAAAGTACAATCAAATGGAATTAAGTTAATAAAAATAATAGGCTTAAAGAATCCATCAATTTTTAAAGCCATATTTGTTAATCATTGAAGCAAGATTGATATAGTAGGTGGGTAAATGAACTGAATAATTTCCACACGTTTTAAAGTGTTTTTTTTTAAAAGAAAGAAATGTGTATATTTCTGGAAGTTTTGCCTTATAAAAGAATGAATATGAATAAGGATAATTCTTAAGCATTACTACATAAAGGAATCATAGGACAACGATATTGGAGCAGACTATTGTTAGGTTTTAGATGTTCATTTAAATATATAACAGATAACCACTGGGCTCTTATTTTGTGCAAAATCACACGGAAGCAAAGAAATTGCTAAATAATCTATCATAATTTTAGAGATCCTTGAGCCTTGTTACCTCAGATGTGGTCCACGGACCAGCAGCGTCAGCATCACCTGGGAGTTTGTTGGAAATACAGACTCTCTCGAACTCCTGAATCAGAATTTGCATTTTGATAAGATCTGCAGGCGATTTGTATGCATATGCAAATTTGAGAAGCATTTCTTTAGAACAGCAGCTCTCAACTTTGGTGCACGTTGGAATTCACCTGGGAGTTTTAAAAAGGCTAATACCTGAGACCTACTCCCCAAGATTCTGATATAATTGGTCTGCGATGTAGCCTGGTCTCTGAGAGATGCAACAACTTTCCTGGTGATTCTAATGTCCAACCAAGATTGGAAACCATTGGTTTAAAGGATGCCTCTTCATAGCTCATTGCCTCATTGCTCATCTGAGAAAGCTGCGTGGCAGTGAGGCCGGTCAGGTAATAAGGGGAAAGAGAAGAGGTGCCTTAGACGGAAAAAGAAAGCCTCTTGCTGCCTGTCCCTTGAGTCAGGCTTCTCCCAGATGGCAGGTGTCAGGATCACTTGTCAGGTCAATTTAAAAAATAGATCCCAACAACTAGAAGGACCTGCAACTAAGATGTACAATTATGTACCAGGAGGGTTTGGGGAGATAAAGCAGAAAAATAAATAAATAAATAAAAATAAAAAATAGATCCCTGGATCTCACCTCCAGAGATTTTAATTTAGGATGTTTAAGTTGGAACCCAGAAGTCTACATTTTAACAGGCAACAACCACAGGCAGTTGCTTCAAAGATCATACTTTGTGGGGCCAGCCTGGTGGCATAGTGATTAAGTTCGCACACTCCACTTTGGCGGCCCAGGATTTGTGGGTTCAGATCCCAGGCACAGACCTACACACTGCTTATCAAGCCATGCTGTGGCAGGATTCCACATAAAATAGAGGAGGATTGGCACAGATGTTAGCTCAGGGCCAATCTTCCTGACCAGAAAAACAAAAATCATACTTTGAGAATTATTGACCCAGAGACTGAAAAACTTTAAGAGATCAAAGGCCTAAGTGACATGTGTCAGGCTTTTTAGCCCCTTCTGCTAGAAACTATGGTTGAACATACCTTAGAGGTTTAGGTAGTGAAGCTCAAGGGTCTCCGTGGTGAATAACTGAGTTAAAACCTGTGAATACTTGTCACATCACATCAGCAAGCCTCAGTGCTTACAGCCCTTTAGAATGTGACTCTGTGAGGGAAGGAATTCTGCCTGGTTTTTATCAATATATCGCCTGCATTTTGAAGAGGTGATGGACACATAGGAGTCACCAAAATGTTTGTTGATTGAATAAATTGATCCTCTTTCCTAGACCTTTAACATAGAGACTCAAAGTTTGAGCTCTAGTGTTAGATGGAGCTGTGTTTGTGTGACTCGCATGCAACATGAACTTGGATAAGTTATTTAACTTCTTGGAAGCTCAGTTTCTTCATCTGTCAAAGGGAGACAACAATAAGACTTTATAGGGCTATGAGGAATAAATAAAATAATGCATTTAAAGTATTCAGTATACTATAAAGACTCAATAAATACTATCGGCCACTGTTATTAATATAATTACCACTATTGTTATCATTACACTAATTTTCCTCTGATTATGAATGTTTGGTGGTCAATTTCCAAACCTTATTTTAATGGCGTCAAGGCAGATATCCATGTATAGTTACATATTCTGTTTAGTTTCCTTCAGACTCATTGATATGTGACGAGTTCCTCAATATTCTTAAGTATAGGGTGGGGAGAAAAAAATAGACCTACTCTGTGTCTATCACTGTTTAAGGCATTTTATATTAATACATTGATTCTTCACAAGAACACTGTGGGGTGGGTGTTACTTTTTCTGTTTACATGCGAGGCATTTTAAAGGAATTAAATATGTTCCGCATTGTGCTCAAAACGAAGAGCATCGTCTGCATTTTCATGTAGCAATTCTGCTTCCCCAGTCTCTTAGTGGAACATTTTAATAATACTCTGGATTATGAAGTATAAAATTAGTTCCTCGTCTCACTTCCTTTCCTATCTCAGGTTTCTTTTTTCGGAAGCCTTTAGCATCTCAACTATTCAGTTCTATATATATATCTCCTCTCTTAGATCTTATGAAAAATGTAGGAGATATTTATTTCAAAATCTAAATATTTCAAGTCACTCTTACCCTGAAGCAGGTTAAACCCCCTTCCTTTTCCTTTTGAAAAGGAAATGGATTTAATTGGAAGAACATATAGTAGTGACTCCGAGTTAAAGTTCTTAATCTTGTTTAAGATGAACATGGACATGATAAATGTAAGTATTTTAAAAGAAGATATTTTACAAATGCTCTTAATATTAATTTCCTGATTATTTTCATGCATCTTTCTTTTAGGATCTTTCCTGAGCGTTTCTTGGCAATTTTAAAACGAAAGATGGACATAAAGTTTGATGCAGTGATTGGATATAAAACTAAAGGAGAATAAATTCCTGGTTTTTTGGAAACTGATTTACCAGGTTTAAGTTGATTTCATCTAATATTAATCAGAATTTTAATGTTTGGACTTCTGCTTTTCCTAACTATCTTATTTTCTTCAATATCACCTTTTGAGGCTCTGGCAGTCCTCGTTTCTTACCACTTGCTCTTTAGCTGAAAGCTAATTTCATATGATGCAAAGAGAGAAATATCTTAGGAATTGGCCTTATGGAAAATGGAGAAGAACAACACAAACAGTTTTACAGTAATTTCCAAGATTTTGTGGTTCATCTGAAGGCTTTGCAAAATTTGTACTATAAATATTTAAGACATTTTTATGTTTACTTACACTTAAATTTTATGTAATTTACATGTTTCCTTTTCTATTCTACATGAAACAGAAACTTCAAGCTCTCTAAATATAATGAAGGACTGAATCTAGTGGCATTACCATGCATTTCATGAGATGTAAGAAATGTCGCTCAAACATTTCATCCTACACATTACATGTGTTTTCTGAGACATACCTCACATTTCAATGCCAAATGTTTCAGCACAAGGAAACTAGAGATGGACATGTGTTGCAAATATAAAAGAATCATTGGGATTTGAGGCAGAGAATTGGGAAATGTACCCATAAATGGCAACAATAATAAATGGATTGAACTTAAACTTTTGGTGTTTCCATCTTTTTTTTTTCAAACAGAACATGACTTAACCTTCGAATTAAAGGAAAATGGATTATGTAATCAAAGGTCTTTACCCTTTTTTTTTTTAGTGTCTAGAAGTTTCTTGGATGTGAGTCAGACTCAGTGAGATGAGACTATAAGAGCAGACCTACAAATTGATAAAATAAGTAGTTTGGTGGATTTCAATTAAAGAAAACTATTTTCAAGACTTTGTTAGATACGTAGATGCGAAGTAAAAAACTTTGGTCTTTATATCAGAAAGTTCACACTCAGAAAACATACTAATCAGAATCACTGACCACTGTGCATTGTAGTGAATGAGCCACATTTAGGTTCAGAAACTTTCTGGTAAAAGATTTTGATCCAGTTTCTAAGCAGAAACTGATATTTATTCAACACATGTCAGGTACTGTCATAAACACCTGACTTAGTGAATAAGTTAAGTAGGCTTCTGAGGACCACTATGGATTATAAAGACCATATGATCCGTTAAAGGAAGGTTATGATATAGATTCTATAACATATAAGAAAATTTCACAGAAGGTGTCATTCCTACCATAAATTTCTCCCTCTTTCCCATCAACTACCTTCTTCTAATACAGAGAATCAAAATACTATTGCTGTTGGACCATATTCTACATTTAGTTGATGTAAATACATATCTGAGTCAAAAATGCCTGCTTTCCAAAACATCATTATGTTTGAGTTATGTAATTTAGATTTCTCTCCATACATTAGCCACATTCTAGTAGTCTCTACGAGAGTATCTGTGAATTGCCACAGAGTTTATAGATTGACCTGAACCCTATCCTGTTAGCCAAGGATGACTCTAGAAGATAGAGAGTCTGTTAAAGTGAGCTTCTAACTCAGTTTGAAATAGATGTAATTGTTTATTCTTTCAATGAAGTCATACCGGTTCCAGCTTGCCAAGTGGAACAATGAAGTAGGCTAGGAGAAAACCGTTAGGAAAACTCCAGTGAAATAGCTGAGGCCCAAAGTGTACTGATAACTTTCCTCTTTTCACAGTAAACATGTTTTGGCTCTTAACACACTTGTCTGAAATTAACACTTGGATGAACTTTGGCGTTAACCATTATGAGAAATAAATACTGCTTCTTGGATGTTATGCTGACAGAATGGTAATCAGTCCCTTTTGTTGAATGTTAGCCGCATGCTAGACACAGTTTGCCATTGAATGCCCCAGCAATCCTGTGTAGTAGGCATTGCTGAAGGACTTGACCTAGCTGTGGACACAGCAGTAGTAAGGAGGAACCCAGAAGAACCTAGAAGCTAGAGCCCTACTCTGCTGGGAGGCAATTGAATGCTGTAGGGGTTCTGAATTTTGTTCTCTGCATTTTTTTAAAGTTTGCTCCAGTTCACCAGCATCAGGCAATTACTGCTGTGACTTTAAGTCTGAAAACTTTTAACTGTTAGTTGAATGAAGTTAATCCTAACTTTGAACCCACTTCTAACAGTTTAGTGAGAAAATCCATCTCAGCCATCAATAGAGCCGCTTCTGAGGGTCACACCAGAATCAAAGAGGCTTACACAGTCTTGGGGTAATTGGGAAAAGACTCCTAGTTGTCAACCATCGTGGTCCTCTGTGGTCCTACGCTAGGACCTTGATGACAGATAGCTCTCTAATTTGCAGGGTACAGAAATCCTGACTGTGCCAGGAAACCCGCCTTCCCTGGACACACCATAAAGCCTTCCTATGAGCCCTTGCTGTCACCCTGGGGCCCTGCCATGGGACTACTAGGACTCACTGGCCTCTCTCCTATTCCCTTTGAGAATATTCCCACGCTTACCTTCAGAAACACTTGCCCGCCCCGACCCCATGCCACCATTCTCATTTGCCAGAAATCTACTCTTTTTCATGGAACTGTGGGTTAGAAAGAGTGGGGGAACAGGCAAAGGAAAAGGGTTAAAACTGACCCTCAGTACATCTTCAATACCAATTTGGCTAGA
This sequence comes from Equus quagga, assembly GCF_021613505.1. Taxonomy (NCBI): domain Eukaryota; kingdom Metazoa; phylum Chordata; class Mammalia; order Perissodactyla; family Equidae; genus Equus; species Equus quagga. The sequence goes on from NC_060269.1 coordinate 86,480,546, forward strand.
GAGTAAATCGCTAATAAGGATTCTACTGTGGGGAATGAGAGCAATTAAGATCCTCCTCTCCCAGGCTGGGTGATAGACTTGCTCCCTTAAACAATTCTGTGTTGTCTGACATCATTATCCTCATTTAACAGATGAGATACCTAGGTCAGAGAGGTTCAACAAACACCTAAAATCACACAGCTACTTAGAAGTCCAGCTAAGGATTTGAACCCAAGTTTGCTGACCTCACTATCATACATCCTCAGTGGAACTCGTGGAGAGTTGAGCCATTGCCCTAAACACCCTCCAGTTCCTTTTACCCAAGCTTTCCTTCTTATTTAAACAATATTCCCAAGTCAGCCAATGAAAATCTCTGATGGCAATCGAAGCTATTCAATCTAGGAATTATTTTAACGTAGAATAAAAAGCTACAATGCAGATGCCCAATTATTCCACCTGAAAAAGGTCAAGCCTGGCCTGGTCCAACATCACCACAGTCTAAAGTTTCCTGAAATCGAGATGCTAAGCCTGAAAATATTGAGATAATCTTAATCTACACTGGACACCACATCCTTCTCCAAAACAGATAGGAATTCCCGTTTGACCTTAGAGCCAATCTGACTACTGAAGTTTTTTTGTTTTTTATCTAGGGACGACTGGGCCAACCTCAGAATTAGGGAGAAGTGCCTTTTACTTTCACAGTCTTCCCTGCAATTACAGGTGCCCTGGTACTGCAAAAAGAGCGCTGGACGGTCTAATTCAAGAGAGCTCTTCTGGAGTCTGTTTCCTCGTCTATAAAAGGATCGAATCAGACTACATAATCTCCTGGATAACCTCCTGGATAACCTCCAGTTCCAGTTAAATAAATGTCTTATAATCAACACATGCAAAACCTAGCATCTTCTCTACCCCGTCTGTGTTCCCTCACAGAGAACAGCACTTCTAACAAGTGTCCAAGCCAAAACCCTGGGGTGACACCTGCCTCCTTCCTTCCCCTCACCCTCACCTCACCAAAATCCTCTGATCCCCACCACACACGGTCCAGATCAGTCACCGTTCCCTCATTTGTATTTCCTGAGTTTGTGATGTTTTTGACCCAGTTGATTCCAGTTGCTCAGGCCAAAAAAAATTAGTGTCATCCTTGATTCCTCTCTCTCACTCCCCACGTCCGTTACAAAAAGAATTCTGTTTGCTCTACCTTGAAAGTATATCTAGAATTCTATCACCTCTTATCATCCCCGCTGCTACCACCCTGATCCAAGCCACTATCCCCTCTTGTTGCCCTTTGTGCTATTCCCAACACAGCAGCCAGAATGATTCTTTAAAATATGAGATCATGTCACGCTTCAGCTCAAAATCTTTCATTAGCTTCTCATCTAGAACTTAAAGCTGAAGTCCTTTCCGTGACCTACAAGGCCATATGTAATCCAGTCTTCTTACCCACTACCTTACTACCGGCCTTAGGGTTCTCCAGAGAAACAGAACCTGTAGGAGATTTTATATATGTACACACAGACAGACAGAGAAATGTATTTCAAGGCGTTGCGGAATTGGCTCAGGTGTTTGTGGGAAGCCAGCCAGTCTGAAATCTGTGGGGGAGGCCGGCCGGCTGGAAACGGGCAGAAGCTGATGCTGCTGTCTGGAGGCAGGTAATCTTCTTACTCAGGGTATCTTAGTTAGTTCTGGCAGCCATAACAAAATACCAAAGACTGCTGGCTTATAAACAACAGAAATTTATTCCTCACAGTTCCACAGGCTGGGAAGTCCAAGATCAAGCCACCAGCAAACTCGCTATCTGGTGAGAGCCTGCTTTCTAGTTCACAGACCGACAGCCTGTTTTCTTGCTGTGTCCTCACATGGCAGAAGAGGCAGCGGCCCTCTCTGGGATCTCTTTTATAAGGCTGCTAATCCCATTCATGAGAGTTCTGCTCTCATGACCTAATCACCTCCCAAAGGCCCCACCTCCAAATACCGTTACTGTGAGGATTAGGTTTCAACGTACGAACCTCGAATGGACACAAACATTCAGTCTAGCACAGAGAAAGCTCAGCTTTGCTTTCAAGTCCTTCCAACTGATTGGGTGAGGCCAATCCACATTGTCAAGAATAATTTTTTTTAAAGATTACTGATTATAAATGTTAACCACATCCACAAAATATCTTCATAGCAACACCTAGATCACTTTGATTGAAGAACTGGGAACTATAGCCTCCCCATGTTGACCTATAAAACTAACCATCACACTACCCTCACCCTCTTTCAATTCACTCCAGCCACACTGCTCCCCTTGATGTTCCTCAGCTCACCAGACATGTTCCCATCTCAAGACCTCTGCACCTTACTGTTCCCTCTCCAGAATGCTCTTCCTCCAGATAGCTACATGGCTAGCTCCCTCTTTCCTTGAAGTCTTTTTCCTTAAGTCTTTTCAGAACTTCTCACTCCATACCTAAAACTTCAACCTCGCCTACACAGACATACCCTGCAAGATCCCATTTCTCCCCCGGTCTCTATTTTTCCCCTTGGCACTCATCGCTACGGTGCATGCTATGCATTTTGCTTCTTTATCTTCTTTATTGTCCCCATTGCCCCTAGAGCATAAGCTTCCCAAGGGAAGTAGTTTTTATGTATTCTGTTTACTGCTGTATCCCCACTGCCTGGAACAGTCCTTCAAACATGCCAAATGTTTGATATGTATTTATTAAACGAATGCCTATTTCTTCTATTATTCTATCTCCTAAATATCTCCTTTGCCACTACCCTCATTCAGGCCATCACCATCTCTAGCCTGGATTACTGAAAAGCCTCTTACCTAGTCTCCCTCCACCTATTCTTGTCCTTCTTCCAAGGCAGGCGCCATCCTGAAGCATTTCCAAGTCTGATGATAGCAGTCCCCTGCTCAAAACTTTCACTAGCCCTCACTGATGCTAAGACTGTGAGTGATTGCGCCTCTGCTACGTTCTCTGTCTTCTCTCTGCCCCACCCTCTTCTCCAAGACAGCACTTCCTATTTCCTGAATGCACCATAATCTCTCAACTCCCAGTGCCAGCACATGTGGTTTCTTATATCTGGAATACTCTTATCCCCTTCATCGTCTGGCTAACCCTGCTCACCGTTTAGGTCTCATCTATGGCTCACCTCCCACCCCATCTTCAGGACTGGCTGATTCACCCTTCCATGAGCTCACGTAGCCCCTTACATTTGGGACTGTCATAGCACTTTGCACCAGGTGGGGAGTAAAGGGGCAAGAGATTTGTATCCTCCCAGGGAAATGGGGAGCCAAAAAAAAGCAGAGGTAATCACTGAAGATTGACTTGACAGTAAGATATGCAAGACAAGATGGCCAACGGGGATGGGGTGGGTAAAGATTTCACTGAATATTTTTACAGTGGGAGAGATATGAAAATAGCTGAAAGCAAAAGAGACAGATCTTGTAGGCAGGAAGAGATTGGAATTAATAGGCAAAGAAGCATAATTAGAGGAACAAGGAAAGAAAGGTTGAGAAGCAGACTAAAGAGATCAGGACTCTTTCTTTCCTACTATAGGGGAAGAAAGAGGATTGACATGTAGAGATGAAGAGAGGGGTTTTATAAACCAAAAATATACTACGGTTCTCTGTGGGATGTGAATTTGGGGTTGGTTTGTTTGGTTAGATTAATGAAATTTCTCAGCACCCAAATAACTAAGTAACATTGACTGATTTTCACTTCCTCAAAGTTTCTCAATTCTTGGATAATACAAATACCCCAGTAGGTAAAAGAATCTAGATCCTGCTAGAATTTTTTGTTTGCCTTTCAGAAATATATCAGTAGTATATGAATTTGGATAGTGTGAGTCCTCTGGTCTGACCCACTCTGAGCAAGCTGAATATTGATGTTATAGACATTCAACCTAAACCTGAAAACAGATCTGAAATCAATCTGAAAACAGATTCCTGACATTGCAGCTCAGTATGAGATCTGATCTAAATTACCTATGTTGATATCTACACATCTGTATGGGTTCATATAAACATCACTGCAAACCTGCACGCACACTGATACAGTCAAGTGCACTTTTTTTAAAACACACTCAGGGTTCAAACTTAAAGAACCGATTACACTCTCTGTATGGCATAGCCTAGGTCAGCGTGTCTCAACCTCGGTGCTACTGACATTTGGGGCTGGATAATTCTTTCCTTCAATGCACAGGGCTGTCTGGACTTTACCCACTAGATGCCAGTAGCATGCCTGAGTTGTGACAACCAAAAATGTCTCCAGACATGGCAAAATGTCCCCTATAGGGCAAAAGTTCCTATGGTGGAGAACCACTTGATGGGTTGGTTTTTAACTTAGTTGGTCTAAGTTAAAAGTTGGGGCTCCGCAATCAGACTTCGTGAGTTTGAATCCTAACTCAACCTCTTACCAGCTATATGACTTGAGCAAGTTACTTAACTTTCCCATACATCAGTTTCTTCACCTGTCTGTCCAATGCAGATTTTCATAGTACCTGCCTCAAACACTCCCTGTTAGGATTAAATAAGTTGATATGTAAAGCCCTTAAATCGGTTCATGGCATATAACGAGTTCTTAATAAATTTAAACTAGTACTATTTTTTTTTATTGAGGCAACGTTGGTTTCTAAGATTATATAAATTTCAGGTGTACATCATTATATTTCAACTTCTGTATACACTACATTGTGTTCATCATGAAAACTCTAGTTGCCATCCATCGCCAAATACACGTGCCTCTTTACCCCTTTTGCCCTCCTCCCATCCCCTTCCCCTCTGGTAACCACCAATCTGTTCTCTGTATCCATGTGTTTGTTTGTTGTTGTGGTTCTTGTTATCTTCCACATATGAGTGAAATCATACAGTATTTGTCTTTCTCTATCTTACTTATTTCGCTTAGCATAAGGGTCCATCCATGTTGTCACAAATGGCAAGGTTTCATCTTTTTTATGGCTGAGTAGTATTCCATTGCATATATATACCACATCTTCTTTATCTATTCCTCCCTTGATGAGCATTTATGTTGTTTCCAAGTCATATCTAGGAGCTCTCAGTTCTCTTCCATTGATCTGTGTGTCTATTTTTCTGCCAGTACCATACTGTCTTAATTACTATAGTTTTGTAGTATACTTTGAAATCAGGGAATGTGATACCTCCAGTTTTGTTCTTTTTTCTCAGGATTTCTTTGGCTATTCAGGGTCTTTTGTTGTCCCATATAAATTTTAGGATTCTTTGCTCTAGTTCCCTGAAAAATGGCATTGAGATTCTGATTGGGATTGCATTGAATCTGTAGATTGCTTAGGGTGATATGGACTTTGTAACTATGTTAATTCTCCTAATCCATGACCATGGAATATTTTTCCATTTCTTTGTGTCTTCTTCAATTTCTTTTAACAATGTCTTACAGTTTTCAGTGTTTAGGTCTTTCACTTCTCTGGTTAAATTTATTCATGGATATTTTATTCTTTTTGTTGTGATTGTAAATGGAATTGTATCTTGAGTTCTCTTTCTGATAGTTTGTTGTTGGTGTATAGAAATGCAACTGATTTTTGTATGTTGATTTTGTACCCTACATCTTTACTGTATCATTTATTATTTCTAACAGTTTTTGGCGGATTCTTTAGGGTTTTAAAATCATGTTATCTGCAAACAGTGACAGTTTTATTTTTTTTCTTTCCAATTTGGATCACTTTTGTTTCTTTTTCTTGCTTAATTGTTCTGGCTAGGACTTCCAATACTATGTTGAATAAGAGTGGTGTTAATGAGCATCTTTGTCTTGTTCCTGATCTTAGAGGGATAGCTTTGGTGTTTTACCATTGAGTATGATGCTAGCTGTGCATTTGTCACATATGGCCTTCATTGTGTTGAGATACTTTCCTTCTATACCCATTTTATTGAGAATTTTTTTCATAAATGGATGCTGAATCTTGTCAAGTGCTTTTGCTGCTTCTATTGAGATGATCATGTGATTTTTATTCTTCATTTTTTTAATATGGTGTGTCATGTTGATTGATTTGCAGATGTTGAGTCACCCTTGCATCCCTGGAATAAATTGCACTTTGTTGTGATATATAATCCTTTTAATATATTGTTATATTCAGCTTGCTAATATTTTGTTGAGGATTTTTTTCATCTACATTCATCAGCAATATTGGCTTGTAATTTTTCGTGTGTTGTCCTTGTATGATTTTGGTATCATAGTAATGTTGTAAAATGAGTTAGGAGGCGTTCCCCTCCTCTTCAATTTTTTGGAAGAGTGTGAGAAGTATAGGTGTTAAATCTTCTTTGAATGTTTAGTTGAATTCAGCAGGAAAGCCGTCTGATCCTGGACTTTCGTTTTTTGGAGGTTTTAGATTACTGTTTCAGTCTCCTTACTAATGATCAATCTATTCAGATTCTCTATTTCTTCTTGATTCCATTTTAGAAGGTTATATGATTCTAAGAATTTATTCATTTCTTCTAGATTATCTAATTTACTGGCACATAGCTTTTCACAGTATTCTCTTATAATCTTTTGTATTTCTGTGGTATCTGCTGTAATTTCTCCTCCTTCATTTCTGATTTTATTTATTTGACCCTTCTCCCTTTTTCTTAGTGAGCCTAGCTAAAGGTTTCTCAGTTTTGCTTATCTTCTCAAAGAACCAGCTCTTCATTTCACTGATCTTTTCTATTGTCTTTTTAGTCTCTATTTCATTTATTTCTACTCTGATTTTTATTATTTCCCTCCTTCTGCTGACTTTGGGCTTTGTTTGTTCTTCTTTTTCTAGTTCCTTTAGGTGTAATGTTAGATTGTTTATTTGAGATTTTCTTGTTTCTTGAGATAGGCCTGTATTGCTATAAACTTCTCTCTTAATACCACTTTTGCTGCATCCCATAGACATTGGTATGTTGTGTTTTCATTTTCATTTGTCTACAGGTATTTTTTTATTCTTCTTTGATTTCGTCATTGATCCAATAGTTGTTCAGTAGTATGTTGTTTAGTCTCCACATATTTGTGACTTTTCTAGCTTTCTTCTCATAGTTAATTTCTAGTTTCATAGCATTGTGTTCAGCAAAGATACTTGATATGATTTCAATCTTCTTAAATGTATTGAGACTTGTTTTGTTCCTCAAAATATGGTCTATCTTTAAGAATGTTCCATGTGAACTTGAGAAGAATGTGTATTCTGTCACTTTTGAATAGAATGTTCTATACATATCTATTAAGTCCATCTGGTCTAATGTTTTATTTAAGGCTGATGTTTCCTTGTTGACTCTCTGTCTGGATGATCTGTTCATTGATGTAAGTGGAGTGTTAAAGTCCCCTACTACTATTGTGTTGCTGTCAATTTCTCCCTTTAGGTTTATTAATAATTGCTTAATATATTTTCTTGCTCCTATGTCAGGTGCATATATCTTAATAAATGTTATATCTTCCTGATGGATTATCCCCATTATCATTATATAAGGTCCATCTTTGTCTCTTAGTTATCCTTTATGGCTTGAAGTCTATTTTGCTGGATAGAGTATTCTTGGCTGACAGTTTTTATCTTTCAATATTTTGAATATATCATTCCACTCTCTCCTGGCCTGTAGATTTTCTGCTGAGAAATCTGCTGATGGGCTAACAGGGGTTCCCTTATAAGTTACTGGTTTTTTCCCCCTAGCTGCCATTAATATTCTTTCTTTATCATTAACTTTTTTTTATTAAGATTATGATAGATTACAACCTTGTGAGATTTCAGTTGTACATTTTTGTTAGTCATGTTGTAGGTACACCACTTCACCCTTTGTGCCCTCCCCCAACCCTCCCTTTTCCCTGGTAACCACCGATCAGTTCTCCTTGTCTATATGTTAACTTCCACCTATAAGTGGAGTCATATAGAGTTCGTCTTTCTCTGTCTGGCTTATTTTGCTTAACCTAATACCCTCAAGGTCCATCCATGTTGATGCAAATGGAACAATTTGGTCCTTTTTTATGGCTGAGTAGTATTCCATTGTGTATATATACCATATCTTCATTATCCAGTCATCAGTTTCTGGGTATTTGGGTTGGTTCCACGTCTTGGCTATTGTAAATAATGCTGCGATGAACATAGGGGTGCATGGGACTCTTGGGATTGCTGATTTCAGGTTCTTGGGATAGACACCCAGTAGTGGGATGGCTGGGTCATAGGGTATTTCTATTTTTAACTTTTTGAGAAATCTCCATACTGTTTTCCATAGTGGCTGCACCAGTTTGCATTCCCACCAACAGTGTATGAGTGTTCCTTTTTCTCCACAACCTCTCCAACATTTGTCACTCTTGGTTTTGGATATTTTTGCCAATCCAACGGGTGTAAGGTGATATCTTAGTGTAGTTTTGATTTGCATTTCCCTGATGATTAGTGATGATGAACATCTTTCCATGTGTCTATTGGCCATACTTATATCTTCCTTGGAGAAATGTCTGTTCATGTCCTCTGCCCATTTTTTGATCGGGTTGTTTGTTTTTTTGTTGTTAAGCCATGTGAGTTCTTTGTATATTATGGAGATTAACCCTTTGTCGGATAACTAGCTTGTAAATATTTTTTCCCAATTATTGGGCTGTTTTTTTGTTTCAATCCTGTTTTCCCTTGCCTTGAAGAAACTCTTTAGTCTGATGAAGTCCCATTTGTTTATTCCTTCTGATGTTTCCCTCATCTGAGGAGTTATAGTGTCCAAAAAGATTCTTTTGAAACTGATGTCAAAGAGTGTACTGCCTATATTCTCTTCTAGAAGACTTATTGTTTCAGGCCTAATCTTTAGGTCTTTGATCCATTTTGAGTTTATTTTTGTGAATGGTGAAAAATAATGGTCAATTTTCATTCTTTTACATGTGGGTGTCCAGTTTTCCCAGCACCATTTGTTAAAGAGACTTTCTTTTCTCCATTGTAGGCCCTCAGCTCCTTTGTCGAAGATTAGCTGTCCATAGACGTGTGGTTTTATTTCTGGGCTTTCAATTCTGTTCCATTGATCTGTGCACCTGTTTTTGTACCAGTACCATGCTGTTTTGATCACTGTAGCTTTGCAATATGTTTTGAAATCGGGGATTGTGATGCCTCTGGCTTTGTTTTTCTTATTCAGGATTGCTTTAGCAATTCTCGGTCTTTTGTTGCCCCATGTGAATTTTAGCATTCTTTGTTCTAATTCTGTAAAGAATGTCATTGGGATTCTGATTGGGATGGCATTGAATCTGTAGATTGCTTTAGGTAGTATGGACATTTTAACTATGTTTATTCTTCCAATCCATGTGCATGGAATGTCTTTCCATCTCTTGATGTCGTTGTCAATTTCTTTCAAGAAAGTCTTGTAGTTTTCATTGTATAAATCTTTCACTTCCTTGGTTAAATTTATCCCAAGGTATTTTATTCTTTTCATTGCGATTGTGAATGGGATTGCGTTCTTGAGTTCTTTTTCTGTTGGTTCATTGTTAGTGTATATAAATGCTACTGATTTATGTATGTTGATGTTATACCCTGCAACTTTGCTGTAGCTGTTGATTGTTTCTAATAGTTTTCCTGTGGATTCTTTAGGGTTTTCTATATATAACATCATGTCGTCTGCAAACAGCGAGAGTTTTACTTCTTCATTGCCTATTTGAATTCCTTTTATTTCTTTTTCCTGCCGAATTGCTCTGGCCAACACCTCCAGTACTATGTTGAATAGGAGTGGTGAAAGTGGGCACCCTTGTCTTGTTCCTGTCCTCAGAGGGATGGCTTTCAGTTTTTGTCCATTGAGTATGATGTTGGCTGTGGGTTTGTCATATATGGCCTTTATTATGTTGAGGTACTTTCCTTCTATACCCATTTTATTGAGGGTTTTTATCATAAATGCATGTTGGATCTTGTCAAATGCTTTCTCTGCATCTATTGAGATGATCATGTGGTTTTTGTTTCTCATTTTGTTAATGTAGTGTATCACATTGATTGACTTGCGGATGTTGAACCATCCCTGTGTCCCTGGTATAAATCCCACTTGATAATGGTGTGTAATCTTTTTGATGTATTGCTGTATTCAGTTTGCCAGAATTTTGTTGAGGATTTTTGCATCTATGTTCATCAGTAATATCGGCCTGTAGTTCTCCTTCTTTGTGTTGTCCTTGTCAGGTTTGGGGATCAGAGTGATGTTGGCTTCATAGAATGTGTTAGGGAGTGCTCCATCTTCCTCAATATTCTGGAATAGTTTGAGAAGGATAGGTATTAAATCTTCTTTGAATGTTTGGTAGAATTCTCCAGAGAAGCCTTCTGGTCCTGGACTCTTATTTTGGGGGAGGTTTTTGATTACTGTTTCTATTTCTTTACTTGTGATTGGCCTATTCAGATTCTCCATTTCTTCCTGGTTCGGTTTGGGGAGGTTGTAAGAGTCCAGGAATTTCTCCATTTCTTCTAGGTTGTTCAATTTGTTGGCATATAGTTTTTCATAGTATTCTCTTATGATCCCTTGTATTTCTTTGGTATCTGTTGTGATTTCTCCTCTCTCATTCCTAATTTTATTTATTTGGGATTTCTCTCTTCTTTTCTTGGTGAGTCTGGCTAAGGGTTTGTCGATTTTGTTAATTTTTCCGAAGAACCAACTCTTTGTTTCATTGATCCTTTCTACTGTCTTTTTTGTTTCAATATCCTTTATTTCTGCTCTTATTTTTATTATTTCCCTCCTTCTACTGACTCTGGGCTTTGTTTGTTCTTCTTTTTCTAATTCTGTTAGGTGTCATTTGAGGTTGCTTATGTGAGCTTTTTCTTGTTTAGTGAGCTAAGCCTGTATTGCAATGAATTTCCCTCTTAGGACTGCTTTTGCTGCATCCCAAATGAGTTGGTATGGCATGTTTTCATTTTCATTTGTCTCCAGATAATGTTTGATTTCTTCTTTAATTTCTTCAATAATCCATTGTTTGTTCAGTAGTGTGTTGTTTAGTCTCCTCATTTTTGCACCTTTCTCTGCTTTATTCTTGTAGTTGATTTCTAGTTTCATAGCATTATGATCAGAAAAGATGCTTGATATTATTTCAACTCTCTTGTATTTATTGATGCTTGCTTTGTTTCCCAGAATATGGTCTATTCTTGAGAATGTTCCATGCGCACTTGAGAAGAATGTGTAACCTGCTGTTTTTGGATGAGGTGTTCTATATATATCTATTAAGTCCCTCTGGTCTAATTTTTCATTTAATTCTATAATTTCCTTGTTGATTTTCTGTCTGGATGTTCTATCCATTGGTGTTAATGGGGTGTTGAGGTCCCCTACTATTATTGTATTGTTGTTGATGTCTTCCCTTAGTTCTGTTAAGAGTTGCTTTACAAATTTTGGTGCTCCTGTGTTGGGTGCATATATATTTATAAGTGTTATGTCTTCTTGGTGGAGAGTCCCTTTTATCATTATATACTGTCCCTCTTTGTCTTTCTTTATCTGTTTTGCTTTGAAGTCTACTTTGTCTGATATTAGTATAGCAACACTTGCTTTCTTTTGTTCGTTATTAGCTTGGAGTATTGTCTTCCATCCCTTCACTCTGAGTCTGTGTTTGTCTTTGGGGCTGAGGTGTGTTTCCTGGAGGCAGCATATTGTTGGGTCTTGTTCTTTGATCCATCCTGCCACTCTGTGTCTTTTCATTGGAGAGTTCAATCCATTTACATTTAGAGTGATTATTGAAATGTGGGGGCCTACCGCTGCCATTTTATGTCTTGTTTTCCGGTTCTCTTCAATTTCCTTTGTTTCTCGTCCCATGGTTTAGTCTGTTCTGATGGAGAGCTGCTACTCTCTGTTGTTGTCCTTCTACTTATCTCCTCTGCTCTTGGTTTTGTAGCCCCTTTCCTTTTTTTGATTGTTCAGGAATGAGTGTTTTCCTGAGCATTTCTTGAAGAGGAGGTTTTGTGGCAATGAACTCCCTTAATTTTTGTTTATCTGGGAAAGTTTTTATTTCTCCATCGTATTTGAAGGATATTTTCGCTGGGTAGAGAATTCTTGGCTGCAGGTTTTCGTCCTTCAGATTTTTGAATATATCATTCCACTCTCTTCTAGCCTGTAAAGTTTCTGCTGAGAAATCTGCTGATAGCCTGATGGGGGTTCCTTTGTAGGTTAATTTCTTCTGCCTGGCTGCCCTTAGTATTCTCTCCTTGTCGTTGACTTTTGCTAGCTTCACTACTATATGCCTTGGGGTTGGCCTACTTGCGTTGATAAAGTTTGGAGATCTATTGGCTTCTGTCACATGAAGTTCCATCTCTCTCCCCAGGTTTGGGAAGTTCTCAGCCATTATTTCTTTGAATAGGCTTTCTGCCCCCTTCTCCCTCTCTCTTCCTCTGGTATACCTATAATCCTTAGGTTGCATCTCCTAATTGCGTCAGATAATTCTCGGAGAGTTTCTTCATTTCTTTTTAGTCTTAGTTCTCTCTCCTCCTCTGCCTGCAGCATTTCTATATTCCTATCTTCCAAACTGCTAATTTTTTCCTCCTTATTATCAGCCCTACTGTTCAGTGCATCTAGATTTTTCTTAATCTCCTCTATTGTGTTCTTCATTTCCAGTATTTCTGTTTGGTTCTTCTTTATAGTATCGAACTCTTTTGTGACATAGCTCCTGAACTCATTGAGTTGTCTGTCTGAATTCTCTTTTAACTCATTGAGTTTTTTAATGATGGCTGTTTTGAAGTCATCATCATTTAGGTTATGTATTTCATTGTCTTTGGGATTGTTTTCTGTGTGTTTGTCATTTTCCTTCTGTTCTGGAGATTTAATATTTTTTTTATATTGCTTGATGGTGTAGATTTGTGCCTCCACATAGAGGTAGAGTTTAGTTACTGCTTCCATTTGTTTCTACTGGTGTGGTTGGGGGACAGCTGTTTATACTGCCCCAACCAGGAACCCTATCAGCTGTTGCTAACTGGGCCTGGGCCGCTCCTCACAGTCACAGTGATCCTGAGGGTTCCCTCTTCAGCTGTGGGGGCCATTACAAGGGGGCTTCAGGCTGCTGGTGCCTACTGTTGCAGACCACCTAGACATGCTCCCTCCTTAGGGTCTGCAGCGGTGTTATGGGCTTTCACAGCAGCCAGGGGCAGGATCACTTATATTTGCAGCTCTGTCACTGTCAGCACCCACAAAATCTCACTTGTCCACTATGGGTCACAGCAGAGCTATGGGCATCTTCTGCAGTCTGTGGTTAGCTCACCTAGCTATGCTACTTTTGTCCCAGGGTCTTCCAGCCTTGTGGTTGCTGGGTGAGTGCTCTCTACTAGTGCTGTGCAGAGGCTATCACTGAGGCTGCTGTGAGACTGTAGACTTTCCCCCTGGGCCACAGAGCTGGGTCACTGGAACTCCACTCAGCCCCAGTCCTCTCCCCTAGGATTTCTGGGAGACCCTTGCCCTGTCTGGGGGATAGCCAGAGACTTTGAGTTCAGTGGCAGCTGGCCAGCTGCTGCCCTGCCTGGGATTCTCCTCTTTGGGACCCTCCCGGCGTTGTGGATGCTGGGCGGGGCCTCTCCGCTAATGGCAGGCAGAGACTTTGCTTGCTGCCCGGACAGAACTCTGGAGTTTCCCCCCCCAGGCCACGGAGCCGGCCACTGGAGCTCCACCCAGCCCCAGTCCTCTCCCAGGAGATCTCCGGTAGTCCTGGGCCCCTCCCGGGCAAAAGCCCGGTCAGTGGAGCCAGCGGCGGCAGCTGGCAGGCCGCCGCACCGTTTGGAATTCTCTCCGGGAGCCTCCTGGCATTGTGGATGCTAGGCGGGGCCTCTCCACTAATGGCGGGTAGGGGTTTTCTGCACCGCCTCCGGTGTGTAACTCTGGAGCTTCCCTCTGGGCTTAGGTGTAATTGCGGGGGGCTTAGGTAGGGCTCTGGTCGCCTGTTTCCACCGTCGCTCCTCTGGTGTGCGCTCCCTCCTGCCCTTGGTGTGTGGTGATGTTCTGGGGGCATCTGCTGGAAGAAAGCCACTTGCAGGTACTAGGCTGTTCAGGGGTCGGGGTCGGAGAGTTTTCATCTATCTCCACCTCCTCCCGGAGGGAAGTCCGTCTGCCTTCCAATGTATAGCAGCGTGGGTCTCTCAGGCATCCTGAGATGCTATATGGATATCCTTTGTTAAGCGATGAATGTCCAATTAGTTGTAGATTCGAAGGGGGAGAGACAAAGAAGACTACTCATGCCGCCATCTTGGATCTTCTCCTCTTTATCATTAACTTTTAACAGTTTTATTATCATGTGTCTTGGAGAAGGTCTTTCTGCATTGAGATAATTGGGTGTTCTGTTAGCTTCATGGATTTGTACATCCAGTTCCTTCCCCAGGTTTGGAAAGTTCTCAGCTATTATTTCTTTAAATAAGCTCTCTGCTCTCATCTCTCTCTCTTTTCCTCCTGGGATATCCCTTATCCTTATATTGCCCTTTCTGATGGAGTTGGACAATTCTTGGAGAACTTTTACTCTTTTTTTTTTAACTTTCGCTCCCTCTCCTCTTCTTGCTGCATCATTTCTAGGTTTCAATCTTTGAGCTCACTAATTCTCTCTTCTATATGGTCTGTTATGTTTACAGTGCTTTCTAATGCATTCTTCACCTCATTTATTGAGTTTTTCAGCTCCAGAATTTTTCTGTTTGGTTCCTTATTAGAGTTTTGATCTCTTTCGTAAAGCATTCCTTCTGTTCATTGATTTTATTCCTGAGCTCACTGAACTACCTTTCTGAGTTTTCTTGTAGCTCACTGAGTTTCTTCGTGACAGTTATTTTCAATTCTTCATCAGTTAGATCACAATCTCCCATGACTATACGTTTGGTTCTGGAGAACTGTTTTATTTTCTTGTGGTGGTTTTGTGCTACTGTGGCTTTTTGTGGTGCTTTCTGAGTCATTCCTCTGTTGGCACATTTATTGTAATAAGCACTTGTTGTATTTAGATATAGTTTTATTTTGATTCAAACTTTTCAAACAATTGGAGATTGAAGGCCTTTCTTCAGTCTTTCTGTAGGTAGCACTAAAGCACTAGCTTTTGTTTTCTTTTAACCTGAGCTGCCTCTGGCTTTATTTGAGGATCTGCACATTCCACCCTCCACCCCTTCTATTCTGCATGCTTCCAGTACTCTAGTCTGCTGTCTGCACCTCTGAGGGTCACTGCTATCTTGCTGTTGCTGGTGTTACTGTGGTCACTGGCTTTGCCGCCAGGGGTACAGGGGGGCTGACACCTCCACTACGTCAGAATCAACTGAGTTGGAAACTCCAGCACCATGGCAGGGTTTGGGAGAGGGTGGGGAGGGAGCTGGGTTCACCAGGCAATGCCTCTTGTTGTTTGTTACCTTGTGGCCGCAGGCACTCTCTGACTGGAATGTCAAAGTCGTGTGTGCACTTCTGCTGCTGCTACCAGGCTCTGAGCTGCAGCTGGGGGGCCCCAGGATCCTGGGGCTCAGCCTCCACCACTGTTCAATTCCCTGTGGCCACAGGTGTCACTGCAGCTGGCTAGCTGGAGTCGCACATGCACCTATGCTGCTGCCCAGCAGGTTCTCTGGGGCTAGAGCTGGCTAGCTCAGCCACGACAGCCAGGGGTCCAGGGTCTTGGGCTCTGCCTGTGCTATTGTCCTGTTTCACCTCTTCTGTGTGCTTCAGTCCACTCACATTTGTATGTACCATGTGTGGATCTCTCCAGTGTCCTGATTGTTGGGCAATTAGCCTTTGTTGGGTTATGGATGTTTTACGCACTATAGACTGAAGGGAAGAGACAAAGAGATCCTCTCATGTCACACGATGATGACGTCCTAAAGCTATTACTATTATTATTATTATTTGATTTATATAACCACTTACTACTTGCAAAGCCATTTCATATACATGCTATCTCATTTGATCCTTATAACCACTTTATGTGCAGGTATGCAAGGGAAGGTTGAGCTTGTGATGTGTGCTGAAGGTCTGTGTTGGGTAAAAGCATTTTACCCAAAAGCATTTGTTTTTATCTTTATTTACTAGATTAGGAAACTGAGGCATAGAAAAAATAAATACGATTGCCTGAAGTCACATTACTTTTTTTTATTGTGGTAAAATATACATAGTATAAAATTTGCTATTTTAACCATTTTTAAGTGTACCATGCAGTGGCATTAAGTGCACTCACATTGTGCAACCATCACCACCATCTATCTCCATAACTTTTTCATCACCCCAAACTGAAACTCTGTACCCCTTAAACAATAATTCCTCATTCCCCCTACATCCCTCATCCCTGATAACCACCATTCTACTTTCTGTCGCTGTGTATTTGACTATCCCAGGTCATATAAGTGGAATTATACACTATTTGTCCTTTTGTGTCTTGCTTATTTCACTTAGCATAATCTTTTCAAGGTTCATCCGTATTGTGGTATCTATCAGAATTGAATTCTTTTTAAGGAAGAATAATATTGCATTGTATGTATATATCACATTTTGTTTATCCATTCACCCATTAATGGACATTTGGGTTGTTTCCACTTTTTTTTTTAAGATTTTATTTTTTATTTTTCCTTCTTCTCCCAAAGCCCCCCAGTACGTAGTAGTGTATTTTAGTTGTGGGTCCTTCTAGTTGTGGCATGTGGGACACCACCTCAGCGTGGCCTGATGAGTGATGCTAGGTCTGCACCCAGGATCTGAACGGGCAAAACCCTGGGCCACCAAAGCAGAGTGCGTGAAATTAACCACTTGGCCATGGGGCCAGCCCCATGGGTTGTTTCCACTTTTGAGGTACTAGAAATCACACCACTTTTAAGTGGAGATTTCTGGCCCCTGGTCTAATGCTTTTTTCCATATTATCACAAAGGGAACTGATTGTTTTATATAACCTACAATCTCTCCCAAAACTCAAGAGATTTTCAGGGAAATGGACATCTCACATAAAATGATTAGCTAACTAAAATATTGAAGCTGAGCTTTCATGAATAAACAAACCAAACTGAGCTTGGTTGGCCCATACATACTTTAAGTTTTCTTAATATAATATCTCTACTTTCTCCTTTTCCTTTATTTAAAAAAAAAATCAGTTTACAGAGGGATACCAAGAGACTGTTGGCTGATGCAGTATCTCTAGAATTTTTTCTACAGGTGAAACATCATGGTGAAACATGACACAGAACTGCTTCTCAGTAAGCAAGTCCAGAGAGCACTTTTTTGTGTGTTCCTTTGTCCCTGTGCCAGGCTTTTACTAGTAAGAGGCATCACTTCAAAACCTTGAGGTCTATCCAATCAATTATAACACGTGGACAAAGCCTGCCTGCAAATCTGCCTCACCTCTGCTGGTCCCATCAACACCTGGGGCACGGCTCTTCCCTAGAGCTCTGTGAGGAGGGCAGCTCTTTGCTGGACCTAGGAAGGACTGAGCCAAAGGAGAAGAGCAGGGAGCAGTCATGAACATTGTCTTGGATCTCCTCTGGCTTCTGATCACCATCATTTACTCCTACTTGGAGTCCTTGGTGAAGGTTTTCATTCCCCGGACAAGAAAATCTGTGGCTGGGGAGATCGTCCTCATTACAGGAGCTGGGCATGGAATAGGCAGGCTGACTGCCTATGAGTTTGCAAAACGGAAGAGCAGACTGGTTCTGTGGGATATTAACAAGGTAAGAGATTCGTTTGCCCATCTTTCAAAGTCACAAGTAACACACATGTTTAAAAAATTACTTGACTTAGCACCTGCTTAGCTTTGTATTTTTCTCTTTCAAAGTTTGATAGCTAAATTCCCTGGAGCCTTATTCTACATATGCATAGGATAGTTTGATGGAAGGAAGATAATTGAGACCTAAGCTGTGACTTTTATGCAGCTATACACAGGTTGATAACACAGACTCAGGAGCTAGGCTGTTTCCAAGCTGCTGAATGGAGCAATTAGTGAGTTTCTCTCAGCCCAGGTTTCCTTATCTCTGAAACTGGCGGACAATACCCCATGGGATGGGCAAGGACAGGGGTTAGCTAACTACAGACAATGGGCCAAACCTGGTCCCTGGGCAGCCTGCTGAGCTAGGAATGATTTTCACATTTTTAAAGGGTTGTCAAAGCAAAAACCAAATAAAGAAACAAAGAGGAACGTGCAACAGAACCCCTTAGTGCCTCCCCTCACACGCACACAATCCTAAAATATTTACTATCTGGCTCTTTACAGAAAAAGTTTGCTGACCCCTCCGCAAGAGGATTAAATGAGTGAATATTATAAATGCTGAGAACAAGGCCTGGCCCTAGTAAACATCATTCACGTTAAATAAAATCCACATGGAGTGAGTCAGGCTTTCTCTTAGACATTTGTATTTTTCATATTCTGTTATTTATAAACAATAAATAAACTTGTGAAGTCTGATAAGGCTGCAAAAAGATACATAGAAAAATGTTCACAGGACTTTAATATTGGAAAAATTGTACAGTTTTTTTGAGAATCAGATTTTCCACAAATCACAGTGAGATTGTAATTGCCATTACGTTACTGCTCTCTCATATTCTTTGCTGTCATGTCTAGTTGGCACCTATTTTCTTAAGGTCTTGAAAATGACTCGAATTTAGAAAACTCATTCTTCTCTGGTTCTTTCTAGATAGTAAAGAATACAGAAAAAGTTGATATATTTTTATATAACAGACATGGGTGTTTGCATAACAGATGAGTTGATATACATGAAAGTGATTTGTCATCAGTTTGGTACTTGAAGAGGTTCCAATGAACTTTCTAGAAGAGGACAAGAATTTACAAATTGAGAAACTTGTTGTTTGCTGTTCTTGGGCATTTATCAAAAACATATAAATAAATATAAATCCATGAAAAAGGCTTGATGCAATCTAACCTTTGGATCTCTTTCCAGATGTGTATTTTTGAGGAAAGGACTGATATTTGTTACATTTTTTTAAATTCCAGTGACAAGAAACAAAAATGACTTATTTAAGATTCTGCCTGAAGGATGGGTCACGCAACCTCACAGGGTCTCTTTGAATCCTTGAATTTTATGGTTAAACATTTAAGGTTTTGAATAATTCACTCCACAGCTATAATATAATTCAGATCTCCTTCACCTGTGGAAGGTACCAAATACCTTTTTGTTACACTTCCCTCATATGCAGAAGATAAACACGTGGATAGAGAGAAAAGGTTAGTGGTTATGAGAGGGAAAGGGAGTCAGGGGGAGGGTGAAAAGGGGAAAGGGGCACATACTTACAGTGACAGATAAAACTAGACTATTGGGGGTGGGCAAGGTACAGTTTATATAGAAACTGGTATATAATAATTTATATGTGAAAGTACACAATGTTATAAGCCAATATAACCTCAATAAAATAATTCTTTTTAAAAAAAAGAAAGTTTTCCTCAAATAAGGGTCCTTCTTTCTCCTTCCCTCTAGAGGGTTAAATCAGAATCATTGACAAAAGTATGATGGGCAGATGGACATAGTTTATAAAATTAAGACTAATTGAGAATTGCCACTTTGTGATTTACTGCCTATTACATAGTTGGCGCTCAACAAATACATGTTAAATGAACTGTTGAGTTGTCTTCTCCATATCCAAACATCGCCTTTCAAGACACCACAAAGAGCACCATCTCTCAAGCATCATCTTTAAGCTACGAGTGTAGCCTGCCTTACAGAAACCGCCTCCTGCAGAACCTCCAACCCCAGATGAAAAGCTGGGAGAAAATGAAGGATTTTTTCTTCTTTTTTTGCTTTTCCTTTGGTGCAGAAGGGCTGTTGAAAATGTAGCCAAACAAGGTGACACCACGTGACTAACATGAGCGTTCCCTGGCAGAAAAGCCAGGTATAATCTCTTTGCCAGTTAGGCAAGCGTATCTCTCACGAAATTTTCTTACAAGTAAGGAGGGCATTTGGGACATGAATTTTAATGTTTAAAAAAATTTCTTCTCCAATGCTTTCTCCTCCACTCTTGTCACCTAACTGACCTCCATCTTTCTGAATTTGTTTTTTCCAATTTCAGCGCGGTGTTGAGGAAACCGCAGCTCAATGCCGAAAACTGGGGGCCACGGCGCATGCGTTCGAGGTGGACTGCGGCAACAGAGAAGAGATTTACAACTCGGTAAACCAGGTGAGACTTCGGGATACAGATCTCTTCAAACAATTTTGTATCCACTGACATGGAAAATGAGAAGTTTCTTTTGACTGCCTGATTTAAATTAGATTTTTAGCCTCTGCTAACGGAGGTAGTTGTGTGAACAAGGAAGGATGTACTTTTTCCTTGCATATAATCCACTAATCTCTGCCCATTATTATTATTTCATATTATCGATCAATTTCTTTCTGATTAGAAATTCGAGCAGTGGTACAGAGTGACAGAGAAAAGACTGACCACCAGGAAAAAGGATCACTTTCTACTTTCATTTTAGTCCTATTACTTTTGCAGTAATTCTTTTTTTTTTCTTTAATTATTTCCTTTGTGAGATTTTGTGTTGGTGCTAATCTAGTCATCTATAGAAAATGTAATATTAATGATTATTATAACAATTTTTAAGACAGTAGATATCCAATACAATGAGCCAAGCACTCTGATAAACTGTCAAATTCTTTCACTTAATCCCTGTGATAATCCTATTAACTTCATTTGGCAGATGAGCAAATTGAGGCTCAGTGAGGTTAAGCCAAACCAAGATCGTGTAGCTAGTAGGCGGTGGAGCAGGGTCACTCAATCAGCACCTTAACAGTGTTTGGTCAGATCTTATATACCAATTAATCAACGCAAATATTAATTTCACTTTATAAGCTTTAAAAATTTACTTAAATTTAGATATTAAAAAAACCATTTACCCCAAGATTATGATGGTGTCCCTTTGCAACCACTACTTGAGGTAAAGCTGCCTGAATTCAGAGATCTCATCAAATAGAGTAAAGAATCTAATTCCCAGATGCTATCAACCCCAAAGCTTTGAGTTCCTGCAACACGTCCGTTCTTTCCATTTCACAAGGTAAAGAAAGAAGTGGGTGACGTAAGCATCGTGGTGAACAATGCTGGGGCAATATACCCAGCTGATCTTCTTAGCACCACGGACGAAGAGATTACCAAAACATTTGAGGTCAACGTCCTAGGACATTTTTGGGTGAGTGTGAGTCAGAAACATTTCTGGCTTGTGCGTGTCTGACACTTCCTCTTAAGGTACATGAAGTTCGTAATGGAGTTCACGTCCTTCTGGGTGGGAGACAGGCCAGATCTTTATCTTAAATCAAGAATCATCAAATTAGTTTGAGTGGAAGAGTCTCTGACAGAAGGGCACAGCGTTCACAGGGGCACAACTCACCAGAAAGTAGCTAGTTGGTCTGTCCTACCCACCGATGTCTAACACAAAGCCTGGCACATACCAGGTGCTCAAAAACTATTTGTGGAGGGTTGCTAAGTAAGGGCTGTCAGGGATGTGTTTTCAGTGCTTTAGAGAAAATATATACAGTGTACATTGACTTGTGACCTCATGTCATGGAATGTTAGCACTGAAAGGAAAACAGAAATCACTGCTCGGATGGATGCAGGAGTTAGGGACTCTTCTGGAAGCAACTCTGAGACAAGCTCTAGATCCATGCTGGAACTTAGACATATGGCTATAGAGACCTCTTATAATTGGTTAGTTTCATGGGAGACTGAAATATGCCTCTGCAGACAGCATTTATGTGAGTTATCTTCCAGTGCCTCAATATTAGTGTAGAACCTAGGGCAAATCTGGATGCTGGAAGAGAGAAGAAAAAAAGAGATGTGCTCCCCCTTCCTCCCCAGCCCCTCACACATGCCAATGAGAGTTGATTATTATGCCCACCAAACTATCTAGAGACCTCACATATTAGTTATCTATAGCTGCATGACAAATTATACCAAAACTTAGTGGCTTAAAGCAACAATAAATATTCATTTCCTCTCACAATTTCTGTGGGTCCAGAATTTAGGGTAGCTCAGTTTGGCAATTCTGGCTCTATGAATCTGCATAGGGTCCATAGGGTGATCTATAAAATTCTCATAAAATATTATTAATATTTCTCACAAAACAGTAACACTTTTTGGAGATAAAGACTTCTTGTTTCCTGTAATATCAAAATATAATGACAGTTTTACAAATAGGGAGATACTAAATCTAATCATGGTGCATAATGATTGTGGGTCAGTACAGAACTCTTAGCTTTTTCTACTCAACTTGATGTAGTTACACAAGATTTCAACCCTTTTCATTAGAATGATAAAGACCCAAACCAAAAAAATCACATGGTACCAGATTACCATATGGAATTTTTTCAATTCTGAAAACTGAATTTTTCCCTTAATAATATTGTTTAGATGATACATCCATAAAGGAGATATTCGATTCCCTCTGCGGAGAAGAAGGGGGAATATGAAGATGAGTTCTTGGCATATGATATACAGTTTGCAGCACTCAATGTTGGCTCAAACCAATACATTTTAATCTTTTTTTCATTTCCATCATTTATAGAGAAGTAACAGTGGAATCATGGCAGGTATTTCATGTCACTGCAAAAGTTGTCTCAAATGCCATTTGGTCTTAAAAATAAAACTACCTAATCTGGAAACCTAACACCTGTGTCATTGTTTCTTTTCTTTCTGCAATGATCCTTAAAGATCACAAAAGCACTTCTTCCATCTATGATGAAGAGAAATCATGGCCACATTGTCACAGTGGCTTCAGTGTGTGGCCACGGAGGGATCCCTTACCTTATTCCATATTGGTAAGTATTACTTTCCAGCAGTGCTATGTATTTTTATACTTTTAAGGGTTTAGTAGACCTCAGATTGTAATACTCATAGCAAGGTGTAATTTGGATTTACGGAGTTTATATAGTAGTTTAAAATAAACGTTTAAAAATGATTTCTCCTAAAACAATGAAATTGCTTGTAATCATTTAATATATTTTTGGATTTCTGAAAACTCCTCTACAGAGCAGTGAAAGAAAACAGTAATGCTAAGCATGTTTCCATTGTATCCTGGAACGAGTGGATGTTGATAAAAGGAACCCACAGACTAAGAAGCAAAACATACTTCAGTCCAGATGGACACAAATCTATGCCGTGGCCTGCATACCCAAGCTAAGCTAACCACACTGGCCCCGGGGTCAAAACATCTTCCAGCGTGCTTGAGCCATGAAAGAGTGTGTGTGTGTGTGTGTGTGTGTGTGTGTGCGCGCGCGCACACACACGCAAGAAAGAGAGAGAGAGAGAGAGATTGAAAACCTTTAGCTGATTAAAAGATGCAGACAGCACACTCCATGCTCTGCCAAGGACAGAAAAAGAAAAAGATGGGAGGCCCTAAGGATATACTACTTGAAAAATATCTTTTCCTTGTAAACTCTAATAGCATCTCATTTCCTTTTGCTTTACATCAACCTCACAGAAAAATTTAACTTGTTAACATTTTGGCCAGTTCTTTTTGTAACTGCCAACACATGATTATCAGTGGGTGATTGTGGGGGTGGGTAGTTAGTTGATTTATTGTTTACTGATACATCCATGGTCAAGGTTAAATTTAGTCATGAGCCAAATTATTTCTGACACTGCATGTAGTCACGGATATAGTTAAATTTCAGTGTAGGTTAAGGTGTTATCGTACATACATGTGGTTGTTTCAAGCTGCTTCTACCAACATAAAACATAAATAAGAATTTTGCAGATTGAACATTTGCTATTGTTTTAATGTTTGGAAATGTGGAAACTCAATGTAATAATAGTTTTCCTTTTTTCTTCTCCTTTAAGAAAGCAGCCAGGGGCCAACTGGTGGCATAGCGGTTAAGTGCCAATGTTCCGCTTCGGTGGCCCAGGATTCGCCAGTTCAGATCCTGGGTGTGGACATGGCACTGCTTGGCAAGCCATGCTGTGGCAGGTGCCCCACATATAACATAGAGGAAGATGCACACCGATGTTAGCTCAGGGCCAGTCTTCCCCAGCAAAAAGAGGAGGATTGGCAGCAGATGTTAGCTCAAGGCTAATCTTCCTCAAAAAAAAGAAAAAAAGAAAGCAACCAGCTTCTAACTTTATTCTTCTTATTGTCACCTGAGTCAAAAATACAATTAACATTTATATAGATCCTTACAGATAATAAAGTTATTATGCCTAGGCTATTTGCTTTAATCCTCAAGACAGCCCTATATTTTATTATCTGCATCTTAAAGATCAGAAAATCAAAGGAAGAACATAAAGTGATATCCTGAAGGTCACACAGAGAAACACCCACACACCGCTTGAAGTCTTTCCTCCAGGTCTTCACAATGAAATTACGAAGCGAAAGTGACCTCTGTGTCAAGAGAGAAACTGTCAACTCAGTTATCAAGAGAGAGGAGAAATGTGTCCCACAGAAGTTTGAGAGACCAAATATAGGTTCTACATATATTTTTCCTAATTCATATTTTTCAAAACAAAAACAGCAATAAAAACTGATTAGAAAACAGTTTGAAGATTGAGTGGAAAATCTTACATGTAGGGTGGAAAAGTGAGTCATAAGCCAGGCCACAAGTTATTAGGATTTGTCCTATTGCTACTGCTGCAATTAAGAAATTGGTGCATGGAGAATTCTGTGCGGTCATATAAGGAAAAGTAAATGAAAATGTAAATGTAAATGAAATTGGAAGATTCAGGGATGTGGCTTCTACTCATTCCCAAACCAAATCAGCATTGCCTTCTCACAGAAAGCTGCGGAATGTTTCACTTTCCCTTAGCTAACCATGACGGATAATTCTCTTACAGTTCCAGCAAATTTGCTGCTGTTGGCTTCCACAGAACTCTGACGTTAGAACTTGAAGCCTTGGGAAAAACTGGCATCAAAACCTCATGTCTCTGTCCTGTTTTTGTGAATACCGGGTTCACCAAAAACCCAAGCACAAGGTGAGGTCAAAATCAAGTTAGGATGGAAAAATATGGCATGAGAAATTGCTATGAAAACTGTATGAGAAATTTCTGGGTGAGTCAACTGAGAAATAGAAGAAAAAGGAAAATATTTTTTCTTATTAATGTTATTATATTACCTTTAAGTTTTCCCTTTGAAATTAGATAAACAAGGGAAAAGATGCATTAGGGACTAGCAGGAGTGATCAGCTGCCAATGAGCTAGGCAATTGGGGATTTATCTGTGTCCAGATGAAAGGTTCAACACACATTCAGGAGCCAAGAAGGAGTGAGAGCGCGGTGTGGCGGGCTGGAGAGGTGTGCTTGAGGGGATGGCAAGGGTGTCCTCTCCTGGAAACCACACCCCAAAATGAATGATGCCTAACATCCCCCCTCTCCTATTCATGGTTCACCCTCCTCAAATAGAGTATGGAAAGGTACCCGTATATTCCCCTTTTCTATCTTCCATCGCACAGGCCACGATGCTAGCATAAATCACTCCAACATTTTCCACACTTGCCTGATCCTAAGAATCATCACCTATGCTTACATAAAAAAGAAATGTTCTGAGGCTCTTCCTTAGATTCTGATGCAACGCTGGGAGGAGCTCCAAGAAGGAGGTGTTTTGTTTTGTTTCCTCATGTTTTGTTTACAAGCACACCAGCTGAGTGTGGAGACAGGTTTGGAAAACCTTGATGTATTAAACATAACCACAGGCATTTGATCACCGTTACCGCCTTGTTCTCCTTAAAAATGCAAATGTTCCTAGGAGCAGCAATAAATTGAGGCCCTGAGCCCTGAGTCAAGGGGAATTTCTGCAAGAACTTTGTCTCTGGCGAGGGAGGATTTGAGACCCCAGAGGAGACATGGTCCTGAAAGGAGAGGGGAAAAGCAGAAAAGTGAGGACAAGGGCCCTAAAATTAAGACACTTGCCTCACAAATTTGCCTCAATTCTAGTGTATATTCTGTTGCAGGTTAACAAAATAGGCTAAGCTTGCTAATCTGAAGCCAATTTATTCCTGGAAGGGAATTAGTCCTAACTTTTTTGTTCAAAATAAACTAATAAATGTAATAATAAGCTAATAAATTCCCTTTCAAGCTCAGCCTCATTTGAAGCTACTGACTCTAAAACTCTGAATGTGCTGCGTTGTCTCTGGAGCTGCGGTTGCCCCCTGGCACCAGAGTCCTTGACAGTGTTAGACCATAGGCGCCTAACAAGTACACAATATGTAGGTACATACTGTCCTAGGACTGGCACTCCTGGCTCCATTTTTTTTAATAGGAAATTGAGCCGAATAAAAATCCTCTTGGTAAGCGTTCAGGCTTAGTGTGTGCCAAGAGTACCAGGTCGAGTGGTGGTGAAGACACAATAGAGAAGAGTAAAGCTAATGCGACCCTGGCTGGTGTGGTGCCTGGAAGCGACCCTAGGGGCTGACAGGCAATGCTGAAGATTTGAGATTGGTCTTACCCAGATTGCTGACTTCTGAATTTCCTTGGCAAAGGCTAAAATGTTCATTTACTAATGTCAGGCTTGGCTCAGAGACTGGCTTGGTGGAACTAAGTAGGAGAAATCAGTGAGGGAAAAAGCAGAACACAATAATTTAGAAAAGTATCCATGTGTGTTACTCTCGGCTGGCTTGCCACTCAATGCCATGGAAAGCTCAATCACATAATAATCTGCAGTAAACTACAGAATATCTCCAGGAAGGAAGTTATAACATTTACTGCTTACTTAACTCCTCTGCACAACCTTCTTATTCATTGGCCATCAACTCATGCCTAGAAAACTTAACTTTGGTGCAACACTGTCAGTCCATTTACATTTTAATTTCCTGTCATCATCTTGCACTAATGGGCATTCTACAATGGGCCTGTGGTTATGGATACTTCTCAAGAACCCACGTACACAGTCTTCAGTATAAGCACGGTCACACCTCCAGTTGTAATGTAACACTCCCTATGCACATCTCCAACTGTCATTAAACTGCAGCATAGGAAGTCAGAGGTCAATCTCAAGTACTAAATGCTCTCAAAATAATCCACCTTTATGGGACACCTGCACAAGAAAGATAGTACACTTTGCTATAGAGTTCTCTCCCTGTGTCCCATAAGCCCTGAGGAGAGATGTCAGATATTTCTTTTCTGTCCCATGATTAGTCTACGCACTGCTCTTCCTTTCCTGGCTCCTCTTTTCCTCTACCATCTAATTCCTCTGCACCATTTTGTTATTTTGACTGAGTGAACCATGAAACACACCTACTGGATGTGAAAATATAAGGTTGTGATAATAAAACATCAACTTGGCATGTGGGGGCACCGGGGGACAGGTGACATTTGTGCAGTGAGTCCTGGAGCATTTTAAATCCTAATTTGGTGAAAAGATAAGTTAATTTTCCTTCCTTCATTAATTAAAAAACAACAACAAAAAGAACCAAACTTTGTATCCTTTTAATCACAGACTGTGGCCTGTATTGGAGACAGATGAAGTTGCAAGAAGCTTGATAGATGGAATACTTACCAATAAGAAAATGATTTTCGTTCCATCTTATCTCAGTATCTCTCTAATACTGGTGAGGTAAGTACAGCGCAAAACACCTAGAATACTAACACACCAACAGAGCTGTCATTATGAGAGTCTTTCAGTTGTGAAAGTTGCCATAGAAACTCTCCATGCCTGGGGAGAACAGTGAAGTTTCCTGTTATTGCCTTACCCAATCTATAAAAAGAGAATGATTCATTTTCTCTCCCATATCTACCATCTCCACCCAATCTTTGCCAAAGACTATTCCAACTGAAGGAAAGACAGTTTAAAGAGAATACAATGTAGTGAAGTAGCTAAAAATCAAAGGTCTATAAAAAAGCCTGCTGCAGTTTTGATTAAGATTGCATTGAATCTATAGATCAATGGGGGGAGAAGTGACATATTAACAATATTGAGTCTTCCAATCCAAGAATGCAAAGAACACAATATATCTTTCCTTTATTTTTTTCCATTTTCTTCAGTATCCCTACACAATATTTTGTAGTTTTCAGTGTACAAGTCTTACACATTTTTGGTCAAGTTTATCCCAAAGTATTTCATGTTTCTGATGCTATTGCAAATGGCATTTTAATTCTATTTCCCATTGTGTGCTGCTATTATATATTTGATTTTTGCATTTTGATCTTATATTTAGCAACCTTGCTAAACTCACTTCTAGCAGTTTTTTTGTAGATTCTAACAGTTTTTTTTACATAGATTATTATATAGTCTGCAAATAAGGATACTTTTACTTCTTCCGTTCCAATCTGTATGGGGTTTTTTTTCTTGCCTTATTGCACTGGCTAGAACCTCCCATGTGATGTCAGATAGGATTGGTGAAAGCACACATCCAAGTGTTCTTCCTGATCTTAAGAGGAAAGTGTTTGCTCTTTCACAATTAAGAATGATGTTAGCTGTAGGTTTTCTTCATAGATGCTCTTTATCAGGGTGAGGAAGTTCTGTTATATTACTACTTTGATGAGAGTTCTTATCAAGAGTGGATATGGATTTTGTCAAATGATTTTACTGAATATATTGAGAAGGTCATATGGTCTTTCTATTTTAGTTTGTTGATATGGTGAATTACACTGATTCATACTAAAGAATAAACCAACCCTTCATTGTAACATCTTTGTCTGATTTTGTATCAGGGTAAGACTGACCTCATAGGATGAGTTGGAAAGTACTCCCTCCTATTCTTTTTCCTGGAATAGCTTGTGTGGGATTGATATTATTTCTTCCTTAAACATTTGGTAGGATTCACCAGGGAAGCCATCTGGACCTGTTGTTTTCTTTATGGGAAAGTTTTTAAGAAGAAATTTAATTTCATTAATAGCTATAGGGCTATTTAGGCTATTCATTTCTTCTTGACAATGTGCATCCTTCAAAAAATTTGTCCATTTCATCTAAGTTGTCAAATGTATTAGCATGAATTTGTTTATAATGTTCCTTTATTCTACCTTTAATATCTTTAAAATTGCTCATTCTCGATATTGGCAATTTGTGCTTTCTCTCTCTCTTTTTATTCCCATTAGTCTAGCTAGAAGTTTATCAATTTATTGATCTTTTCAAAAAGTTAGCATTTAGATTAATTGATTTTTTATCTATTTTTTGTATGTTCTATTTCATTAATTTCTTTTCTGATTTTTATTATTTCTTTTATTCTGATTACCTTCCATTAAATTTTCTCCTCTTTTTCTAGTTTGTTCATGTGGAAGCTGAGTTTATTGACTTTTTTCTAATATAGACATTTAGTGCTATAAGTTTCCCCCTGTGTACTGCTTCAGTTGTGTCCTTCAAATTTTGACATTTTATGTTTTCATTTACATTCTGTTCAAAATACTTTCTAATTTCCCTTTTGTATCATGGATTATTTAGAAGTGTGTTTTTTACTTCTAAATATTTGGAGATTTTCTAGAGACCTTTTTGATACTAATTTCTAATTTAATTCCTTTGTATGACTTGAATATTTTAAACTTATTGAGACATATATAAGCTCAGAACATGGTTTATCTTCGTAAGCATTCCATATGCACCTAAAAAGAATGAGTATTCTGTATTGTTCAGTGTTCTATGAATATCAGTTCAGGTCAGATTGGTTGACAGTGTTGTTTAGGTCTTCTATATCTTTACTGATTTTCTGTCTATTTGTTTTACCAATTATTGAGAGAAGTCTTGAAATCTCTAGCTATAATTGTGAATTTGTCTATTTTTCTTTGCAGTTCTGCCCATTTTTGCTTCATATATTTTGAAGCCCTGTTATGATGTATATAAACACTTAGGATTATTATGTCCTCTATATGAATTGGCTGCTTTGTCATTTTGGAAATGACTTTGTTTATCCCTGGTAACATACTTTGCTTTGAAATCTACTTTGTCTGATATTAATATAGCCACTCCAGCTTATTTAGATTAATGTTATTATAATATATCTTGTTCTGTTCTTTTACTCTTAACCTATTTGTTTTTTTAAGTTTGAAATATGTTTCCTGTAGGCAGCATATAGTCAAGTCATGGTTTTAATCCAATTTGACAATCTCTGCCTTTTAATTGGGGATATTTAGACCATTTACATTTAGTGTGATTATTGATGTAGTTAGACCTAAAGCTAACTTTAAAGCTTGCTATTTGTCCCATTTGTTCTTTGTTCCTTTTTTCTATTTTTCTGTCTGCTTTTGGGTTAATTTGTGTTTCCACTTTATTCCCTTTGTTGGCTTATTAGCTATAGTTCTTTGTTTTGCTATTTTAGTTATTGCTTTAGGGTTCATAGTATGCATCTTTAACTTGTCACAGTCTAGCTTCAAATACCACTTCATATATATATCAAGAACCTTACACAGTATACTTCCATCTCTCCCGTCCTAGGCTTTATGCTATTTTTGTCATACATTTTACTTTTACATATGTTATAACCCCCACATTATATAGTTATTATTTTTGTTTAAACAACCAATTATCTTTTTAAAGAGGTTTAAATAACAAGGAACATTTTTAAATGTTTACCCATGTAGATAACGTTTCTGATGTTCTTCATTCATTTGCATAGACCCAGATTTCCATCTGGTATCATTTCCCTTCTGCCTGAAGGACATCCTTTAAAGACATTCTTTCTTAGGGAAGTTCTGCTGCTAATGAATTCTTTTACCTTTTGTATGTATAACAAATTCCTTATTTTGCCTTAGTTTTGGAAAGATATTTTCACTGTATAGAATTCTAGGTTAATAGTTTTTTGTCTTTCATTACTTAAATGTTCTTTCTACCACCTCTGTGATCTCCATGTCTTCTTTGCTGGAGGCTGTTCTAACTGAAGGAAAGACCGTTTTAGAAGGAACACAATATAGTAAAGTGATTAAGAATAAAGGCTCCTCCTGGGATTGAAAAAACCACTCCACCACTTACTAGTTCTTTGACCATGGACGAGTTATTTAACCTCTGTGCACTCAGATTCCCCATATATAAAATGCGGATAGTGATAATGCCTCTTTTGTAAGTAAGCAATAAGAATAAGATAACATAATGCAAGTGAAGCCCCTGCCATTGAAAAGATACAGAAGTCAGATATTAAAGGCTTAGGAAGCAGAATTTATGTAGAATGGTAAGAGGAAATAGGATTATTTACCCAGAGGAGATAGTCTCTTAGTTTTCTTCTTCTTTCTTCTAAATAACAGTTTATAATACTTTGAAATTGTAGCAGTGAGAAGATAGCTATACTAACTTCATAAGACCTTGAGCCTTTTTGAAACAAATTCATGTAAACTGTGCTAAAACTGGGAATAGAACAATTCAAGAACAGGCGACAAACTGCACTGCTGATCAATTTCAATCTTCCATTTTACCTTAAATAGAATAACTTAAGTTAGCATAACCTCAACCACAAAGCAACATCATCTCAAGAGTTAACTAAGTTAGTCTGTTGGTGCTGAGCACAGTAGGAAATAAGTTCCATGGGATTCATGCTCTCTTGCAGCTCAAAACAGATCATATTAATGTTGAAAAAATCTAAAATCATAGCAGACTTGCATATGACCATGACAAATAAACATAGTCGTTCTGCCTGATTTGGAGAATAGTTATCCCTGTGCAATGAACATAAGTCTCAAAATTTTTGGTATTATTGTGGAGCTCTCATGGTAGTTTGTTACTCTTGGACTTATTGTCAATCTTCTTTGTATTTAATTCCTTTTACGGAAATAGACAATTTTGTGAGCAGATGGAATTACTGGCATGAAAGTTGCATTGTGAGGGTAGTTAAAAGGCCTGTATAAGTTCTCTTCTTATACTTATCCTTCTCCCAGCTAGATCTTCCCTGCCCCTTTGTTTATTTTTCCACTTTCCACTCTGTTCCCAAGACAGGGAAGTAAATCTTGCATTAGTCAACAATACCAAAGTAATTTTCAGTAGGACTTTCTTTGCAGAATGTGTGCCATCTGCCTCCTTATATTCACTCATACACACTTCTTTTCATCTGCCTACTCAAATGTTTCCTATCCTTGAACACCCAATTGTCCTTTTGAAGCTTTCCTTCTATATTCCAACCTACATTAATCCTCCTCACAGTTATAGCCCTTAATTAGAGATCACTAATAATTTTCAATAATTGTTTTAACATGGCATCTTTGGCTCTCAGCTAAACAATAAGCTCCTCAAAGGCAGTAGTTGTTTTTGAAGTACTTTAGTCTACTTTATTGTAGAGTGAATAATAGATATTCAGTAAATATAGTCATGTGTTTCTTAACAACAGGGATATGTTCTGAGGAATGCATTGTTAGGTAATATTTTGTTGCGTGAACATCAAAAAGTGTAATTACACAATAAATGGTCTAGCCTACTACACACCTAGGCTATATGGTACTAATCTTATGGGACTTCCATCATACATGGGGTCCATCATCGACCAAAATGTTGTTAGGCAGCACCTGACTGAACTTTAGGAGAGATGGAGGGATGAATGGAATGGACTCTGGTGGTGCCTCTTTGTGAACTCATGGCATCAGGATTCACTGACAGTTTCAGCAATAAGCCTAGCCCTTCAGTTTTAGATCTTTACTCATATAATATTTTACTAATAGAAGATGAGAAGAGCAGTATGTATCAGTGCTTTCTTTGTATTTGCATAATATTTGAACCATGAGTATTAAAAGCCACACAGCAGAAAAGCAAGAGAGGTAGATGTGTGTGGAGGAAGAAAGGAAGAACAGAGGAAAATTAAATGCAAACCTGATAACTCTCAGAGTATTTTAACTGAAAACAAAAAGAACTGTAGTGTCAAAGATTTTAAATTGAAAATTTTTCTCTTTTTTTTCGTACAGATTTCTTCCTGAACGTGCCTTGGCGGCTCTAAATCACATACAGAATGTTCAATTTGAAGCAGTGGTTGGCCACAAAACCAAAATGAAATGAATAAATGAGCTCCAGCCAGAGATGTGTGCACCTTAACAATATGAATCTAAATTTAGAGTCAATGCTTCAAAGCTTTAGTTCATGTTTTTCAATGCTGTTAATATTGAAAACATTGGGTTGGCATTAAGAGCAACTAATTACCTGTCTTTCCATTTCTCAAAAATATTAATGTAGTTTTAATAGTAGATCCATTTTTCATTCCATGCCTCTTAAAAATTTCTGTGCTTACATAAATATACTTAAAATGTCATTTTTGATTAAGATATTTCATTTCTTTTCTTTCCACTTAAAGGTGGACAAAACTACCTCCCTGGGAGTAAATACAAAGAGAACTCATTTACACAGGGAAGGTTTAAGACGATTCTAGGCTGCAGAATGTCAACAAATACACAGTGTGAGCCAGTGGTTAGAGACCAAGTTTAGGCAGGCAGCTCCACGCCAAAGGACAGACAGGTGACTTCCATGGAATTCAGCACTTGGAAGCTTTCTCTAGCCTCTCCCTTTTCATCAACCCCAAACAATGCAGTGGCATTCTGCACTTTCTTTCCTGATTCTGTCCCTTTTATAGCTCTCACGTCTACCAACAGTGGACCCTCTGTACTTTCTGTCCTTTTCATAATCCCTAAAAAACTACGACATTACAAAAGATGACTCTATCTTGAATCTCAGAGTATCTGAAATTTTAACCCCATTAAAACCTCTTTCTTTGTAGTTTAGGCTTTCATGTATCATTGATACCAAAGATATTTAGACAGTTTTGAGCTTCAAAAGTAAAGCTGGGACTGGCCTGGTAGGCATAGCAGTTAAGTTCGTGCATTCCACTTCGCCACCCCAGGGTTCACCAGTTCGAATCCCAGGCGCAGACCTACGTACCACTTGTCAAGCCATGCTGTAGTAGGCATCACACATATAAAATAGAGGAAGATGGGCACAGATGTTAGCTCAGGGCCAATCTTTCTCAGCAAAAAGAGGAGGATGAGCAGTGGATGTTGGCTCAGGGGCTCATCTTTTCAGAATAAATAAAAGCTAACACAGGAAAAAGCACTAGGCTGGCTATCTAATAGTGGATAATAGATCTCAGAGAGGGAAGGGAAAAAAGAGTGGCCTTTTTATTTAATAGAAAAATCTGACTCCCACTACATCAAGACCAATCTTGAGGCAGAGGTCCAAGATGGCAGTGTAGGAAACCCCTGAATTCACTTCCTCCCACGGACACACCAAATCTACACCTAAATGTAGAACAATTCCTCCTGAAGAAGCACCGAGGGCTGATTGAACAGCTTCTGCACAAGAAACAACAGAAGGACCACATAGATATGGGTAGGACAGAGACATGGTATCAATGGGAACACCACCCCCAATATGGTGACCTGCAGCAGGGAGGATGTCACTGAGGGTCCTGCGTGCAGGCTTGCCCACCCTTGGGCACAGAGAAAAAATAGCCATTTAAAAGGAACCTGGACTATAGGGGGAGAAAATCCATTCACTGACCCCAGAGTGTCTGCCAAATGAGCAGGGAACTGCTGGAATGCTACCTAGGGTCAGGGGCACCAGTGAGTGCCATTTTGTGCATTCCTCCTCCACCTTGATAGTGCTGGCAGGAGCACGGCTCAGATGCCCAAACTGGCCTACTAAAGCCACCTCAGTGTACTCTGGGCCCCTGGCCCACACCACCTCCAGCCAGCCTGCCAAGGGGCCCTTGATGTGGCATGCACTGGGGCTCTCCCAATTTGTGCCCACCCCAGCTGCAGTCTGCATACCCCAGGACTCTCCCAGCACACACCTGCCCCAGCTCCAGCCAGCCCACCAACGTGCCCCAGACACAGTGCAGCTCTGTAGTCCCCCCAGCCTGTGCCAACCTCAGCTCCAGCCAGTCCACAAAGGTGGCCCAAACACAGAGTACCCTGGGACTTCACCAGCCTGCACCCACTCCAGCCCTAGCCAGCCCACTAAAGCCACCCAGCACACATAGTCTACATAGGGGACACTCCTACATAAGGCCACTCCAAATCATGAGAGGTAGCTGTTTCACCTAATTCATAGAAACAAACACAGAAAGTGAAACAAAATGAAGAAACAGAGGAATATGTTCCAAATGAAAGAATAAGATAAAACCCTATGGGAAAAAAAACTCTAAAGAAATGGAGATAACTGGGGCCAGACAGGTGGTACAGCAGTTAGGTTCACATGTTCTGCTTTGGTGGCCTGGGGCTCATTGGTTTGGATCCCAGGTGTGGACCTACATACCAGTTGTCAAGCCATGCTGTGGCAGGCGTCCCACATAAAACAGAGGAAGATGGACACAGATGTTAGCTTAGGGCCAGTCTTCCTCAGCAAAAACAGGAGAATTGGCAGCAGATATTAGCTCAGGGCTGATCTTCCTCAATAAGTAAATAAATAAATAAAATGAGCATCTTAAAAAAAAAAAAGAAATGGAGATAAGTAATTTACCTGATACAGGATTCAAAGTAATGGTCATAAGGATGCTCACCAAACTCAAGAGAAGAATGGAGAAACACAGAGAGAACTTCAGCAAAGAGCTAGAAAATATAAGAAATAACCAATTACAGCTGATGAATACAATAACTGAAATGAAAAATACAGTAGAGGGAATCAACAGCATATTAGATGATACAGAAGAATGGATCAGTGATCTGGAAGACAAAATAGTGGAAATCACCCAGTCAGAACGGCAAAAAAAAAAAAGAATTTTTTTAAATGAGGATACCTTAAGGGATCTCTGTGGCAACATCAAGCATACTAACATTTAGGCACCCCAGAAGGAAAAGAGAAAGGCACAGAAAACTTATTTGAAGAAATAATGGCTGAAAACTTCCTTACTGGGGGAAGAAACAGACATCCAACTCTGGGAAGCACAGAGAGTTCCAAACAAGATGAACCCAAAGAGACCCACTGCAAGACATTTATAATTAAAATGGCAGAAGTTAAAGATAAAGAGAGAATCTTAAAGGAAGCAAGAAAAAAACAAGTCACATAGAAGGGAACCCCCATAAGACTATCAGCTGAATTTTCAGCAGAAAGTTTGCAGGCCAGAAGGTAGTGGCATGATATATTTAAAGTGCTGAAAAGAAAAAACTTACAGCCAAGAATACTCTAGCTGGCAAGGTTATCAATTCAGAACTGAAGGAGAGATCAAGATTTTCCCACCCAATCAAAAACTAAAGGAGTTCATCACCACTAAAGAAGCCTTACAAGAAATGTTAAAGAGTTTTCTTTAAGTGGAAACTATAAGGCCATAACTAGAAATAAGAAGATACGTGAAAGAAAAAAAATCTCATCAGTAAAGGCAAATATTTAGTAAAGGCAAGGGATTACCACTCAAAAAACTAGTATAAGGCTAAAAGGCAAAAGTAGTGAAGTTAACCAGAAGTACAATAAGTAGTTAAGGGATACACAAAATAAAAATGTGTAAAAAGTGACATCAAATACATAAAACGTGGAGGGGGATTAAAAATATAGTGCTTTTAGAATGTGTTCAAGTTTCAGTGATTATCGCCTTAAAATAGACTGCTATATAGGTAGGTTGATACATATGAACCTCATGGTAACCACAAGCCAAAACCTACAGCAAAGGAAAAGAGAAAGTAATCCAAGCACAACACTAAAGAAAACCATCAAACCACAAGGGAAGAGAGTAAGAGAAGAAAAAAGGAACAGAGAACTACAAAACAACCAAAAAACAACTAACAAAATGGCAATAAGTACATACCTATCAATAATTACTTTAAATGTAAATGGACTAAATGTTCCAATCAAAAGATGTAGGGTGGCTGGCTGGATAAAAATGATCCACCTGTCTGTGCTGCCTACAAGAGACTCACTTCAGATCTAAAGACACATGTAGATTGAAAGTGAAGGGATGGAAAAAGCTATTCCATGCAAATGGAAACAAAAAGAAAGCTGGAGTAGCACTAATTGGCCAAAATAGACTTTAAAATAAAGACAGTGACAAATGAGAAAGAAGGCCATTCCATAACGATAAAGGGGTCAATCCAAGCAGAGGATATATCATTCGTAAATTTTTATGTACCCATCATAGGAGCACCTAAATAAAAAAGCAAATATTAACAGACATAAAGGGAGAAATTGACAGTAAATACACTAATAGTAGGAGACTGTGAAACTCCACTGACATCAATGGATAGATCATCCAGACAGAAAATCAATAAGGAAACATAAATGACACATTAGGCCAGATGGACTTAATAGATATATACAGAACTTCCACCCAAAAACTGTAGGATACACATTCTTTTCAAGTGCACATGAACCGTTCTCCAGGATAGATCACATGTTAGGCCACAGAACAAGTCTTAATAAATTTAAGAAGACTGAAATCATATCAAGCATCTTTTCCAACCACAATGGTATGAATGTAGAAATGAATTACAAGAAGAAAACTGGAAAAAACGTAAACACAGGGAGACTAAACCACACACTACTAAACAACCAATGGGTGAGTGAGGAAATCAAAAAAAACCTTGAGAAAAATGAAAATCGAAATACAACTTTCCAAAATCTTTGAGATGCGGCAAAAGCACTTCTAAGAAGGAAATTCATAGCAATACAGGCCTACCTCAAGAAACAAGAAAAATCTCAAATAAATAATCTAACCTTACACTTAAAGGAACTAAAAAAAGAACAAACAAAGCCCAAAGTTAGTAGAAGGAAGGAAGTAATAAAGATCAGAGCGGAAATAAATGAAATAGAGACTAAAAAACAATAGAAATGATCAATGAAACTAAAAGCTGGTTCTTTGAAAAGATAAATAAAATTGATAAACTTTTAGCCAGACTTATTAAGAAAAAAAGAGAGAGGGCCCAAATAAATAAAACAAGAAATGAAAGGGGAGAAATTACAGCTGGCACCACAGAAATACAAAGCATCGTAAGAGACAACTATGAACAATTATACACCAACAAATTGGAAAACCTAGAAGAAATGGATAAATTCCTAGAATCACATAATCTTCCAAGACTGACCATGCAGAAATAGAAAATCTGCACAGACTGATTACAAGTAATGGAACTGAATCAGTAATTTAAAAACTCACAAAAAACAAAAGTCCAGAACCAGATGGCTTAACAGGTGAATTCTACCAAATATTAAAGAAAAGTTATTACCTATTCTCAATTTATTCCAAAAGATTGAAGAGGAAGGAATGCTTTCAAACTCATTGTATGAGGCCAGCATTACCCTGATACCAAAACCAGACAAAGACACCACAAAAAAAGAAAATTACAAGCCAATATCTCTGATAAACACACATGCAAAAATTCTTAACAAAATATTAGCAAACTGAATTCAACAATGCATTAAAAGGATCATACACCATGATCCAGTGGGATTTATTCCAGGGACGTAAGGCTAGTTCAACATCCACAAATCAATGTGATATGCCACATTAACAAATGAGGGATAAACACCATAGGATGATCTCAATGGATGCAGGCAAAGCATTTGACGAAAGTCAACATCCAATTACAATAAAAACTCTCAAGAAAGTAGGTATAGAAGGAAGGTACCTCAACATAATACTCATCTAACATCCACATCATCTAACATAACATATGATGAGCTAATATCATACTCAAGGGTGAAAAGCTGAAAGCTTTTCCACTAAGATCAAGAACAAGACAAGGATGCTCACTCTCTCCAGTTTTATTCAACAGAGTACTGGAAATCCTAGCCACAGTAATTAGGCAAAGAATAGAAATAAAATGCATCCAAATTGGAAAAGCAGAAGTAAAATTGTCACTTTTTGCAGATGACATAATATTATATATAAAAAACCCTACTTCTGGCTATTACCAGAAAGACAAAAACACAAATGTTAGAGAGGATGTGGAGAAAAGGTGACCCTTGTACAATATTGGTGGGAATGTAAATTGGTGCAGTCACTGTGGAAAACAGTAGAAAGGGTCCCCAAAAATTAAAAATAGAACCTACCATATGATCCAGCAATTCCATTTCTGGCTATTTATCTAATGAAAATAAAAATACTAATTTGAAGAGTTATATGCACCCTACATTCACTGCAGAATTATTTACAATAGCCAAGATATGGAAGCAACCCAAAGTGACCACAAACTGATGAATGGATACAGAAGATATGGTGTATATATATACAATGGACTACTACTCGGCCATGAAAAAGACTAAACCGTCCCATTTGCAACAACATGGACGGACACTGAGTGTTATGTTAAGTGAAATAAGCCAGACAGAAGAAGACAAACACTGCACGATTTCACTCATGTGAAAGATAAACAAACACATGGACAAAGAGAAAAGATTAGTGATTTCCAAGGGAAAGGAGGTTGGGATGGGCATAGGGGTAAAGGGCACTAATATATGGTGACTGACAAATAACGATGTACAACCGAAATTTCACAATGTTATAAACTATTATACCTCAATAAAATAAAAAATTTAAAAATAAAACAAAAAACCAAGAACTTTATGAGTGAAGCTTTAAAATGAATTATTTTTAAAATGTAGTTATAAAACTTCAAAAGAGAAATGTGTTAAGTGAAAAATATAAGCCTACTGCCCACAGTCCCATTCACCAGAGGTCAGACTGTTAATGCACAATCTTCCAATCTTTTCCTAATGCAAATACAAGCATATATATGACAAATACATTACATTATTTTATTGTATGTGTTACATAAATAGTTGCATAGCATATATTATATTCTGTAACTTGCTTTTTTAACTTACCAATGAATCATGAATGTCTTTTCTTTCAGTATGTAGACTTTAACCTCATCATTTTTCACAGGCACACAGTACTAAATGGTATTATATTTAACCATCCCCTTGTGCTAGACATTTAGGATGCTTCCAATTTTTCTCAGTTCATTTGTTTATTTATTACTTAACAAATACTCGTTGAGTGCCAGCCAAAGTTCTAGGCCCAGGAGAAAGATCAGTGGATAAGGCTTATGGAGCTCACATTCTAGTAGGTGGGACAAATGATAAACAGACTATAAATATTATGCGAGAGAGTATTTAAATAGAAGAGTCAGGGAAGAACTCTCTGAGAAAGCAAATTTTGGGTAGAAATATGCGTGAAATGAAGGCACAGCCCATGCAAACATTCCGACTTGCCTAGGATGCAATCAATCACTTCCCATTCAAACTAGCTTTACCAGTGTGCAGTTAGAGAATAGTCATAAATTCACATCCCAACACATATGAAAAGCAAAATCCTTTACCTATCCTACTCCAATGATGATCCATTATCTCAATAGAGATTTTGTTATTTTTAAAGATGAGACTACCTTGTGCAAATTAAGACAAATATTTCCAGACAACTAAAAACCTAAATTGGGGCCAGCCCCATGGCCTAGGCGTTAAGTTCAGTGCGTTCCACTTTGGTGGCCCGTGTTCAGTTCCCGGGCACAGACTTACATCACTCAGCAGCAGCCATGCTGTGGCGGCGACCCACATACAAAATAGAGGAGGATTGGCATGGATGTTAGCTCAGGGCCAATCTTCCTCAAGCAAAAAGAGGAAGAGTGGCAACAGATTTTAGCTCAGGGTGAATCTTCCTCAGCAAAAGAAACTCTAAATTGCCTGTTCTGATATCTAGGTCTAATAATTAGGATTTTTTTCTTTTGGTTTCTCAAGACCTCTTCCCTTCTGATGGCTCTTTACTCATCAGTTCATACTTTGTCCAATTATTTTGGTGGATTTAACTCTCTACTTCTCCTCCACTATACTCATTCTCTTTTCAGCCTCCCCTTCCAAGCTCCTACCCACAATTCAATCTGGTCTGGAAACATGCCCTATTTCTTAATCACCAAAACTAACTTCTACTACCTATGTAAAAGTAAAAGAAGACCACTCGATGTTGAATGCAATTTGGAAGGATATAATTCAAGTATTTCAAACAATACTGTATTTCTAGTCTACCTTGTTTTCTAATAATATTGCAAATTTGAGTGTTCCTTTTCATCTCCGTGAATTCAACACAGACAATATCTAAGATAAACAGACTATACCAACACATAGACTTTTTAAAAACCAAACAAGGCTTTTTCTATAATTCATACCAGAAAAGGTATTCATTCAGCATGAATTTCATTAAACAAGTTTGACAGGAAACTTATATTACTAGACTATAGAAAAATCAGAGATTAAGACATGATCTTCACCTTAAAGAGGATTACAACAGAGTGGGGGACCAAGCACACTTGTAAATAACTGCTCACCCAAAGAAAAACAGAGTTAGTGCCCTCGAAAAGTCACTAACCAAGTGCTTTGTGAATAGGGAGCAAGATTAATTTTGGATGGGAATGCAAGTCTTACTGAGGAGATGTAATTCAAGGTATTATAGAGGAGAAGGTGCAAGAACTTTCCAAAGAGAGAAGAGCACAGAGGAGTGAAAGTGTACGATGGTACAAATGTGTGGTTTAAAGAAATTATGTGTTTGTAGCATGGTGGGACAGCCAGGGCCAACAGGGATCACATGCCTGGGAATTTGGGGGAATAAAAGCTTAGAAAAGATGTCTGAGGCCCAATAGTGCAGAATCTTGAAAAAACATGTTGAGGCTTTTGGACTTATCTGAGGCAAGCCACGAGCAGGTGGTGTACATAAAACCAACAAGGTCAACTCTGTTTGAGAAAGATGAAACTGGCATTGAAGTGGAGGATAAAGCACAGAAGAAAAAGAGAAAGATTATAAAACAACCACTTTGTAGATAAAAACAAATGTACGTAGCTATTAAATTTCACAATATAGAGTCACAAGAGAAAACCATGAAAAATTTCAAATTGCTGTAAGTATATTTATTTGTCATGCAATAACTTATAGTTAATCTATTATTGACTATCGAAAGAGTGAAGTTGATATATTGTAGCTTTTTAATTTAAATTTATTTTTTATTTTGTACGTTGATATATTGTAGCTTCCTACCTTGCTTTATTCCAGAAAGGATTTCCAGTGCTTACAAGAGTATCTAAAGTTATGAAGTGGTCAAAAGAATTGAAAGTAGGGCCTCAAACAGATATTTGTACACCCATGTTTATGGCAACATTATTCACAATAGCCAAAAAGTGGAAACAACCCAACTGTTCATCGACAGATTAATGGGTAAACAAAATGTGGAATATTATTTAGCGTTAAAAAGAAATAAAGTTGTGATAATGCTACAACACAGATAAACCCTGAAAACCTTACGCTAAGTGAAACAAGCCAGACATAAAAAAGGCAAATACTATATGATTCCACTTATATGAGGTATGTAGCACAGTGAGACATGAAGAAAGTACAATAGAGGTTACTATGGGTAGGTGGGGAGAGGGAATAGGAAGCTATTATTTAATGAGTATAGAGTTTCAGTTTGGGATGACGAGAATTTCTGGAGGTGATTAGTGGTGATAGTTACACACCACTGTGAATGTATTTAATGCCACTGAATCATACACTTAAAAATGGTAAATTGTATGTTATTATATTTTACCACAATGTAAAACATAAAAGTTAAAATAAAAAGAATTTTAAAAATAACTATAGCGTCTAAAATACTCTCAATCTTAATGGCTACATATAATAATCATATTTATCTCTTGCACAGTTTATGATTACATAATTAGTTTAGTTTTATAAACCTTTACTAAGCACCTACTGTGTCCCCGGGGCTGTGCTAGGTGGGAACTGGTGATACAAAAAAATTCTAAAACTTTCCAGTGAGAATGGAAATCATATTTTCCATTTGGCAGTACGCTATAAAAGCAATTTAACTCTTTCAAATATTCGCAAACTCCTATACTCTGCTTATTTTTCTCTGAGACATTTTCCTACCAGCCTTACATTCGTCTAATCTTTACAACAATGCTGTGAGATAGACATTACTATTGGCTACAATTTCAGATAAGCAATCATAACATTCAATGCTTTGTCTGAGGTCACACAGCTGGTGAGTGAATGATGGACCCTCAGTCCAGCTCCAGGGCCCAGGCTCTTAATCCTCATGCTACCCCGCCTCTCATGTGAGGGGACTGCATTTTTCAGTTCCTTCCAATTTTTCTCTGACTGATTTTCTCAGTCTCCTCATCAGGGCCGTCTTCTTCCTCTTGCTGCTGGGACACTGCTGTTCCTCCAGTGAGGGTTGCAGTGAAAGCGAGTACATATGGCTAGCGGAATTCTAAGATGGAGCCCAAGACTTCTGGTCCTTGGTGTACAAGCCCTGTGTCATCCCCAGACCTGTGACTGGGGTGGATTTTCCTCTGTGACGAGGTTACGTTATATGACACAGTTGATTTTAAGAAAGGGAGATTATCCTGGTAAATCTAACCAAACCACGGAGCCTTTTAAGAGCAGAGGATTTTTCTAAGGCTGGTCTCATGAGGAGAAGTCAGAGAAATGCGCTCAGGGGGCCTGGAAAGCACTCCTTCATTTTGTGAACTGGTACGGAGAAGGGTGACCAGGTGGAGCTGAAAACAGTTCCCAGCCAACAGCCAGCAGGAAAATGGGGATCTCAGTCCTACAATCACAAGGAAGTTAATCCTGAGCAAACCCAGTGAATTTGGAAGAGGACTCTGAACCCAGATGAGATGGCAGCCCTTGCTGACACCTTGATTTCAGAGCAGTGAGACCCTGAGCAGAGAATCCAGCCACCTGTGCCTGTGCTTCTGACCTACAGAACTGTGACCTAATGAATGATGTTTTCTAAGCCATGATGTTTTAAATTTATGGCATTTTGTTACACAGCAATAGAAAACTGATACAGGAGGTCACAGTAATAAGACTATTTCGCTGACCAAATATATACCATATAACTTTCACTGCCTCTTTCCAAACTGTATTAAATATTTAAGAAATAAAATCAAATTTTTCTTTCTGTAAATGTTTCCTTTTCCCGTTTTCCTGTGAAAATGTTTTTATAAGTATTTCAAGTTTTAGGGGGAGTATTAATATCTGCAGATATTTTTTTCTCAGTAGAAAATGTTATTGATGAGGATCAAGGCTGCCCCAGGGAGAAAAGCCCAAGGCGTCCTGCCCTACATCCCTATCTGTATCATCCTCTGGGAAGCATAGGACGCCCTGACCTGATCCGATCTGATTCTTATCTAAAGTTATAGGAC
Source organism: Equus quagga (assembly GCF_021613505.1). Taxonomy (NCBI): domain Eukaryota; kingdom Metazoa; phylum Chordata; class Mammalia; order Perissodactyla; family Equidae; genus Equus; species Equus quagga. The sequence goes on from NC_060269.1 coordinate 86,524,320, forward strand.
CACCCAATAACCAGACCCCACCTGCACTGATGCCATTTTAACGACTTTATCACATAACCTTTCCTTTGTCTTGTAAGGAGAGAACTCATATACTTATAATTTATAAATTTAGCCCTGCCCTCAACCCGTGTCTTGCAGCTCTTCACTGCCCATGCTACTCCATGCTATTCTCTGAATAAAGGAGCACTACTGCCAAACTTGAGAATCCAAGAAATCTTTCTTTCGACTCCTCTACTCACCGAGCCTGCATACTTATGACATATTAATTGATCCTGAAGAGGCTGCAATCTGAAAGATAAGATTCCAGGGGACCAGAGGTATATTTTTGTTTTGTTTTTCACTTGACTCAGCTAGTTCTATAAAATTGTACAGAGCCTCCTTTCTTTGCAGGCAGGAAAGAGCAGGTGGAGCTTGGACAGATAAATCAGGCAGCACATCCCCCAGTGCCTTTTGTTCACCAGCTTGTCCCTCAGAGATGCTGATCTGAGAAAGGCAGTGGCTGACCCATCTCTGGCCTTGTTGAAATAGATGTCTCCCCACTGCTGAGCTTATTGATTTTGCATTCTGTTCCCTCCCCTCTCTTGAGGGCTTGATGGGTATACTTTTGCTGGGAGTAAAATAAAAAGTAGAAGTGCACTCACTTAAAAATGTTGATTTTGGGGGCTGGCCCTGTGGCCGAGTGGTTAAGTTCGCACACGCTGCTGCAGGCCGCCCAGTAGTTCGTCAGTTCGAATCCTGGGCACGGACATGGCACCACTCATCAAGCCAGGCTGAGGCGGCATCCCACATGCCACAACTAGAAGGACCCACAACTAAAAATACACAACTATGTACCGGAGGGCTTTGGGGAGAAAAAGGAAAAAAAAATGTTTATTTTGGGGGCTGGCCCCGTGGCCAAGTGGTTAAGTTTGCACGCTCTGCTGCAGGTGGCCCAGTGTTTCGTTGGTTCGAATCCTGGGTGGGGACATGGCAGTGCTCATCAAACCAGACTGAGGCAGCGTCCCACATGCCACAACTAGAAGGACCCACAACAAAGAATATACAACTATGTACCGGGGGGGCTTTGGGGAAAAAAAGGAAAAAAATTAAATCTTTAAAAATATATATATATTAAAAAAAGTATAAAAAATGTTTATTTTGAGAGTCACTTGTTTCTATGTCAATAACCTTAGAGATTAATCTAAAGGGGTCTATTCTTCCTCACCAAGTTCATTGAACTCCGCTTCCTAAATCTAAGTCATCTTTGTGTCCAACAACTTAACTCACCCTAAAGGAGGCAGACTTCTGGCTCTGACTGAGTTAGATGAGTTCCACACAACATTCTGGCCATTACAGTGGAGGAGCCTCAAGGTCAAGGTAACCTTTGCTGAATGTCAGCAGCGAGGTACATTTTTGACATTCCTTGTGATTTGTAGGGAAGAGCCAAAAGGTAGCTCCCTCCCTGCCCTGTCCCGAGCCCTCCACTTAGCACTCCTAAGCCCTGGGAGCTAATTCTCTGGTTCCTTTTCTTCGGGTGCTGGCAGTTGACCTTGAGGGCCATTAAAGCAGTGGATTTCAGAAAAATGGACAGGGTAGTCCATTTGAATTGTTTTGATTTGAGGATCTCTAGATTTTATTAGCTCTGGAAAAGAAGACTTCCCATGGAGTCTTCACCTGTTGGCATTTCCACATTGGGGTTTGAAGCAAAGCTTTAGCTACTAATAAAATTTTCCTCACCTGTTTTGCCTTCTTTGATATTGTGAATGATTAAATGATTAAAATAAACAAAATCTGGCATTAGATTTATTCTCTTGGTGAAGATGTCTATTATTCATTTCAAAGTTGAATTACAATTTTTCCTTAATGAAGATAAAAGTAGCTGCAAAGAGTTATTTAAATAGAATATAAAACAGTGGTTCTCAACCCATTTAAGTCACAGCATCTTTTGAAACCCTGATGAAAGCTTTGGCTTCCCTCCCAAAAAAACCTATATATAAACACATAATTTTGCATATACAATGTGTAACTGCTAACTCGTACATCTATTTTGAAAGACTTTCTTGATAAACAAGGAAGGAGTCATTTTCCACATGGTCTAAGTGTAGCTTCTTTTTATCTGACAGTAACAAACTGACATTTAAAAAATATTTTTCAGGGGCCAGTCCGGTGGTGTAGTGGTTGGGTTCAAGTGCTCCACTTCGGCAGCCCAGGCTTCCTGGGTTTGTCTCCTGGGCACAGACCTACATACTGCTCATCAGACCATGCTGTGGTGGCATCCCATATACAAAAATGGAGGAAGACTGGCACAGCTGTTGGCTCAGGGACAATCTTCCTCAGGCAGAGGGAGGAGAATTGGCAGCAAATGTTGGCCAACCTTCCTCACCAAATATATATATATATATACACACACACATATAAATTTTTTCATTTAAAAATCCTGGAAGGATATACACCAAAATATTTTTAGTGGGTGGTAGGATTTGAGATAATTTTTAATTTTTTTCTACAGTCATCTTTGTTGTCAGGTTTTTCCAGTTTTTTTTTTCTTTTTTAATTTATTTATCTGTTCAGGTTAATTTTTTTGTTTTATTTTGACAGTTAACATTTAGAATATAAAATTTTCAGAAGAGAAAAGCTATTTTCACTTTGGATAAAGAATGCTGTGTGATTATAAATGATGTGAAGAAAATATTATCCAGGAGTCAGAAACCTTTATATTTTGGGGGCATTTTATTATATAGATTTATAAAATATTATATATTTTATACGATTATTCTACTTTATACTATTATAAAAATAAAATAATGAATCTCATACCCGTCATGCAGCCACTCCAATTGCCAGCTCTTGGTCAACCGGTTTGATCTATTTCTACCCACTTCCACCTTTTCTATCATTTTTTTAAATTGTGATTTTAAAAAACCACACAACATTCAATTTTCCATCTTAACCATTTTTAAGTGCACAGTTCAGTAGTGTTAGCATATTCACATTGTTGTGCACCAGGTCTCTAGAACCTTTTATCTTGCAAAACTGAAACTCTATACCCATTACACATGAACTCCCCCTCCTCTTCTGCCCCCCACCCTTGGCCACCACCTTTCTACTTTTTGTTTCTATGATTTTGACTACTTTAATATTTCACATGAATGGAATCACACCGTATTTGTCCTTTCACAACTGGCTCATTTCACTGAGCATGATGTCCTCAAGGTTCATCTACGTGGTAGCATGTGACAGGATTTCCTTCTTTTTCAACGCCACACAATAATCCATTGTGTGTATATACCACATTTTCTTTATCTAGTCATCTGTCAATGGACATTGGACTGCTTCCACCTCTTTCTTCTGTTATTTTTAAGCAAATCCTACATATCGTGTTATTGGAAATATTCCTTATTTCATATTAATCTAATCCAAGTTAGGCCACTTCATATTAAGTTAGTGCAGCCCCTAATACAATATTATATGCAGCCGGGTAATCATTATGTTACATGATATATAATGGGGCAGAAGGCATAATCAAAGAAGAGAAAGAGCTCATCAATGGATAAAATGTTCAATTTTTTTTAATCTAGGGATTTGTTGCACTGTTATTGAAGCTCACCAATTCATCTTTCCAGGGTTAAGAGGAAAGAAACTCCCCCATTCAAGCACTAACACTGGATAATTTATAGAGATTGCCATAATGTGACAACTTCAGATTTTCACAAGCATCAGTGTTTGCTTGAAGACTACAGACAATTTAGATTGTAAAAATATTTTAGGGGTGCTGGCCTGGTGGTATAGTTCTTAGGTTCACACACTCCACTTTGGCAGCCCGGAGTTCACGGGTTCAGATCCTGGGTGTGGATCTATATGCCACTCATCAAACCATGCTGTGGCAGCATCCCACATACAAAACAAAGGAAGATTGGCACAGATGTTAGCTCAAGGCCAATATTCCTCACCAAAAAAAATATGTATTTCAGGGAAAAATTCTTAAATCAGAAAACTACATGTTATCAGCTACATCTTAGTACAAAATCAGTTCAAACATTTTAAAATCAGTGAGATAACTGGCAAAATTTGAATAAGATCTATAGATTATAGAAACATAATAATGTTAATTTCCCAGCTTTAATAATTGTACTATGGTTTATGTAAGATATTGACATTTGGAGAAATAGGTTGAAGGTTATACTTGTACTATTTTTGCCACAGTTATGAAAATCTGAAATTATTTAAAAATGAAAGTTTTTTTTTTAATATTGTCACCTGAGTTAACATCTGTTGCCAATCTTCTTAATTTTTTTTTTCCTTCTTCGTCTTCCCAAAGCCTCCCAGTACATAGTTGTATATTCTAGTGGTAGGTCCTTCTGGCTCTGCTATGTGGGACGCTGCCTCAGCATGGCTTGATGAGTGGTGCCATGTCTGCGCCCAGGATCCAAACTGGTGAAACCCTGGGCCACCGAAGTGGAGCATGCAAACTTAACTATTCAGCCACAGGGCTGGCCCCAAAATGAAAAACATTTTGAGTGCTAGTTTCTATATATAAAATTGGCATCTTCTGAGTCAAACTCAGTTTTGCTTTGCCCTTTTAAAATCCCAAGTTTAATGGGTTAGAGATTGAGAAATGCACATACTGTGGGAAGGTCAAAATGAAAGGGTGATAATGTTGGTCATCCTGCATCTGGGCAAGCACCAGGGCATGCTGGGAGCTTCCTCCCCAGAGACCCAGCTACCTCTCTGATGTGTAAAAGAGGGCCTGGTGCCAACAACTAAGCAGAGATACCCACCAACTTCTTAATCTTTGACTTTTTTCATAAGAACAGAATTTTTATCTGCAAAAATACAAACTAAATATGAAACTTGGAGCCACGTAAAATACAGGAGAAAGGGGGCTTGGGGGTCACTTCTATTTATTTATTTATAATTATTTATTACTATTAGCATAAAGGAAAACATACAAGTTAAATGAACTAACTTAGCCTTCTAATAATTGGACATAATTCCATTTTCATGAATTTCTTCTCCATGCTTTCTTTCTGTGGCCTGCATGAGTTTATCACAAGCTCTCCCTGTGTTCAATAAATTTGAGCTAACATCTAACCCTTTATTGGGCGATTTATATCATCTTACAGCTTGATCCTGAAAACTCAGTATCTGTTAATTTCATAGTAATTATTATGGAGTAAACAAGCACAAGTTTTATCTTAAAGAAAAGCTCTAGGCAGTAGAACCAGGTGTGAAAGAAAACTCCGAACTAAATCGATATAACACAAGGTAAATAGTTGGCCTGAGAAAAATACAAACAACCATTTTACTGAAATGATGCCAAAGATCCAGTTTCAGTAAACCAGATATTTTATATCATATAGACACTACACACAAAAAGTTTATTGTGCACACACCAAAAAATGGTTTGTAAACAGGGAGCACTCAAACCAAAACACGGAATGAGGCTCAGGGGTATATGGTTATAAAGCAGCTTATATAGTGAGAAGGCAGTGACTTTATTCTTCACAGTGATTGGTTATAATATTGCAATTTTCTTAAATGATAGACAGTTGGTCAGTGGTTACCTCATATTAACCTTGGGAAACAGTTCAAGTTTCGCTTATGGTTTTTAGAGGCATAAGCAAGAAATGACTCAGATCAAGTTAGTCTTCAAAATAAGCTAAATTAAGCTTTGCTTGTATGACTAAATGGGGGGTTTTGTCTGCTCAGGGAATTTTCAAGGCTGGTCTCCATTTGTTTTTGAGTTTAACATCCCTATGCTCTGAAGGACCCCACAATTGGTTTAATGCTCTGCTGTCACCATTTTGAAATTCTTAATAATTTGGGAACAACGAATCCTGCATTTTCATTTTGTGCAGGGCCCTGCAGATCATGGATCTGATCCTGGCTGAAGGTATCCCTAGTACCATCAGCCCTCATCCAGGGTAAGACTTTGTAGACATCACGGCCTTAAGTGTCTAAACCCCAGCCTCAACCTCTGTTCCTTTAAGCTGGAAGGTAAGACTCCAACCCCAAGGTCATCATTTATCTAAAAGGTACTCAGTGCATGTTAATTTCCATCCCTTTCCCTCTTTCCTCCCCATTTTCGCTTTCCCCTTTCCCTCTTCCTCACTTTATTCTCCTTTTCTCCTTCCACTTCTTTCCCTCCTAATCGCCCACCACCTTACCAGTTCCTCCTCCCTCATTCTGCCTCCCCTCTCCCAAATGTTTCAAATTCCCATTCCTCTGCCCCCCTTCCCTTTCTATCCAACCTTCACCCACTCCCATTCCCCATTCAGAGTGAGACCTTTGAGAGCTGGTGCCCCAAGAGCCCATGTGGCCAGAGACACCCAGGCTTAGTGTTTCAGCTAATGCCAGCTCTGCACTCCGAGTGACCACGCTCTGAGGTCCTTTAGATCCTGCAGAGATGGAGTCAACTACTGTCCTTTGACTTTTCCAAAACACATTCAAATTTTTATTCCCTGCTTTCTGATCATTCCAGATTGAATCCAAGGAAAATCTACCTTTCAATTAAAGGATGTCTTGGAGAGCAACTTCTCTCTTTGAGATGACCCAGAAATAGATCTGAGCGAAAGAAAATAGACCAGAGACCTGCAGGCTCCTGGAATCTTGGAAATCTGGGCAGGCCAGCCTGACTCTGGAGTCATTCTCGGCAGAATGGAGACTATTAATTTGCTCTATTCACACTTATGTAACTTGGCACCTGATGATGACTGCGCTGTATCAGAGTCTGTATACTCTTCACAAAGGTGCTGCCCTCTTCGTCAGAATCTTACGAAACAGGAGAAAGGTGAGCATTATAAATCTTGGCTGGCAAAGCTTAAACAAACACGAACAAATGAAATGCATCTGGGGGTGGTGTCAACACAAATGGCAGTAGCTGCTCCTGATTCGTCAGGGCCCCTGCCAAGTGGAGGCCTGAGGACTTAGGATGAAGAGCTTTGCTCAGTTTCAGTGAAAGAAAATTCACTATTTGAACTGAAACATGACCCGAGTTCACACAGAGAGGTATCTCTTCTTAGCTCAGTCAAGGTGAAAGACGGGCTAATCTAGAGTAGGTTCTGGAAAATAAGTCATAATTCTTACTTTTAATGCAGGGTAGGGAGGGCAAAAAGCCCTTCAATATTGTTTGCTTGCTTGATTTTTAAGGGACTGTGGTTTTCTTGAAGCAGAGAAATTATGGTAGTAGAGAGAAAGAAAAAAATTATTTTCATAAGCCAGTGACCAAAAAGTATTCTGTCAAGTAAACAAAGGAGTGTGAGTGGCCTGGTAACACTTGTTATGGTAACACAAGATACTGGAGCTAACTAATACAATAGAACTGAGTTTCTTACTCATGTAAAGGACCCAGGCGGTGTGCCTGGTCAGAAGGCAGCTTTTATGGTCATTCCAGGGTGTGAAGTCCTTCCTTCTTATAGTTCTTCTGTTTTCTAGGATCTCAGAGTTCTCTAAAACAGAGGGTGTAAGAGAGAATGGAAAAGCCTCATCCACTTCTAAAAAACCTGCAGCCCCATCCAAACATCCATCAATGAATGAATGGATAAATAAATGTAGCATATCCATACTGTGGAATATTATTCAGCCTTTAAAAAGGAAGGAAATTCAGGGGGCCAGCCCCATGGCCAAGTGGTTAAAGTTCCACACACTCTGCTTCAGCAGACCCAATCTGTGTGTTCAGATCCAGGGTGCAGGCCTACTCCACTCATCAGCCATGCTGTGCAGGCATCTCACAAATGTTAGCTCAGGGTTAATCTTCCTCACAAAAGAAAAAAAAGGAAGGAAATTCTAACACATGCTACAACATGGGTGAACTTGGGAGACATCATGTTAAGTGAAATAAGCCAGACAGAAAAGGAGAAGTAATCTTTAATTCCAGTTATCTGAGGTACCTAGAATATTCAAATACATACAGACAGAAAGTAGGACAGTGGTTACCAGGGGCTGAGAGGAGGAGAGAATGGGGAATTATTGTTTACAAAGTAGATAGTTTTAGTCTGGGAAGATGAAGAAGTTCCAGAGATGGATAGTGGTGATGATTGTACAACAATGTGAACGTACGAAACACCACTGAACTGTACACTTAAAAATGGTTAAAATGGAAAATTTTCTGTTACGTATATTTTACCACCATTAAAAAAAAAAAAAAAAAACAGCCTAGAACGAGTCAAGAGGGTCTGGGAACAAATAATCTTTGGCTAAGCAGCTGCTTTCCAGAGACCCCTCCACACTGTGAGAGGGAGCACAAAGTTTGGGTGGACATCTAGCCTTTTCTGCCACCACTGAAAAGGGAGAGGGACAAAGCACTGAAGGATTCTTTTTAAAAATGACCCCTGCCTGATCCTCACTCGCCCCTATTCAAATAAAATGTGTTGTGGGTGATTATTTGCTTTCAGTGTTAATAGTTTATTCTCACCTTTTTGAATGTTATCTATATAGCTAATATGTTTTGAGCACTTACCACACCCCAGCCCATGCTGTAAATGCCCTGCACATATTATTTAACCATCGTAAAACCTTTGAGGTAGATACTCTTGTTACCCTTATTTTAAGGTAAAGGATGAGATACAGAGAAATTATTTAACTAGGCCAGAACACACAGGTACTGAATGGCACAGCCAGGATTGAACCCATTGTCCCACAGAGCCCATGTTCTTAACCACTATACCACACTGCCTTCCAGGAAGCTGTGGTGTATTGTGACTAATTTGTGGTATAGTTGGCTAAGATAGTGGTTCAGCTGCTTTTAATACTAGCTTACACTAAAGAGAAGGTTTATTTCTCTCTCATTTTAAAAATCTAACCTGTTGGGTGGTCCAGAAGGAGAGGCCAACTATGCTCGACAGTATAATTTAGGGACCCAGACTCCTTCTACCTTGTTGCTCCACCTTCTCCTATGTGTCTTCCTTGTACTCCAGCACATCCTCGTGTGAGCCCAAAAGAAACGGGAAAGAGGAAGTGGAGGGAAAGCAGCTTCCTTCTATGTATGTGATCTGGAAGTCACACACACCATTTCCATTCTTGTGGCTCAGCCATAACTTAGTCAGACAGTCACACCCAGCTGTAAGGGGAGCGGAGCATGTAGTGCCCAGCTAGGCAGCCGTGTACGCACTGGAAACTCAGGGAAGACTTGATTATTAGCAATCTCTGCCATGCATGGTCATCACATAAAGGTCACATGATTAATCATCAGACCATACGTATTAACCAGGTACCAGAGATGGAGAGGTATTAAAAAGAATTTGTAGAGAAAGCAACTTGGAGAAATTCTAGGTCATAGAGAATACGGCCACAAATAGCCTGTAGAAATAAGCAAGCACAACTTGCTGGTGGGATGAACCCCGGTTTTGGATTCCAAAAGACTCAGGTTCTAATTTGGCTCTGCTATTTACCAGTATGTGAGTGTGGGCAATTTACTTAACTTCTCGCAACTTTGGTTTCCCCTTCTGTAAAACAAAATTGACAATACCTACCTTCACAATTATGTTGGCAATTAAGAAGATAATGCACATAATGTGTAAAAAACACGTCAAGTTCAACATTTCCAAAACCAAAGTGTCAATATTCTTTCTCAAACCTGTTCTTCTCGTAGTCTTCCCTATCACAGTGGATAGCAACTCCATCCTTCTGATTCTCAGAATAAAATCCTTGGAATTATCATTGACTGTCATTTTTCGTCTTTATACCTAAACGGTCAGCAAATCCTGTCCACGCTTCACTCAAACCGTATCCACAGGTCAACCACCACCCCAACGTGACCTGCTACCACCCTGCTACCACCACGTCATCCCCACATCTTCTTGGGCGTCCTGCCATATTCCCCAGCAGCCAAAGTCGTCTTCCTAAACATAAGACCGATTGTGTTCAGGGCCTTCCTTTGTTGTCTCCTTAGAGTAAAACCCTTCACAATCCAGCTACCTGTTAACCCTCTGACCTCATCTCTTATTACTCTCACCCTTTTTAATTTAAGTGGAACCTGGAGATCACAGGTCTTAGAGGAGCAGCCTGTGAAGTATGGCTGGGCTCCACCTATTAATGCTCTTCCCTAGCCAGTGCAAGACCAAATCCATGCCAGGAAGAGAAGGAAGCAGAAATATGAAGCACTTCACAGTGTTTGGAAGGATTATGTTGAAAGTGCACTAGAGAGATTTTTGTTTTAAAAAATGCTTCTTGTCAAAAGAAGCATTTGCAAAGATAGCTGAGACATCATTCAGGCCTCAGCTCAAATGTCACATCCTCAGGGCCTCCCATGACAACCCCATCTAAATTAGCCTCTTCGTCCTGCCGCTCTTCACTCTACTGTATTTCCTTCATAGCACCTCCCACTATCTGATATTTGTTTACTATTTATTGGCTTATGTGTTTTGTGGTTCTCTCCCTTCCAAGAGAACGTAAGCTCCAAGAGAGCAAGCACCTTACTAGTCTTATTTACCGCTGTCTCCCAATTACTTGATATGGTACCTACTATTTATTAGGTGTTAAATATTTCTTGAATAAATGAATGTGCAAAATAGTTGTGTGAAGAGGTATATTCATTAAGGTAACATTCACCGCTGTAACAGATAAATCCCCAAATCGCAGGGGCTAGTAGAATGGAACTTTGTCATGCACATGAAGTCCACTCAGGGTACCAAGCTACTTTCCTGTGGTCTGCTCTCCCAGGGGACTTTGATGTCCTCTGCATTTGGTCAGCAGAAGGCAAAAACAGAATGGATGTTCATGCGTGTAAGATTTTGTAAGCTAGGCTTATGAGTGACGTGTATTACTTCCTCTCACCTTATTTTGGCTCCAACTCAGTCACGTGGCTACTTGCTTTCAAAATTTATTTTGAAGCTGTATGTTATTGATTAATGGATGAATCAAGTCAGTCACAGAAGTGCTAACATGTCTGCTCTTGTCCCGGTGCTCCCGATGACAGCAAAACGTTCAAAGATGAAAACTTACAGGTAAATTGTTTATGTAAAATACATTCATTTATAACAGAATTACAGTAAATTTAAAGGAAAATAAAATTATAAAATTAATTTTTAATAAATACTTATAGAAAATACAAGGGCTATATTTTATTTCCCATAAACCTGTAGTCAGGATATTCTTCTTGGGTGTCCTTAGTGATGTCATAGTGCCCTCCTCTTCTCCATGACCTTCTTCAGAACCATCTCTCTAAAATCAGTTTCTCTGTTTATTTATAACACACGCCTTCCTCCGCAGGCAAATAATATTATAATTTAACCTTAAATATTGCATATAAAAAGATGATACTCTTTTGAGAGAAACCAAATAATTAATCCCAGAAATTAAGAAAAGGATACCAGGGGCCAGCCCCGTGGCCAAGAGGTTAAGTTCGCGCGCTCTGCTGCAGGCGGCCCAGTGTTTCCTCAGTTCGAATCCTGGGCGCGGACGTGGTACTGCTCATCAAACCACGCTGAGGCGGCATCCCATATGCCACAACTAGAAGGACCCACAACTAAGAATATACAACTATGTACCGGGGGGCTTTGGGGAGAAAAAGGAAAAAATAAAATCTTTAAAAAGAAAAAGAAAAGGATACCAGAAGAAAAGGGATATGAAGCTAATTTGTGGAGAAAAGAAAAAAACAAAACAACAGAACATGACTTTGATCTAGTGAGCAGCACAGGAGATGGGACAGGAGGTGCATGCGTGTGTGGGTTGTGCATACTTGATTTGGAGATCCCACAGTGTGTTTAACCACCTCTTCTGGACAAAGTCACACATCCCCTGCCAAGGCTCCCCGAGCAATCTGTACAGCCTTCTTATAACACTTCTACACCAGATTACAACTGTCTGTTGCTCTCCTGCGTCTCCACTGGATCAAGTTCCTTGAAGGCAGAAACCTTATCCTTCCTTCTTCAGATTCCCGAATCTTCCACAATGCCTGTGGACAGTAAGGCCCCAATTAATGTTGAGATGAAATTTTCTAAGAAGACTGGTGAAAACAATGTAGAGAGAGGGAACATTCCCACGCACTCCTCCAAAATGCCAGCAGTCAGACTTATACCCCCCAGGGAAGAGACCGGTAGCTATTTCTCTGAGAAACTGAAGCACTCAAGAGACAAAATCTATAGATTCTGACATTTGGGGGTCCAAAATGGAAAAATTCAGTGGTCCTCCAAAAAAACTACAGTGAAGCCCATCTGACAACAAGACCTACTCACGCCTTCAGAACTTCCGATCGATTTTTTAGAGTCTGGGCACACAGGATTGTCAGATATTTGAAAAATATGCCTCCCGCACGGCAGATAGAGATCATAAACAATGTTTTTAAGAAAGAACTAAAAAATAAACAATGAAAGGAGGAAAACAAAACTTCAAAGAGACTATAATAGATATCCTCAGAGAGATACTGCATCCACGAAAGAAAAAGGATGCTATTAAGAGGGAACAACAGAGAACAAAATAGAGTTCTTGATAATTACAAATTAGATAGCAGGCATAAAAAATTCTTGAAAACTTTGGCAGTTAAAGTTGAGCAAATAGGGGCTGGCCCCGTGGCCGAGTGGTTAAGTTCGCGCGCTCTGCTGCAGGCGGCCCAGTGTTTCATCAGTTCGAATCCTGGGCGCGGACATGGCACTGCTCATCAAACCACACTGAGGCAGCATCCCACATGCCACAACTAGAAGGACCCACAATGAAGAACATACAACTATGTACCGGGGGGCTTTGGGAAGAAAAAGGAAAAAATAAAATCTTAAAAAAAAAAATTAAAAAAAAAAAAAGTTGAGCAAATATCTAGAAAGAGGAACAAAAAGAGAAAAAAATGGAAAGAGAAACTTTTTTTGAAAAATACTGTTGAGGATGACTAATATCTATCTAATAGGAGGGCCAGAAAAATAAATATATAAATAAAAGTTAGAAAGGGAGAAAATCGGAAATAAAACCACAAAAGAAGGATATCTAGAATTGATCAAAATGTTTCCAAATTCAAAGGGCTACTTATATCTATGTATGAGTGTTCAGACTGGAAGATCGCCACTAACAGTAAAGGAGAAAAGATTTATACCAAAGTGCATCATCATGAAATTGAAGAGCACCAGGGACAGAGATGATCTTAAAAGCTTACAGAAAGGAAAAAATGTCACGTTTAAAGTTTCGAGGGTAGAACAGCCTTAAACTTCTCAAGAGCAACTCTGGGAAGCTAAAAAAGACTAGGGAAACAATGCCTACAAAATTTGGGAGAGATATAATTTTAAAACTAGAGTTCTATGTCCAAGAAAATTATCAAAGAATTATAAGGGTAGAAAAAGACAGTTTCAGAGATGCAAGTTTGCCAGTGTCAGTGCAGGCAGAAATGGAAGCTTGCCAACCTTGTATACAGCCTTTCTCAGGAAGTAACCAGGATATCCTCCATCAAAATGAGGGGGTAAATCACAACAATACATGCCACAAGAATTAGAAGAAAAAAGGGAGATACAGGAGAGGTGAAGTTATGGCAGACCTAGAGAATGTCAAGTCCAGACTGGAGCAGGAGGAACAGGGCTCCCCGAGGGCTATCTCAGTTGTGTGGCAGAGCCAACGGGACAGGCTCTCAGGGGCTGACTGTGGGCTTCTCTTCCCAGGCCTGCATTCAGTGACATCATGTTGGTAGCTTGAAATATGCCATAGTGGGAGTATTTACACAATGGAGAAGGGAAAATGCCAAAAATCAGAGTTCAGTCCCCTCCCCCAAGAAAGCTGGTTGTTAAACATTTACCAGGTCACCCCCCTGAACTTAGAAGATTTGCTGCTAAGTTTGACGATATGGAAATTTATATTAAGAAGTATCTTACAAAGCTGTTGGGAATTGTGGGAAACGTGAGCCAGAAGTTCAAAGGAAACTAAGCAAGTGGGGAGAAATGAGGCAATTGTTATCTCTAGGAAAAACAAAAAATATACAATAATATATGATGATTATAATGCATTCTCTGGCTCAGCGATGGGCCAGATATTTTATAGAATCATTTTCACATCATTTTACATTTTACATAATCATTATAATGAAAGCACTGAATATGGATTTGACCAAAACTGGTGTATAATTATATTCGAGAGAAGGAAAAAGAGAAAGAGGTCTGTGTAAAGGAGCTAAAATCTTCACCTGTCACAAGGGAAGCGGCGGCAGCCACGAGAGTGGCCCCTCTCAGATCTCTAGTTGCGGGCAGCGTGTCTGCCCAATGGGCCCAGTTACTGCTCTTGGAAATCCACCACCACCTTCATGCAGAGGCTGCACTTCCCATGGCTGTTCCCAGGCAATAGCTGAGAGAGAAAAGGATGTGAAGGTAAGCTTAGTCCTGGGGGTTAGGGAATTCCTCCAGTGGGTGCCCGTGACTCAAGGACTCTCCAGCGGCCTTGCTGAGCTTTCCTTAGAACTGCTCTGTGGTCCTAAGTGACTCTGCCCAGTCTTCCTCCTTCCCCGGCTCCTGACTTAGTAAGTCCTGCAGGCAGCCTGACAGCATTCCCAGCCTTCCCCCAGCGCCCTCTCCATTTTTTTCTCACAGGCATTTCCCCTAATAAATTTCTCACTTTTGTGTCTGCCTCTTGGAGGATCTGGACTAACCCAGAAGCCAGTTAATAATATCTAAAATTGATGACACCAAAGATGGCTGTATATGCCTTTTTTTCCCTTGAAATACACATGTAAATATCAGAATAGCTCAGAGAAGGAAAAGTGGTGAAGCGGCACACATTTTTAACAGTCTTTCGTTCTACTTCACTTTTAGTATATGTGTATATATTAACTATTTTTAAGGAAATTGTTGAAAAAGTGAAAAACCATTGCCTTAGACATTGGGTGCTTTAGATTATAGAAGAAAACCAAAGTTTTATCTAAACTTTATCACCTGTCCTTCTAGCAATGACTTCTATTTTCTTTCTGGTTATCAGTGGTACCAGGCTGATGCCTTAAACTCTTTGCGGACAGCTCCTCCCAGAGGGAGCAACACGACCTGCCCTCTAAGTGTGCACTCTGGGAGGAAAGTACTATTGACGATGCCCTTGAGTTGTTGTTTCTGCATTTAGTATATATGAAAGAATAATTTTTAGAGGTGATATTTTTTCCCTTCTCTCCTCCCCATTTCAGGTGGACAAGCCCTCAGTGTTACCTCTCCTTGGGGATTTTTGCAAATGCCATCAAAAGTGATATAAATTCTCAAAAAACTCACTAGAACTTTTCAACAAAATCAAGGAGGGCAACTTTTCACACATAAATGTTTTATATGCTAGGACATTTTACTGAAACCTTGTATTTTATTATCTAAAAACAGTAACACCACTATTCACCATCTTCATGATAGTTAAAGAGTATTTTCCCATGCAGTGCTCAAGTCTTTATGAAAAAGCTACCAAATCCTATATCCTTTAACTTCTTCACTTAAAATGTAGTGGGAGGGGCCGGCCCTGTGGCCGAGTGGGTAAGTTCACACGCCTCACTTCAGGGCCCAGGGTTCTGCCGGTTTGGATCCTGGGCGCGGACATGGTACCGCTCATCAGGCCACGCTGAGGTGGGGTCCCACATGCCACAACTAGAAGGACCCACAACTAGAATATGCAACTATGTACTGGGGGGCTTTGGGGAGAAGAAGAAAAAGAAAAGATTAGCAACAGATGTTAGCTCAGGGCCAATCTTTAAAAAAGAAAAAAAATGTAGTGGGAAATTCTAGTTAAATTGACAAATTGAAACTTATCACCATTACTTCTCATAACTCCTCCAAAATGGCAATGAAGGGATCTTTAAAAGGTATAAAGTCAGGGTCAACCCAGTGGTGCAGTGGTTAAGTTCACACGTTCCAATTCAGCAGCCTGGGGTTCGCTGGTTTGGATCCTGGGTGCGGACTTACACACCACTTATCAAGCCATGCTGTGGCACATATAAAGTAGAGGAAGATGGGCATGCATGTTAGCTCAGGGCCAGTCTTCCTCAGCAAAAAGAGGAGGATTGATGGCAGATGTTAGCTCAGGGCTAATCTTCCTCAAAAAAAAGAAAAAGGTATAAAGTCACAAGATAAGAAAAGAAAAGACTACAACAGAGAAGAGAATACACAAAGCTGATGGATGAGTGGTAAGGAACCTGGAACAGAGGAAGCTGAAACCTACACCTCTATAGGGGTGAACCAAAAGAAGCAAACTGAGGGGCCAGCTGGTGGCCCAGCAGTTAAGTTTGCACATTCCACTTTGGTGGCCCAGGGTTCACCAGGTCAGATCCCGGGTGCAGACCTATGCACTGCTCATCAGGCCATACTGTGGCAGGGTCCCACATAAAATAGAGGCAGATGGGCACGCATGTTAGCTCAGTGCTAGTTTTCCTCAGCAAAAGGAGGAGGACTGGCAGTGGATGTTAGCTCAGGGCTAATCTTCCTCAGGAAAAAAAAAAGGAAACAAACTGACCTTCTTTGCACCTAACTTTTGAGTAAATTAAAGTAACAAAGCAAACAAATAAAATGATACCCACAAAGGTTTAAGATATTGTATAAGATATCCTTAGAACAATAAAAATGTGCTATTTTATAAAAGGAACATTTAGAAAACAAAAGGAGAAATCTTGGAAGTTAAACACAATATCACAGATATTAGAAATGCAGTAAAAGGTTTAGAAGATAAAGCCAAGGAGATTTCACAAAAATTAAAACAAAGAGACAAAGAGATTGAAAAGGAGAGAAAGATTTAAAAAAAAACAAACAAACAAGAGAATCAGAAGAGTTCTAGAGCGTAGGAAAAAGAGAGGGAGGAAATTAACAAAGAACTACTACAAAAAATACCCCATTCATTTAGTCATGAATTCTTTTGTTCACTATTTAGTGAGTACCTACAATGTGCCAGAACCTGTGCTAGGTGATGAGAATTCAGCAGTAAACAGTAAAATTCCTGATCTCATAGAGCTTACTCCAAAACAAACGTTATAACTTTTCAGAGAGAAAGAGCCCACTGAATATCATGTGCAATAAATGAGAAAGGTCGACAGTAAGGCACATCATCACGAATTTTCAGAACACCAGGGACGATGAAAAGCACCTAAAATCTTCCAGACAGAGAAAACAGTTTACATACAAAAGGTTGTGAATGAAAAAACAGGCTTCTCAACATTCGCACTGAAAGCTAGAAGACAGTGGAAGAACGTCTTCACAGTCCCAGGGGAAATTATTTTATACCTAGAATTAAATTCTCAGCCAAACTATAAATCAATGCGAGGGTAGAATATAGTCATTTTCAGACATTTCAGGTTTTCAAAAACTTTACCAGGGGCTGGCCTCCTGGCCGAGTGGTTAAGTTCGCGCACTCCGCTGCAGGCGGCCCAGTGTTTCGTTGGTTCGAATCCTGGGTGCGGACATGGCACTGCTCATTAAACCACGCTGAGGCAGCGTCCCACATGCCACAACTAGAAGGACCCACAACGAAGAATATACAACTATGTACCAGGGGGCTTTGGGAAGAAAAAGGACAAAACATTTAAAAAAAAAACTTTACCTATCATACACCCTTTCTTGAGAGGCTACTTGAAGAGGCTCTCCACACAATGGAAAGTAAACTAAAAAAGATGTAGGATCCAGGAAACAGGGAATTCAACACAAGGGAGGCAAAGGAAATTCCAGGAGAGGAGCCGTATGGCAGACCTAGAGAGCAACCAACCCCAACCGGAACAGACTGTCAGGGAGCTCAGGGGGTGGCTGTGTGCAGAGAGAGCAAGAGCAAGAGAAAGGCGGGCCGGGTGGGGGCAGCAGATAGCTTACCTGAACATACGCATAACCACCGGAGCTTTACTGTGCTAGCAAGAGTTATGAATGAATAATGGATGAATGGATAAAAAAAGAATAAGCTAAAAACAACAACAAAAAAGGCAATTATTAACTCATGGGGGAAAAGTGTGAAGGAAAGGAAATATAAATCGTTGCAGAATATATGGCTTACTTGTGAATAATGCTTACATAGTCATAATAATATAAACTCTGAATATTTATTTAATTAAAAAGGATCACAGGGTTCCAGTCCAAGATGGTGATACAGGAAGATCTCGAACTCATCTCCTCCCGCGACACACAGAATCTACAACTATCTATGGAACAATTTCCTCTAAAAGGGATCATATAACTATATTGGGAGGATGGGGGTAGAAGACTGCACGTATAGAGAGGAGCTGTTAGAAAGTTGTTGTAGAAAGTAATTAGGAATATGTAAAGTTGGAGAAAAAATAGTAGTATAAACATGATGTTTAGAAACTTGGAAATAAATTCTTGAAGAGCTAGTTGAAACAAGTAAATGTTTTTTCTGGTGAGAAGAATGACGGTGGGGATGAGCGTGGCAGAGGATGCTGTTTTTCATGACAAGTCTTGTTAAAATCTGAGTACCATACATATTTCTCTGATAAAAAGTTAAATTATAGAAGTCAGATGGTTAAAAATGGATGCTATTTAGAGCAGCTGTCAAACAGTATATAATAAAATATAAAAATAATTGTTCAATTAATCTATTTTATTTAACAAACAAAAAAGTGGACTGTTCTGGCTAGTTCAGGCAGTCTCTGAATCTGAAGGAGGAGAAAAGGAATAAGTCATCCATGAAAATAAGTGCTGGTTTACAACCCTGGAACAAAAAGAAATCAGGAAAGACCCAAAGCAATTTAGGCAGGGGGTCTACAGTAAATCATTAAATAAGCATAAGGTTCTGATCTGCCTTCTGTTCACCATTTCTGATCTTCATGGAAGCCGTGTTTGTAAGGGAACTCTGACTCATTTTGCAGCTGGATTTGTACTCATATTCTCCTTCCTTCCTAAAAGATGTGGTAGAAAATTAGCTGCATCAAAAGAAGTGAAAGGAAACAATGTTAAATATTTGTAAAGCATTAAAAACAGAGAATAAAACTGGAAAAAAAAAACAGAGAGAGAGAAAGAGTAAGTGCATTAAACAGAACTTTATGACTTGGCAATATTTGCTATATTTTAGTATATAAATCTGGGGCAAATGACTCTTTGAAGTCCCATCTGGGATGGATTTAATACCAGACCATAACTGTAAATTCCCTAAGCATTTAAAGTAAAAAAGTATTCTTCAAATTCCTTCATTCAAATTTTGACAAAATAAGTGAAACACAGAAATTCTCCAAGAAAGAAAAATAATGGAATAAACAGAAGGACGAAAACTGCTATCCTCCCCTCGATGATTTAATGATACAATAAAGACGAAAATTATGCATTTCTTATAATCCATTCTTGGCCATATATCCCATTAATAGTTTGTCTTCCCTTTCACTTCCTAAAATCATGCTTAATAATGCGTATCAAATGGAAATTTTCTTTCCGAGGAGATGCTGTGTCCTCTCCTGGAACAGGAGGCCTCCAGGGCTGCAGACTGCCTTTGTAGCAGATAAGGGAGACAGCGCCAGTGACTAAGCAGCCCTTCCCCACCTCCTTCCTTTTCTCTTTCCTCCTCTTTTTCTTCTTCCTCCTTCTCCTTTCCTCCTGCTTTGCAAACAATCTGCTCAAATAAGGGATAAGTAGATCAGCAGGTATACGGAAAATGGTGAGGGAGGAGGGCAGAGGGTGTCTCAGCTTTGGTTCACACTGAAATAAAGAAAAATCACTTAATTCCATTAGCTGAAATTCTTCATCAAATTAAGAGTCTTAAGGAAAGGAGATGCCAGTAGAAAGCATTACCAGATCAACAATATTTGGGTCAAGGGTGAAGTATTTCTCTGTCTCCGGAGCCCTGTAAAAATTATTCTAGCTCGTGCTTTCGAAGATATTTGGCAAAATCAACTAAAAAGGAAACAGACTACCAAAGTAAAGATGAAATATTACCTCCTCCCAAAATATGGCACTAAATCACTCCTGCCACAGCAGGACCTTTCAAAATCTGTTTTTCTAGTGTAACGAAGTGGAAAAATTGAATTCACCAAAATTCCCTTCAGGGAGAGTGCTGTATTTGTACAGAAGAAATGCCTTGTCAAACCTGTGTCTGTTGGAAGCTAAGAAATTGAGAGGGTCTGAATGTGGGTAGAACGCCAGGTGTGGGACAAGGGGCTGGATTCTATGGCAGTTTCAGAAGAGGAAGAGAGAGAGAAAGGAAGAAAAGAAGGGAGTGGAGTGGTAGAAGGAGGATAACAAAAGCCTACAATTAGCTGTCTATTTGAGACCGTCATCACCATTCTTCATGCAGATCCACAGGGAAAAGTCATGAAAGCCTTAAAGTGAGCGAGTAGAAAATGGTGAACATGCAGATGTCTTCTACAGTATCTCGTGGGGCTGACCAGAGAGTCGGAAGGGAAGGAGAACGGTGACGGGAGAGAGAAGCGTTAGGAATCAGGAGGATGAGGGACCCCCACAGACCGTGATATTAGGGTTCTGAGCCAAGTTTAGCCAACTTTTTGAGCGACCAGGTACCCAAGTGACACAACAGGGAACAAGTTTTTGTTTCAAGATTTCGTTTTTAAATTTATCCAGGCAGTTTTGAACTGAGCTGGAAAACCCAGTTTGGTCTTAGAAGAAATCATCATTTTAGAACTAGGCACGACCCTCACTGTTACTAACAAACCATTAGACTCCTGGTAAAGGACGGGGAATAGAGTCTAACATGGCATGAGCTGTGTGAGGGCCTGTGGAATTCAACGTCGATGTCACAGGGAAATCGGGGAGACTACTGAGATCGTGATTACAGACTGGGGTCGGAGTGAGGGTTAAGGGAGGTGCAATTTAAGAGAGAATGTTTCAGGCAGAGACCCAGATACACCCAGTGCCATATGAGCTTCCTGGGACACAGAAGTCCAAGAAACTCCTAGTGACCTAGCAGGCTGGACATGGATATTTGCCCCAGCCCCTATCCTACTTTACCTACCTAAAAAAGATTTTCTAAACACTGATTGGCTTCTGTGGGGCTGGCGATCAGGCAGGTATGGGGAGCCCCAGTCTAGGCTACATATCACCAGTAACTAGAGACATTTTGGAAGAGAGTGCGGATGGAAGAAGAGGAATTGCAATTGGAAGTAGAACATACCACTGATGTACAGAAAGGACGGCAATTAATATAAAATGTGCAGGGTCCAGCATTGGAAAATGGCATGGACTCAAAGGCACCAATGCATTTACGTTGGTGACAAAATGCTTGCCGGAGTGCAAAATAAAACTGCTACAACTCATATGCCAATTTTGGGGCTATGCACAAATAGTAATTTGAAAAGACCTCCACATATGTGTAAATATTCAAAGGACTTCTGCCATGAGAGATGCAACAAGATGGTAGGGAACACAAACAGGACAAGTTGGAGGCCATTGCTCTAATAGCAATTTAAGCAAAAATTATTATAAGAAGTCAAGTTCAAGGACCTGCTCCCCTCTCCCCACCCACGGTGACAAGGGCTACTACCTCAGATTTGGAAGCAGATGCAGAGGTAACTCAGTCCCCCTTGTTCACCCTGGGTCCTAATGGCTGAGGACACATCCACGCATTATACCCTCTCTAACCAATAAGCGGTGTTTCGCTATACAAGTCATTTGCCGAAGAAATCCCACATCTTCCCAAATTTGATTCTTGGCTCTTTCCACATATTCAGCAAATTTTGGTCCCTCCTTCTGGTCTCTACCCTGGTACTCTCCTGGTACCAGGACACTGCTTACTCTGCACAAGTCTCTGGCAGAAGCAGCTCCTATCGTCTTAGGTGAGGATGCCACACCCTTGCTCTGGGACCCAAGATGTAAAGAGAAAGGCATCCGGATGAAAATCAATATTTACGGCTTTAGAGGCCCAAATAGCAACATTAAATAAACGTAAGCAATATGCAAGGTATAAGGAGTCTTTCTCCAAGGTTCCAACATCTGAAAAGATAAAAATCCAAGTAATAAACCTAAAACAAAAACACTGAATACAAAAGATTCTAGAATAGTCCCAACTTGTGCCTGGCAAGTGTAATTACTTGAATTCTAGCCTCTTCTGATTTTTTTCTGTCCTTGAAATAGTTTCAGGATAATTTCCAAAAAGTCTCTGCCATGGTAGGCCAGATGGAGGGGGAAAATAAAAGGAAGCTGCCTTCACAATGCAGATTACAAGACTGGTATACTGCAATCAGCTGAAAAGCAGGGATCTGAAAATTTCCTGACTTGCCTGATGGTTTTATCATGTAGAGGAAGGGACTAGGGGAATTTCTTCTCTGGGGCAAACTCAGATCAACGGGGAAGAATTTGCTGGTGAAGTAGAAACAACAAGAATCTTAGGAGAAAGTTCCATCTCAGTTAAAAATGGAAGTATTTAGCATGAAGAAGCAAGGGCTCATGAGGCACTCAATCACCATCTTCAAGTATTTGAAGAGCATCCAAGTGGAAGAGAGATATAGATTGTTTTATCTATCCCTAAGAAGTAAAACTAGGTCCAACGAATAGAAACTGCAGGGTAAAAGATTTCAGTTATTATAAAAGAAAAAAAAAACTTTCAAAACTGCTCAGTGCTGGGCCAGCCCTGTGGCCGAGTGGTTAAGTTCGTGTGCTCCACTTCAGTGGCCTGGGATTCGCAGGTTCGGATCCTGGGCACAGACCTAGCATTGCTCATCAGGCCATGCTGAAGCGGTGTCCCACACAGAAGAACCAGAAGAACCTACAACTAGGATGTACACCTAGGTACTGGGTGGCTTTAGGGAGGAAAAAAAAAAGAAAGAAGAGGAAGATTGGCAACAGATGTTAGCTCGGGGCCAATCTTCCTCACCAAACAGAAGTGATATGATTTAAAAAATAAATACTCACTGCTATTCAAAGATTTGATAACCATAATGATCAGAGCTACCCTTTTTGGGTTTGGTTTGGTTTTGAATCTCATATTACACAAAAGTAGAGAAGGATACTATTAAAGGTGGGAGTTCTCTGTTGCTAGGGCTGTCCATGCCATGGCTGGAAGGCCTCTTGGTCAGAATTGGTCCTACAAGCACTGGGAAGTGTATCAGTTAGCTATTGTTACATAACAAACCACTCCATAGTTTAATGGCTTAAAACAAAACTATTTACTTAGCTCATGATTCTGCAGAGGCACTTGAATCTCCTGATCTTGGTTGCGTTCATTCATGTGTGTATGGTAAACTGCTGGGCCAGCTGGGAACAGGCCTCTGCTAGGACATTCATCCTGAAGCAGGCTGGCTTCTCACAGCAGAGAGGAGGGTCCCAACAGAGTGAGGGGAAGTGTGCAAAGCACTGGGACACCATCACTGCATCCTATTGGCCAAAGCAAGTCACAAGGCCAACCAGGATTCAAGCAGTCGGGAAACAGACTTCACCTCTTGATGGGAGAAGTTAAAAAGTCACACTGAAAAGGGTCTAGGTACAGGGAGGGGTGAAGGATTGTGGTCATTTTCACAATCTTGTACAGAAAGTCACTCAAGGATCTTTAGCAGAAGAAGGATGCAATCGAATAAGTTTTCTGGAATGATCACCCTGGTACTATGTTGAAAGCCATTGCTTTAACATCCCTCAACTTACACTACAGAAAACACACCAGTTATATACAGTCAGTCTTCACTTCACATGGTTCTGATATGCGCGAAATTCAGTTACCATGGTTTAGTTAAATGGCACCATCCCCCAACAACACAGTTCCAGTCTCTGTTACCGTGGAATAATAACTGAACGATTATGTAAAATGTCAACTTTACTGCTTACTCTCTAAGTCCACAAGTCACTATATAAATAAAAAGTGCACATCACGATCAGTGACCAACCACATCACTCCTCTCAAAGTCTGTCAGTGGCTTGTCACTGCGCATCTGTAATTCAGTTCACACACAGACAGCAAAGCATGTAGTTGTGGTGCTTTCTTGTCTCCCAGTGACAAACCCATGTGACATTTTACAAAAATGGATCACTGAAAGACGGAATTGGCCAAGAAAGATGAAAGTACAGCAAAGACACAAAAAGTGGTAATGCTAGATGTAAAATTCAAATGGAACATAAATGGCGTTATAAAGAAATAGCTTAGCATGGGACTGTCGAGGTTACAAATGCAGCCAGAGAAAGTTAGGGAGGGCAAATTTATCAACATAAATGAGGAAAGCAGTTGTAACAAGAAAGCATAAAGATGTCCCAGGGGAAATGACAATGGCAAAAAACTTTACGTTAAAGCAACTCAGAGATATTTTACAACATTGAAAGCACAAAGGATAAAATGCTGAAAGCTGACCTCAGCTCAGAAAACAGTATGAGAATTAGCCAGAGCATAGAAAAGATGCTCTCTCCATATCCCAAGCTAGACAATCAGAAGAAGCAAGCACTATTCAAACTACCCATGATAAGGCGTTTACAAATAAACATTTTAATTCTCAATGTGTCTGTTTTAAATTACAGTGTACTAAATAAATATTAGTTTTACTATGTTTTCATTTCCTTATACATTCATAACCAACAGTAAGACAGTTTTTAATGTTGTGACAAAAGGTCACAGCACAACTGTAATTCTTCCCATTGATTATCAAGACTGCGTGGTTTCGGCTGCACGGTCATTTTTATGGTCCCACAGTGCTGTGCAAAGTGAGGACTGTCTGCACAAGAAACTTCCGTCTCAGTCAAGGAGATTGGTTTTCATGGTTACTAGGTTTGGAATTGTTTGGGGTGTAGTAACTCTGTAATTAATAAACAAAGAGAAAAACTGGATGCTGGGAAAACAAATTGGGTTTTAATAAGTAAAAGTATTTTTTAATTAGAACTAATCCCATGGTTTAAAAAAAAAACTAAACTAAACTGCTTTAGGATCTAGTAAACTGCTCCCAGAAGGACAACTGGGGATAGGCTTTTCCCTAAACATGACTTCAGAGCCAATGAGAATGATGCATAATGAACAACAAGCAGATCTTTATCAAGAATAAAAGCTTTCTGCTTCAAAATAAAACTCGGTTACAGCCTCATCTAAAATGAAAAGCTTCCAATTTTAAAAGCATGCCAGTGTTTTTAAGGGTGGGGGCTTACTACCATTCTCAGAACCCGCATACCCTGTTTGTATTGATCCCTCTGGTCATCTGAGCTAGAGGAATAAATAAAAGACCTCAAAGACTAATTCTTCCATAACTTTCCTACGCCCTTATGGCCCAGTCCAAAATTGCTGGTGAAGGCTTTAGGGCTGACAAGTAAATTATGTGTCTAACAGACCAAGTTCACAACCAAAAAAACCTTTAAAAAGATAGATGACTAGGGGCCTGCCTGGTGGCATAGTGGTTAAGTTCACGCACTCCGCTTCAGCAGCCCAGTGTTCACAGGTTCAGATCCCGGACATGGACCTGCACACCACTCATCAAGCCATGCTGTGGCCATGTCCCACATACAAAATAGAGAAGGACTGGCACAGATGTTAGCTCAGGGACAATCTTCCTCAAGCAAAAAGAGAGAGCTCGGCAACAGATAGCAGCTCAGGGCCAATCTTCCTCACAAAAAAATGAAAAACAAAAAAAATAGAAAGATCAGGGCCAGCCCCATGGCCGAGTGGTTAAGTTCATGCACTCTGCTTCAGCGGCCCAGGGTTTCACAGGTTCAAATCCTGGGTGCAGACATGGCACTGCTCATCAAGCCATGCTGAGGCAGCGTCCCACATGCCACAACTAGAAGGACCCACAACTAAAATACACAACTATATACCTGGGGGGGCTTTGGGAGAAAAAGGAAAATTAATTAATTAATTAACTAATTAATTAATTAAAATAAAATAAAAAGATTACTAGTGGCTGGCACAGTGGTGTAGTGGTTAAGTTCACGTACTCCACTTCAGGGACCCAGGGTTCATGGGTTCAGATCTCGGGCATCACACTGCCCTTTGGGCCACGCCGTGGCTGTGTCCGGCATACAAAATAGAGGAAGATTGACATAGATGTTAGCTTGGCAACAATCCTCCTCAAGCAAAAAGAGGAAGCCTGGCAACAGATGTTAGTTAGCTCAGGGCCAATCCTCCTCACCAAAAAGTTTTTAAAAAGATACATGACTAAATCATAGCTCTCTTCTCCTGCAATTAAAATGGAGCAAAATAAATATCCCTTTTGAGAAAAAGAGGAGGAAAATAGGAGAAACAGCAACAACTCATAAGTGGGCCTTGTATATGTTACAGGTATTTCTTCTGAGACTCTCTTCATGCTAAGTTACCCTAACAATCTAAATACGGACTTGTTTTAAGATAACAAGAAAACCCTCATGTTTATTTATTGAACAAATATCTACATAGTTTTTACTCTGCAGCGGATACTGTGCTAAGCGCTTTATGACTATTCACTCAGGGAACCATCTCAACAACTCTTTCTGTGTATTTGTATTTACCTCATTTTAGAAGAAACTGAGGCACAGAGGGCTTACGTCACTCGCCCAGTATCACATCACTAGGAAGTGGTACAGCTGGAATTGGAAGAGTGGCGACAGAATCGGTGCTCCTTTTCACTATGCTGTGCCATGCTGTCAATTTTTTCCACCCAGCAGCATAGTTTGGTGTTTTTGTTTTTCTTCTCAGATCCCTCCCACTGATCTCTATTTGTTCTGCTGAAACTTGGAAAGCACGATCCTCTTTATAGGAACTTGGATCTGACTCCTCATCCACGATTTTCATTCAGTCGAATGGTCGTGAATGTTCAGTGAGATCACGCTGTACACGGGGCGGAGACGTGTCTTTGTTTCTTGAAGAGACAGAGGCCTGTTTTTATGAAGTGCTGGTCTTTGAAGAAATCATTCGAGTTGCCACTTCTGGTGCTGCTGTGTGTGTGCTGAGCACTTTCCTGCGCAATTCGCCTACGCTCCACATAACAACCCTAAGATGCAAGTACCATTGTAATTCCCATTTTATAGAGTAGAGATCTAAGGTTAAAAGAGGTTAAGTAACTTGTTCAAAGTGGCACAGCCAGTAGGTTTTGGAGCCCGAACTCAAAGCCAAGTTGATGTGGCTCTGAGGATCATTGCTTTGTGCATAATTCTATGCCGTTCTACTTCACTTTCCAAGATGCGTTATTTCCTTACAAGGATATTCAAAGGAAGAGCTTGGGGAACAGCAGGAGCCATGTGCTGCTTTACAGAGAAGATTCTTCTTCTGTAAGAGGATGAGCCACAGGAATACCCAGTGACCAGCCTTTTATAATCAACAAGTCACTGATGAATGTCCAACCAGAATAAATACTACATAGTAAAATTTAAAGGGAAGTTTTAAAATCAAACTATAATATAGCAAACGTCCCTTCTAAGGTATAAATTGTCATTAATATTTCCTGCCTACCCCAGACCATGTCTCAGCAAAAACACATTCAGACTTTACAAATGGCTTACGCGAGTCTTCCTCAGACCACTCAACACTGCTGGCTTTTCCAGAATAACTGCACTTTGCAGATCCTACACGGCCCTCAAAGTGTTCAACAGTCCCTGTCACAGTTTTCAATACCACACATTTCTCATTATCTGTTTCCCCCTATTTCTCATTATCAGTGAAGGAAGAGAACATTTCAGAAAATATGCCATGTACCCTTTCAAGCGTCATTTCCCTTGAAAAAGAAATAAAAAGAGAAAGCAAAAAGAAACAGGGTATATTAAATTAATTTTAAACACAATGTCTGATGTTTTTTCAAGACCAATTAATTTACAACTTAGGGCCATTCTACATGCTTATTTATAACTTGGCTATTTTACAGTAAGTGATTTAAATAATGACTCTCCATATTCATAGCTTTCTTTTTCTAAAGATTTTTTTTTTTTTTTTTATCCCAGAGGTTCCCAAGCAACTACCTGGGTCTCATGGTGGGGGGAGGAGGACTGAGTTGCCATTTCATTTTATTCCCTCCTCAGCAGTTACAAATGAATCCAAAATAAAAAAAGAGTAGTAACTTTTCAAAAATAAAAGCTCCATTCATTTTCAAAGAACTTTGTTTGGTTATGACCATTTTACACGAACTTTACCTGTTCCATTGGGACTTTATCAAAATATATTTAAGGAAACATAAAAGAAACCTGTTTTAAAATGGGATGTTTTACCCACTACTGGGTATTTATCCAAAGAGCTTGAAGTCAGCAATCCCAAAAGTCCTATGCACCCCAATGTTCATTGCAGCATTATTTACAATAGCCAAGACGTGGAAGCAACCTAATACATCAACAGATGAATGGATAAAGAAGATGTGGTATATATATACAATGGAATATTATACTCAGCTGTAAAACAGAACAAAATCATTCCATTTGCAATAACATGGATGGACCTTGAGGGAATTATGTTAAGTGAAATAAGCCAGCGAGAGAAGGATAATCTGTGTATGACTCCACTCATATGAGGAATTTAAAATTATGGACTAAGAACAGTTTAGTGGATACCAGGGGAAAGGTGGGGTGGGGGGTGAGCACAAAGGGTGAAGTGGTGCACCTACAACACGACTGACAAACATTAATGTACAACTGAAATTTCACAAGATTGTAACCTATCATTAACTCAATAAAAAAAATAATATACAGAAAAAAAAAAAAAGACAGACCACACCGGGTGTGGTACCTGGCTGGTGGGAATGCAAAATGGTATACCCAACTTTGGAAAAAAAATTAAATAAATAAATAAAATAAAATGGGATGTTTTATTATGCTGCCAAATTAACCATAAGGCATCTACCCACTAATTCATCACTTCTCAATTCTCAAATTTTCCCTGGCAAGAATTCCTTTGCATTTCCACCCCACACCAAGGCCCTATTTTCTAAAAATTTTGAATATTCAAGACAAAATATTTTCAGAATAATAAACAATTTCCTCCATTTTATAGGTGCTGGACAGAGGGGTACAAGAGCTGACCATGTAGTTTTCCCCTCAAAGCCACGGGTCAAGCCTGCACTGGGGGTGGAGAAAGAAGTAAGAGTTATACAGAATTTGAGAATGAAGCATTAAACTGGACAGGACTGAGTTTATTCCCTAAAATGGGTATGAGGAGGATTAGATGAGGTAACACAGGGAGGATCTTTGCCCTCAAACAGTGGTGAGAACAGAAGTAGTTAATTCAAGGGCAACAGAAACCTCGCCCTCAACACTCAGTTACACAAATCCACAAATACAGCCCTTCCTGAGGCATTTCCTCTAGCCTTCTCTTCGTCAGCCCAGGATGTCTAAATCAGGTGGTTTTTACTTGCATAATCTAAAGCTTGAATAAAATGTTGAAGAATTTTTCTACACATCAGTAAAAAGCATGTACAACGTGGTGTGACCTCTCTAGAGCTCTTTCCTACAGTTGAAGGCCTCTGCGCATAAAGAAGGGTAGCTACCCTCTTTCAACCCAGTACCTAAGGGAAAGCGCACCTTACACTCCTCACCACAGCCACCATCGGTCTTCATACATCACTTCCCAGAGCTCTAGCATTACAGGGAGTTACAGCTAATGCTAAATTAAAGTGTTTAATGAGTGGAAGAATTCAACAAAAACAAAAACAAAAGAGCCATCACAAACTGCAAATTAAGGGATCAGCAAAACCCCTGCTGGGTTAAAAATCCCATTCGACCTTGCCAATACACTAATTAATATAATAAAAAACACAAAGATCTCGCTTAAAATTGAGCGAGCGGGCTGCCCACGGCCCGCTGCCCACTCTCAGAGCAAGCATCTGCTCAGAATGGAAGCGATTGTCTCCGTGGGAGGCTGATGGGAGGAGGGAAAGCTGCTTTGGCAGAGAGTCTCCCAGTTAGCTATGCCCCTTTTGAAAGGAGAATTCTCATCCTGTTTTTAATGCCAAGCACATACAACGTCAAGTAAATTGGTCTTAATACAAAACATGACAGAACTGCAGCGAACGGATGAAAGTACTACTATTGACGTTAACAAAAGTAAGAGGAAAATATGGATACAATTAATCTCCTAGTGTTAACCAGCATTTGAAATTTTTCTTCTTTCCAACTTTCTCTCCTATCTTGTCCCTAGAACAGAGCTTGACACGTATTCAACACTCAATAAATATGTGTCTGAGAACTCTAGCTAAAAAAACATATACCTATGGATGTTCAACAGACATTGTTAATGTTAGTGATTCAATATTCTTTTCTTTTATTATTAAAGATCGGCAGCTGAGCTAACAACTGTTGCCAATCTTGGTTTTTTTTTCCTTCTTCTTCTCCCGAAACCCCCCAGCACATAGTTGTATATTTTTAGTTGTAGGTCCTTCTGGTTGTGGTATGTGGGATGCCTCCTCAACATGGCCTGATGAGTGGTGCCATGTCCGCGCCCAGGATCCAAACTGGTGAAACCCTGGGCCACCAAAGCAGAGGGCAAGAACTTAACCACTCAGCCACGGGGCCAACCCCAGTGATTCAATATTCTTGATGCCCAAACTCAGAGGCCAAACATCTTGTTTTGCTTTATTCAATCAACAATCATTTATTATGCCAATCACTGTTTGGGCACAATAAACCAAAAAACAAATTAAGCTTCCCTGAGCAGCTTATGCCCTGGCCCTCAAGGAAAAAATGCACAGATAGGAAAAGTCAAATAATAACACAGAGAAATAAGAACAGAGTGACTCATGACAGGAGTAAACTGCTAGACTTCTATTACTGTTTCTTGATATATACTAAAAGATGCCATTGATTAAGTAGTTTCTGTATGCTAGATACTGAAGTAGGCGGTTTATATACATGATTTCACTTAGTTCGTACTACTTTGCTTCAGATTAGGTTTTACATTCCCTAGGTTTACAGAAGAGAAAACGGCTACTCAGAAAGGTTACTTAAGGTGATGTCATTAGCGAAAGACAGAGTTTAAGATTCCAAATGTCTTACTTCAAAGATCACCCTCTTTCCAAGATGTCATGCTGTCTCCCATTCTTAAAATTTATCAAGTATGTTTCTGCCCCTTCTCAGAGCTTCGGAGCTATTTAGGAGATGTAGCTTACATACTGAAATTCTGGAAGGGCATTTTGAGAATCTTTTGAGAGGAAAAATGGTCCAAGAATTTGAACTCAGGATTATTCAGGAAAATTTGTGCTCTCTGTTCACTGTAGGTGTGTAAAGACTAAAAGATTACTTCAGAACAGGCAGGAAAATTTCATGAAAGGGGTGAGATTTGAGCCATGCCTAGAGGAATCTAAAATTAAGTAAGATTCAATCCTTGCACTCAAGATGCTAGTGGTCAAACAAGGAAGAAAGATGTAAGTCAATGGACCTTTATACAGGATAAAGACATTTAGAATTTAACTAATTTTTCTTTTACACAACTAAAACATGGGTTCTGTAATCGGTCATGTTTGGCCTCAGGCAAGGTTCTTAATGATGCCTGTGACCAGACTGAACACAACCTTCATTTTCCTAGGAAGTGAAAACTAGAGTTCTAATAACTCAAACGATCAGTGACACTATACTTTCGTAAATATCTTTTCAAAACTAAATGCAGAATTTGTAATTCTGCTATATAACATTTTAAGTAACAAAGGTAGAAAAATAATCATAAAAAATTCTAGCAATAAAAAATTTATAAAGTAGAAGCCTCCTCCCCTTAATCCTCCTCCCCTGGAATCCTTCCGTTCATTCATTATTCAACAAATATTTACTGAGTGCCTGCTATTTGCCAGGCATATGTGCCAATGCGCCAGTGTCCTATCTAGACTCTTGGACAATTCATGAACAAAGCAGACAAATATCTTGATTCTCAGATTTTACATTCTAGAGGGAGAAAGGCAACAAATAATAAATATTTAAATGTATGGTATACTAGAAGGTGCTAAGCGCTATGGAAAAAACAAGGAAAGCAGGGTAGAGGGGCTAGGAATGAAAGCTGGGTGGGTGCGATCTTAAACAGGGAGTCCAGGGTACATCTCTCTGAGAAGTGCCACTGTCTATGCAAATCCAAATATATACTCATCCATTTTTACAACACACCCAGACACGGCTTTTTTCAGTTCAAAAATAGATTGTGGGCATAATTCCATGTCATTACATATGGATCTGCTTCTTTTTTTTTTTTTAAGTGTGGCATTATTTTTAATATTATTTTTTTAAAAAACCCTCAAAACAACTCAATTGTCCAATCATGAGGTAAAAGTTGAGAAAACTTTAATATATCTTTTCAACACAACATTATGCAATCACGTAAAGTGACGTCTATGAAAAATATATAATAAATGAAAAATATAAAATTGCATCTATAACAAGAATACAACTGTTTCAAAAAACATGATGCATGAGGGGAAAATAGGTGGAGAGGACCGCCAATGATTTTTATTTCTTCTTTCTACTTCTGAATTTTCTAATTTTCTTTAAAAGTCATGCTTTACTTTCAAATATTTTATTTATTTATTTTTTTAAAGATTGGCATCTGAGCTAACAACTTTTGCCAATCTTCTTTTTTTTTTCTGCTTTTTCTTCCCAAATCCCCCCAGTACATAGTTGTATATTTAGTTGCACGTCCTTCTAGTTGTGGCATGTGTGATGCTGTCTCACCATGGCCTGATGAGCAGTGCCATGTCCCGAGCCCAGGATCTGAACCAACGAAACCCTGGGCTACCGAAGTGGAGCGCACGAACTTAACCACTCAACCATGGGGCTGGCCCCTTAAAATGTTTTCTAATGTATTGTTTTAAGGGGAAGAAATAAATGCAACCCTTTGGGTCACGGCTGTGTGTCCACAAGGAGCCCTTACCAAGAGTGAAACGCCACTGGATCCAGGCTCAGGGGCTCAGAGGTGCCAAAAATAGACCCACGCCTGAGCTGGGCTCCCATCATTCCCCATGATAGACTGGGACCGGCACAGGTATGCTTTGATAAAAGGACAAGAAGAGGACCTTAGGTGACACCTGGAGAGAGCTTAGGGTGGTGAGCCAGAGTGAGGAAGGAGCCCAGTAGAGGTGAGGCAAGCAGGATGGATCAACAAGGGGCTCAGGTCCCAACCTCCTGCTTCCGAGCCCTGTCCTCCCACAGATGAGCCCAGAAAGGGGGGCGAGGCATATCCTGCACGGAGGAACAAGCTGTAGGGCAAGGGGGTCCCTGTCCTCCGAAGAGAGGCGGTAGATCCCCCCCTGCACTAGTCTGAGGGGCATTTTCCTCTACCAGCGTCTGCCAAGTCTCAGAGACGCAGATTAACGTAGAATCCAACCTGAAATGCCCCCCATCACATTCGCTAGCAGAGCTATTTTCTTTTTTTCATTTTTTTTGGAGAAAGAGTAGCCCTGAGCTAACATCTGTTGCCAATCCTGCTCTTTTTGCTGAGGAAGGCTGGCCCTGAGCTAACATCTGTGCCCATCTTCCTCTACTTTATACGTGGGACGCCTGCCACAGCATGGCTTGCCAAGCAGTGCCATGTCCACACCAGGGATCTGAACCGGCGAACCCCGGGCCCAGAAGCAGAATGTGCGAACTTAACCACTGCGCCACCAGGCCAGCCCAATACATTAGTTTTATCACTGTGGTCAGATACAATGACCTATGTGACATGGTTACCGTGTCCAAGTATTTTATTTTGAACTTGTCAAAGATCTTTCAATTTGAGGGGCTAGCTGAGCTGTTGACACAGCAACCGCAAAAACCTCACCTCGAAACACGTCCTTGTGGGAATGGAGGAGCATCAAATAGCTCTTCCTGGGGCAGCCTGTGTCAGAGTGGTTAAGTCCCGTCCAGTCCTATTCCGTAGTGTTCCTGCTTACTAGTCATTTCTTTTCTTTTCTTTTTAAGATTGGCCCTGAGCTAACATCTGTTCCCAATCTTTTCTTTTTCTTCTTCCACTCCCCACAGCCCCCCCAGTACATAGTTGTACACTTTAGTTGTAGGTCCTTCTGGCTCTGCTAAGTGGGACGCTACCTCAGCATGGCCTGATGAGCGGTGCCACGTCCTCACCCAGGATCCGAACTGGCAAAACCCTGGGCCACCAAAGCGGAGCGCACGAACTTAACCTCTCGGCCACCGGGGTGGCCCCAGTATGATTGGTTTTTATACAGAAAGCCTCTTGCAAAAATATTTGCAGTTCTCTGATTATTTTATCATATGTTTATTGTTCATTGATTCATAATTACAAGTATAAGATGCTGTCAAAATATATTTCACTTATAATCTACTTGTATATTTATCAAACATTCATTTGTACAATTTTTTCCTATAGAATGCTCTCAATAGTGATATTAACTGAAATATTATTACTAAATTAAATCCTCAGAGCAGTAGTCCTTAAAACGTTCTGACTTTTCACTACTCCTGGAAGCTTCATTTTCTCTGGTCCTATAAACTTCAGCACGCTGTCTTAACCTAAGGCTTTCAGTTCCTTCTCACAGCCCCTGTAACAGTCTATCAAAGACCTTTCTAGCTTTTCAACAAATTGGGAGTATGGCCCAGAAAATAAAACAAATGGAACTTCTTAGAAATACTAGGTACAATCGGGAGCTTGAATCTAACAGTGTAAGGAGTGGAACTTTATCACAACCGCCAACAGGCCAGGGAAATTCTTCAGAATTATAATATTTGGGACTGTTCATAAGATTTAGAGAAGGAAATAATTTGATTCAAATGAGATTCTGCTAACTTAAATACTAATGGGAAGAGATACAATGTTTGCTTTCTATTTTACCTCTTCTTGCCTCTCCTGGGTTTTCTTTCACCCCTGACTTGTGTGTTACATATGGTTAAGCATTCTTTACTCCTCTATGTTATATGACCCAGGTTTATCTTTAGAACTGGAAAATCACCATGTGAAGTCATAACTGAGGGACACAAGATTAAGGGCAGTGCTTAAATACTGGAGGCAGCAAGAACTCAGCCATTCTCACCTCTTGCCCCACTGCAATCCATTATCTACAGGGCACTGAGAATGAGAATGAGGCCAGAAAAAAAAATCAGCTCATAATATCTTGCTTTCCTGCTTTCCGTTGTACTTAGAACACAAAGTCCTTACAAAGGCCTATGAAGCCTGACAGGATCTGGCCCCTGGCTATACACCTGACCCCCTCTCCTACTTCTCTCCCACTCCGTCACTACATTCCAGCCAAAATTGCCTTTTTTCTGTTTCTCAACACGCCCAGTTTCTTCACACCACCAGACCTTGAAATGTGCATGTCCCTCCAGCTCTGACACTTTCCCTGGGTGGTCATGTGATAAGATCTTTCATTTGCACATGGTAGGCTGTTGACAAATATTTGTTAAATGAATAAAGGAAGAAGGTGGTAAACATTAGAGTTGGTCATATATTAATTAATTCAGCTAATACTTTTTGATCATCTATTATGTGCTGAGCATTGATCATACAAAGATGAACATAAGACAAGTTACAGCCTTAATTTCTTCTCCTTTCAGTACAAAAAGGACTGTTGTTTTAGATGCTTACAGAGATCTTAAAACACCAACTCGAAAATGCCAACTTTGACACAGGATTGCTAAATCGAGAATTAAATCAATAAGGACAGCAATTAACAATAAAGCTTAAATTGAAAGATTCTTTCCCGTTGTGCAAACTGATTTTGTTCTCTCATTGAGTTTTTCCAGATGCAATTACCAAAATGTTTTCCTCTTTCGAGAGAGTCCTGTGACTATCCTCCATGCCTGCTGTAAAAACAGAAGATTTTATGATGTTTGATACATGTTTGCATATATAAGTATATAAAAAGATTTTTTAAATGATATACACTTCTTTTTCTTGAATTTGGATTTTGATCCTAACTGAATTATTTTTGAAATGGACAAGTAGTACATATAGTAGAAGATCAATAAAATAAAAAAGATCCAAAGTAAAATTTACCCAAGAATTAAACATGGTAAACTTCAAGAGCATATGGTGAAAAAAAGGTTTTTAGAAGGCAAAGAGGAAGCAAGAGATTTCATGCTGGATGACTCAAGCCTTCAAAGGTAAAGTAGAAGACCACATCTTCTGCTGGAGTAGGGGAGTCACAGGTCCTGAGGGCCTGAGAATTTGGGTGAGTTTTGGAGAACCACAGTGGAGACTATACGAATAATTTAAGAGGACATGAAAGTGATCAAGTCGAAATTTGCAGTAATCCCAATCAACAGAGTTTTATACCGTTTCAGAATTAATAAAGAGAACAATGATAGCGTCCTGGCTTTGGAGATAACTAATAGAAATGGCACGTGGGCAGAAAAGTCAAGGACCCCCAGAAAGTAGAGAGAAAGTATAATAAACTCCCACATGCTCATCGTCCATCTTCAATAACTACCTCCTCATTGTTTTATTTATGCCTTGACACTCTGCCACTATTTATTAGATTATTTTGAAGCAAATCCCAGTTATCATAATATTTCACCTGGATTTTAGTATGTATCTCTGAAGGATAAAGCTTCTTTAAAAAAAAACATAATCACAATACCATTATTATACCTGAAAAATTAACAATAATTCTTAACACAAGTATCCAATCCATATTCAAGTTACTCCAATTGTCTCATAATTTTTTTACAGTTGTTTTGTTCAATTCAGAATCCAACCAGAATTCACACATTGCATGTGGTTTACAGGTCTCTTACATTTCTTCAAAGTCATAGTTCTCCCTCCAACTCCTTTTTTCTTCGCAATTTGTTGAAGAAACTAGAAGTAGGAGACTGGCTCAGATATGGACGCAGGGGCTAGATTTTGTAGGGCTTTAAAGATCTTTGTAAGAACTTTGGATTTTAAGTACAATGGAAAGTCATCAGGACCATAAAATATTGTGATCTCAATTTTTTTCTAGCCTCATTCTCATTCTGGCTACTGTGTGGACAGTGGATCATAAGGGGCAAGAGTGGAAACAGGCAGAGTCATTGCCATCCCCAGCACTTAGTCACTGCCCCTCACCTTGTGTCTCAGTTATGAGTCCACATGAAGATGCTCCCGTTTTCAAGATAATCCAAGACTACACTGGAGGTAGACGTTTTCTGCCAAACAGCTCTCTTTGGGACAAGAGACAATCTTCTTTTCAAGATCCTTGATAATGGACACGAATGAATTTACAGCAGATTAATCTCAGCATGTGAGAAAATAAGCCCTCACTTGCCCTGAAGTGCTCCCCTCTGTGCAGGGACAAAGTGGACCTTGGCCAGACTCGCCAGTACGAACTGAATCCCACTGTTAAGAGCAGCTTGCAGCACAAGCCACACTGAATCGGCTTGAGTTGGCAGCAGTAAAAGAAACTTGGCTCTTGTTAACTGTCAGAGCCAAATGCCCCATCCTGTTTTTTCCAGCTTCCACTTCAAAATAAAGTGAATATTTCTAATTCTATTGAGTGCTGCAAATAGAACTCAAAGATTCAATAAAACGCAGTTTTCAAAGAGAAGTAATATGGAAGCTTTTGGTTTTGCATGCTGCCAATAACGTGAAATGTAAGCGCCAGGAAAACGCCTTTCCTAACCCAGGATCATTAATAATAAAATATTGTTTTGTTCTTCTGTTTAAAAAGGTTAAATTTTCCAATATCCTCTAGAAGGCACAATAACTTTTGTCACTATGAATTATTTTTCACAAAGTTATTCCCTGTTTACCAGTTCCTTTGGAACTTTGTTGCACAGCCACAATGACAAGTCAAATAATGTACTTGAAAGGACTTCCACGTCAGCTCTGTCCCTTTCTTAATTGTGCAATCTTAGGCAAGTTCCTTAACCTCTCTGAGTTCAGGTTTCCTCCTCTGAAAAGCAGAGCTAGTAATCGCAGCATTATTTACAATAGGCAAGACGTGGAAGCAACCTAAGTGCCCATCAACTGATGATTGGATAAAGAAGATATGGTATATATATGTATATACATATATATATATACAATGGAATACTACTCAGCCACAAAAAAGGGTAAAATTGTCCCATTCACAACAACACGGATGGACCTTGAGGGTATTATGTTAAGTGAAATAAGCCAGATGGAGAAAGACAAACTCTATGACTCCACTCACAGGTGCAAGTTAAACATATAGACAAAGAGAACTGACTGGTGGTTACCAGGGGAAAGGGGGTGGGGGTGGGCAGAGGGCACAAAGGGTGAAGTGGTGCACCTACGACATAACTGGCAATAACGTACAACTGAAATTTCACAAGGTTGTAAACTATCATAATCTTAATAAAAAGTTAAAAAAAAGGAAAAGCAGAGCTAGTAATAGGACTATGTCATAGGCCTGTAATGAGGACTAAATGAATTAATATCTATAATGGATTTTGAACACTAACAACAGTTAGTGCTATAAAGTATTAGGTATTATTAGCTACCTCCGTAGTTCTAAAATGTTGCTGAGGCTATGATTCTTTTTTTTCCTTTAGTTTAATTTGTTAAGTGCACAATTCAGTGGTTTTAGTATATTCACAAAGTTGTGCAACCATCACCACTAATTCCAGAGCATTTTCCTCACCTCAAGAAGAAATGCACACATGTTAACAGTCACTCTCCACTCCCTGGCAATCACTAATCTACTTTTGGTCTGTATGGATTTGCCTGTTCTGGACATTGCATATAAATGGAATCATAGAAAATGTAGCCTTCTGCGTCTCACTTCTTTTACTTAGCATAACATTTTCATCTATCTTGTACCCTGTATTGGTACTTCACTTCTTTTCATGCCTGAATACTATTCTTTGTAAGGACATACTACATTTTGTTTATCCATTCATCCGTTGATAGACATTTGGGTTCTTTCCACTTCATGGCTATTACAAATAATGCTGCTATGAATATTCATATACAAGTTTTGTATGGATGTAAGTTTTCCGTTCTCTTGCTTAAATACCTAAGAGTGGAACTGCTGTATCACATGATAACTCTATTTTTAACATTTTGAGGAACTACCAAACTGCACTATTTTCTATTCCCACCAGCAATATATGAGGGTTCCAGTTTCTCCACATTGTCAACACTTGTTACTGTTTGTCTTTTTGATTATAACCATCCTAGTGCACGCAAAGTGGTACCTCATGAGGTTTTGATTTGCAATTTTGCTAATGACTAATGACATTAAGCATCTTTTCACCTGCTTATTGATCACTTGTATACTTTCTTTGGAAAAATGCTTATTCAATTCCTTTGTCCATTTGTCTTGTTATTTTGGGGATGTAAATATTCCTTATACATCTGGATACTAGTCCCTAATCAAATATATGATTTGCAAATATTTTCTCCCATTCTGTGAGTTGTCTTTTCACTTTCTCGATGGTGTTCTTTGAAGCACAAAAGTTTTTATTGTTGAGGAAGCCCGATTTTTTTTTTATTTTGTCTTTTATTACTTGTGCTTTTGGTGTCATATCTAAAAACCACTGTCTAATCCAAAGCCACAAAAAGTTATGCCTAGCTTTTCTTCTAAGAGTTTTATAATTTTAGCTTTTACTCTTAGGTCTTTGATCTGTTTTGAGTTAATTTTCGTATATGGTACAAGATAGGAGTTCACGTTGGAGGTAGAGCACTTCCTCCTCGAGGCTCCTTTACCAATACATCCAGCAGAGGGAGCTCCAGTGTTTAACAACTGTTACTATGGCGCCTTCGCTTCCTCCCACTCCATCTATTTAAAAGACGTAAATTTTGGCCTAATTCTGGTGCCAAGTCATTCAATGGGTCTGGCTTTCCCCTGGGGGTACATTAGGAACTGTAGCATTTGAAAAACCTGAAGAGAGAGACTCTGTCCTTTATCATACATCTCCATATTTAATTAAGAAGGTCATATTTAA
Organism: Equus quagga; assembly: GCF_021613505.1. Lineage (NCBI taxonomy): Eukaryota > Metazoa > Chordata > Mammalia > Perissodactyla > Equidae > Equus > Equus quagga. Next base: position 86,563,829 of record NC_060269.1, read on the forward strand.
ATATACAATATAAAGTATACCATATAATTTTTGTTTGATTTGCTATAATTAAATATCATGATAGATGATGATTAAATAATAACCACCACACCTTTTCTCCCCCAAAGATGGTGCTTATCCAATGCATCTCAAAGGATGACACAAGGATATTTTTGTTTTCTTCATTTAGCAGGTCAAATACTTAATATCTCTATCTACAATATGGACCCAGAACTCGTTCCACTCTAAATTTAGTGACCCATCCAAGAATTGAATGCTAATTATGGCAAATTTTTGGCTTGCCTGTGTTTTTGTTAATTTACGCAATGTCTAAACAGTGACAAAATGCATTGTGGAATGTTCCTAAAAGATACATTTAGCTTGAAATAAGCATTTTAAAAAGTATTTATTTAAAATAATAAATCAGGGGCCAGCCCTGTGGCCAAGTGGTTAAGTACGTGCACTCTGCTTTGGCGGCCTGGGGTTTCGCTGGTTCGGATCCTGGATGCAGACATGGCACTGCTCATCAGGCCATGCTGAGGCGGCATCCCACATGGCACGACCAGAGGTGCTCATAACTAGAATATACAAGCATGTACTGGGGGACTTTGGGGAGAAGAAGAAAAAAAAAGATTGGCAAGAGTTGTTAGCTCAGGCGCCAATCTTTAAAAAAAATTAATAAATAAAAGAATAAATCAAAGAATGAAAAAAGAAGTGGAAAAATATTGAGTATCTTCTACAGGCTGGCTATGGTGTAGGCAGAAATGGTAACGTGATAAAAATTTCATTTATAGAAATCAGTGTAGGTAGACTAAGGATTTACCTGTAAAATCTAAAACTAAAAAATTTTAGAAGAAAATATCTTTATGTCTCAGGAATAGGAAAGTGTTTGTTAAAGAAGATATAAAAAGTTCAACGCATTAGGTAAAGATTAACAAATTCTATTACATTCTAATTAAGACCTTCTGATTATTTCAGAGCAGAAATAAATACTATTGAAACGAAAAAGGCAGTAGAAAGGATCAATGAAACAAAGAGCTGGTTTTTTGAGAAGATAAATAAAATTGACAAACCACTAGCCAGACTTACAAAGAAAAAAAGGGAGAAAGCTCAAATAAACAAAATCAGAGATGAAAGAGGAGAAATAACAACAGACTCTGCAGAAATACAACGGATTATAAGAGAATACTATGAAAAACTATATGCCAACAGAATGGATAACCTAGAGGAAATGGATAAATTCTTGGACTCCTACAATCTCCCAAAGCTCACTCAAGAAGAGGCAGACAATTTGAACAGACCAATCACAAGGAAAGAGATTGAAACAGCAATCAAAAACATCCCAAAGAATAAAACCCCAGGACCAGATGGCTTTCCTGGGGAATTCTACCAAACTTCCAGAGAGGATTTAATACCTATCCTTTTCAAGCTATTCCAAAAAATTAGGGAAGATGGAACACTTCCTAACACATTCTATGAGGCCAACATCACACTGATACCAAAACCTGACAAGGACACCACGAAAAAAGAGAACTACAGGCCAGTATCACTGATGAACATAGATGCAAAAATTCTAAACAAAATTTTGGCAACCAGAATTCACCAATTCATCAAAAGGATCATACATCATGATCAGGTGGGATTCATACCAGGGACACAGTGATGGTTCAACATTCGCAAATCAATCAACGTGATACACCACATCAACAAACTGAGCAATAAAAACCACATGATCATCTCAATAGATGCAGAGAAGGCATTTGACAAGATCCAACAGCCATTTATGATAAAAACTCTGAACAAAATGGGCAAAGAAGGAAACTACCTCAACATAATAAAAGCCATATATGACAAACCCATAGCCAACATCATATTCAATGGGCAAAAACTGAACGCCATCCCCCTGAAAACAGGAACGAGACAAGGATGCCCTCTATCACCACTCTTGTTTAACATGGTACTGGAGGTCCTGGCCAGAGCAATCAGGCAAGAAAAAGGAATAAAAGGAATCCAAATAGGGAAGGAAGAAGTGAAACTCTCGCTGTTTGCAGACGACATGATCTTATATATAGAAAACCCCAAAGAACCCATTGGAAAACTCTTAGAAGTAATCAGCAACTACAGCAAAGTTGCAGGGTACAAAATCAATTTGCATAAATCAGTAGCATTTCTATACTCCAATAACGAACTAACAGAAAAAAGAACTGAAGAACACAATACCATTCACAATCGCAATAAAAAGAATAAAATACCTTGGGGTAAATTTAACTAAGGAAGTGAAGGACCTATATAATGAAAATTACAAGGTCTTTCTGAGAGAATTGGATGATGACATAAGGAGATGGAAAGACATTCCATGTACATGGATTGGAAGAATAAACATAGTTAAAATGTCCGTTCTACCTAAAGCAATCTACAGATTCAACACCATCCCAATCAGAATCCCAATGACATTCTTTACAGAATTAGAACAAAGAATGCTAAAATTCACATGGGGCAACAAAAGACCCCGAATTGCTAAAGCAATCCTGAGAAAAAAGAACAAAACGGGAGGCATCACAATCCCCGACTTCAAAACATACTACAAAGCTACAGTAATCAAAACAGCATGGTACTGGTACAAAAACAGGTGCACAGATCAATGGAACAGAATTGAAAGCCCAGAAATAAAACCACACATCTATGGACAGCTTATCTTTGACAAAGGAGCTGAGGGCATACAATGGAGAAAAGAAAGACTTTTCAACAAATGGTGCTGGGAAAACTGGAAAGCCACATGTAAAAGAATGAAAATTGACCATTCTTTTTCACCATTCACCAAAATAAACTCAAAATAGGTCAAAGACCTAAAGGTGACACCTGAAACCAGAAGGCTTCTGGAAGAAAACGTAGGCAGTACACTCTTTGACATCAGTATTAAAAGGATCTTTTCGGACACCATGTCTACTCAGAGAAGGGAAACAATAGAAAGAATAAACAAATGGGACTTCATCAGACTAAAGAGCTTCTTCAAGGCAAATGAAAACAGGACTGAAACAAAAAAACAACCCACTAACTGGGAAAAAATATTTGCAAGTCATATATCGGACAAAGGCTTAATATCCATAATATATAAAGAACTCTCACAACTCAACAACAAAACATCAAACAACCCAATCAAAAAATGGGCTGGAGACATGAACAGACATTTCTCCAAAGAAGATATACTTATGGCCAATAGGCACATGAAAAGATGTTCATCATCGCTGATGATCAGGGAAATGCAAATCAAAACTACACTAAGATATCACCTTACACCCATTAGAATGACAAAAATATCTAAAACTAATAGTAACAAATGTTGGAGAGGTTGTGGAGAAAAAGGAACCCTCATACACTGCTGGTGGGAATGCAAACTGGTGCAGCCACTATGGAAAACAGTATGGAGATTCCTCAAAAAATTAAAAATAGAACTACCATACGATCCAGCCATCCCACTACTAGGTATTTACCCAAAGAGCTTGAAGTCAGCAATCCCAAAAGTCCTACGCACCCCAATGTTCATTGCAGCATTATTTACAATAGCCAAGACATGGAAGCAACCTAAGTGCCCATCAACAGACAAATGGATAAAGAAGATGTGGTACATGTCTACAATGGAATACTACTCAGCTGCAAAACAGAACAAAATCATTCCATTTGCAATAACATGGATGGACCTTGAGGGAATTATGTTAAGTGAAATAAGCCAACTAGAGAAGGATAATCTGTGTATGACTCCACTCATATGAGGAACTTAAAAATATGGACTAAGAACAGTTTAGTGGATACCAGGGGAAAGGTGGGGTGCGGGGTGAGCACAAAGGGTGAAGTGGTGCACCTACAACACAAATGACAAACATTAATGTACAACTGTAATTTCACAAGGATGTTAACTTTTATAACCTTAATAAAAAAAAATCAAAAAACAGTTAAAAAAGAATATACAGCTATGTACCGGGGGGCTTTGGGGAGAAAAAGGAAAAAAATAAAAATCTTAAAAAAACAAACAAACAAAAAAAAAAAAAAAGAAAAATTATAGATAATTGAGAAGGTAATAATGATACCTAAAATAGTATGTATTTGTATGTTCATTACATAAATATACTGTTTGGAATTTAAAAAAAAAAGTTCACTCTTATTATTAATCAAATAAAATTAATAATTGGCAAAGACTTCGAAAATAGAGTTGCAGGGCATGCCCAGTGGTGTAGTGGTTAAGTTCACATGGTCTGCTTCAGTGGCCCAGGGTTCACTAGTTCAGATCCTGGGTGCAGACCTACGCACAGTTTGTCAAGCCATGCTGCGGCAGCATCCTACATACAAAACAGAGGAAGATTGGCACAGATGTTAGCTCAGCGACAATCTTTCTCAAGCAAAAAGAGGAAGATTGGCACAGATGTTAGCTCAGGGCCAATCTTCCTCATCAAAAAAAAGAAGAAGAAAATAGAGTTGATAGAATTGTCAGTAAATAAACAATTTCATACATTGCTGGTTAGGAGTATAAACCTTCCAAGGGGCCACTTAAGTAAGATATCAATGCAAGGTATTTTCACATATTGAGGTCCATGGGGTAGCTATTCTGGTTTAAAACTAATTCAGCTTGAACTAAAGAAGCCTGACTTATGGCCTATTAAACATACATTGTACATGTGCTTTAAGCATTAAAGTAAAGAACGCATTAAACATTATCTCAAAGCAGAAGAATGCAGTCTTTGAAGATAAGATGCATACTTCCCTTCCCACAGTGCGGGCATCAGTACTCTGAAGATAAGTTCTCTTTCCCAGGCATCAGGGTCATGTTGACCTGCTCATTTACAACTGGGTAGCTCTTTGAAACTTTGATAAATATCTATCCTGGGTAAGTTTAATGTATCTTCTTTGTTCTAAAAAGATATAAAACTGTAGGCAAAACCACGCTTCTCCAGAACGCTTTCTTCCTTTGTGGAACCTGCCTTCCCAGGTTATAATCCTCACTTTGGCTCAAGTAAAACTCAAATTCTCTCTCCTATATATAAAACGGTTAGTAGTAAATTGCATCGACATCAGACATCTGTTGAATTTATGCGCCTTCTCATGTAGGAGTTCCACTTTTTGGGAAACATCTCAGTGATCTAGCTACAAGTTATACAACCTAGAAATTTTTTTTTGAAACTGAAAAACTCAAAACAACTACAAATTAAAGCTTGATTAAAGGAACAGTAGAAGTAAATCCATACTAGGAAACACTCTGCAGTCATTTTTAAAACTTGTTAAATATAAATATTTTTGACCTGGCCAGTTATTCAGCATGAATTTGTAATTTGGGGGAGGGGGTAAAGCAATTTTTAAAAAAGCATTAAGTCTGGGGCTGGCCCCGTGGTGTAGCAGTTGGGTTTGGTGCACTCCATTTCAGCAGCCTAGGTTTGTGGGTTCAGATCCCGGGCTTGGACCTGCTCCACTCATCAGCCATGCTGTGGCAGCATCCCACATACACAGTAGAGGAAGACTGGCACAGATGTTAGCTAAGGGCTAATCTTCCTCAGCACAAAAAAACAAAAAAATTAAGTCAGGTAAAGAAACATTCCAGGGGCTGGCCCAGTGGCACAGTAGTTAAGTTTGCATGTTCCGCTTCAGCAGCTCGGGGTTCACTGGTTGGGATCCTGGGTGCCGATGTGGCACCACTTGGTAAGCCATGCTGTGGCAAGCGGCCCACATATAAAGTAGAGGAAGATGGGCAGGGATGTTAGCTCAGGGCCAATCTTCCTCAAAAGAAAAAAATTGTTTTTTAATGTAATAGCAGGCATGCTGAATATCTTCCAGTTGTCAGTCTAGGTCCCTCTTCACCCTTCTCTATCCTGCTTTGTGCCAGAAAAGCTGACCTTTATGGACAAAATTAACAGACTTCCTTGTCCTCTGGCTTCTGGCAGCTGCCCTTGGCAGGGGCTGTCCCTTGAGATCAAAGAGCAGGAGAGGGAGATGAGGGTCTCCCTCTCCCAGCTCCCTGCTTGCAGGGTCACTACACCTTAGCTGCTTTCCTTTCTCAAGGCTGTCCTATAGCCAGCAGCCTCCAATCACAGCCTTCTCTCCTCTCCAGATTCTGGTAACTGCTCTCTTACTAGCTCAGGAGTACTGCACTGTTCCTTGTAGCTTTTCCTAGAACCTAACCACACCTTTATGAAATTCTCCTCAGCTCATTCCTTACACGTACCCTGTTTTCTGCTAGCAGGCTCACTGAGAGGGAGGGAATGGGCTCCATGAGAGAGCAGAAGAGAGAAACACTTGGCAGAGCTTGAGGAAAGAGTTCATGGTCAGAAGTAGAGGCAGATAAGATGGACATTTCTTTTTAATTTTTTTTCTTTTCTTTTTTGTGGTGAGGAAGATTGGCCCTGAGCTAACTTCTATTGCCGATCTTCCTCTTTTTGCTTGAGACAGATTGTTGGTGAGCTGACATCTATTCCAATCTTCCTCTATTTTGTATATGGGATGCTTCCACAGTGTGGCTTGATGAGCGATGTGTAGATCTGTGCCTGGAATCCGAACCCACGAACCCCAGGCCGCCAAAGCAGAGCACGCAAACTTAGCCACTACACCACTGGGCCAGCCCCTTTAATCTTTTCCTATAAAAAGCCGGTAGTCCAGATTTGAAGACAATATTCTGAGCGAAGCTTAAAAATTCTTGACTGACATGTGAATGGCTGCTGGCCAATGGGCATGCAGCAAAGGTGATCACGTATCTTCTATCCTGAGCCCTCTTGAGCCTCATCTGTTTTCTACTCAACAGTTGTGAGCATAAAGGAAGAGTCTTTTTGTGGTACCTCCACCGGGTAGGCACATATTACCCTCTGGGCTTCTGTGATTCAAATCTCAACTGATGATAAAAGTAGCAACTAAAACCTTCCAAATAGCTAAACAACAGGCCATTCTACACTAATAATCCACTTTTGCCTCTGAGGAACTTGGCTGAAAGTATTTCTTCTGATTCTGCTTCCTTGAAAAAGAAATGCAATTATAACAATTTCTCTTTTTCAATGTTGGCTTATAAACTCCCAAAGAGAATCACTTACAAAGAGGATCTGAAACTTACAAAGAGGATCTGAAAATTCGAGCTTCTTTCTGCACCATCTGTGCAAGGATTAGGGGTGCATGAGTTCTAGGTTGTGGCTACGTAACAGCCAGCAACCATTCCGGGAAAAGACTTACATCATCTGCAAGAAGTTGCAATATGATAATCTCAAAGTGTTATCTTAAAGTGTCTGTGCATAATGGTCAAGGCCTCGCGAAGTAAATTCACAGACCCTGTCCGATTACTCAACCCTCATTTCTCTCTTTCAATCCGTGGTTTTCATCTGCTGATCTCTTCATGACTCCTGACCACTGGACCTTCTTTGTCCACTGGCCCAGTGGAAGAGCAGTCCTAACTTGCTAATTAATAAGGAAAGAAAGCCTGCGAGCCTGGGCAAGCCACTAAGCCAGTTCCAGAATTTGGAAGCAGCCACATTTTGTTTATCAGACACAAATCCTTTTTGCAGCTGGAACTTGCAACTCCTCAAGGCCTGCAGTGAGGCTCTTTTGGTGGCTGAATGGTCACTAGGGCCTCAGGTTCCTTTTCGCATCCTTCCACCATCCTATATGCAACTTCCACCCTCAGATCACCTCATAGTCCAAGATGACTGATAAAACTCAAGCCATGACTTCCAGGAAGAAAGAAGGATAAGGGGCTGGCCCGGCGGCACATTGGTTAAGTGCACACGTTTCACTTCAGCGACCTGGAGTTCACCGGTTTGGATCCCGGGTGCAGACATGGCACTGTTTGGCAAGCCATGCTGTGGTAGGCATCCCACATATAAAGTAGAGGAAGATGGGCATGGATGTTAGCTCAGGGCCAGTCTTCCTTAGCAAAAAGAGGAGCATTGGCAGCAGTTAGCTCAGGGTGAATCTTCCTCAAAAAAAAAAAAAAAAAAAAGGATAAGAGAGCTACCTCCCAGCTAAATCAATCCCGTTAAGCGGCCATCCCCAACCTCCCATGCAAAACGTGGACAAAGCTCATGGATAGAACGGAGTCTGTCAGGGAGGCTGAAAAAATAGTCTGTTGGCTAGGTACATAATCGTCCCTGCAAAAAAAACTGAGATTCTTACATTAATGAAGAAGGCAAGAAGATTCTGTTTAAGCAGCTGGCAGTATCTGCTGTGCTGCCTTTCTTTTAATTAAAAAAAATAATTCAAAAAATAAGCTTTTGAGAGAGAGATTCCATTACGAGACTGTGAAGGCATCAGAAAGCTGATGTAACATAGTTAATGAAAGAAGTACTTTTCATAGAGAGCTACCTTTGGAACACATGTTGGAATTGAAACACAACTACATTTCTTCCACTGTGCCAGTTTCTACCATACATATGGATACAATTTTGCTCAGAAGTGTATTGTACATATTTCAAACATAGATATTGCTAAATGTGTTTTTCTAACTAAAGTCACAACACGTCTGAAGTGTGGTAGGGATGGAGGCAATTTGCTCTCATCCTGTCACTTTGCATTGTGCCCTAGAGAGAACCCACAGCTCCCCACATAGGCAGCCTGGAAGCTCAAGCACGTCCAAGCAGGTTCACGGGAAATGGAAAGTGGACTTGGGCAGGAAGGAATAACAAAAGTGGAATGTTAAAAATGGGGGAAAAAAGGAAAAACCCTGGCTTAAATTATACATTTTAAAAGCTCACCAACACAAGTAATTTTCAAAAGAAATAATTTAGTGCATCAACTGAACTAGCAGTGGCCATCCCGAGGACGCCTTCTGTTTTAGCTCCATCCACCAACCTACCCCGAACTACCCCAAATAAATAATCACTCTAAACAGGAATAATGTACCTGCTACGTAAATATATCCTCAAGTAACATCCTTTGGCCCAGAGCTGCACCCCCTACTCCTTCCACTCAAATTCTTAACTCAGATTCTATCTTGTATAGATATTCTGGAGCCACCAGTGAGAACTAGCCATCGTGCTTTAGGAAGCAGAATTGAATAGTTGCAACAGAGACTTTATGGTCCACAAGCCTTAAATATTTACTATCTGGCCTTTTATGGAAATATTTGCTGAGTCCTTCCTGACTGCACAAAGTTGATATGCATTCCTTTATTGCCCCAGTATTTATTAGATAGCTACTATATATCAATTACTGTGCTCCTCCTTTCTACTTAAGAAGCTTTCAGACAAATGAAAGAGGTAGATAATGAAAATGCCCACTGATAAGGGCTACGTTAGGGACAAAAGCAGGTTGCAACATGAACGTATACGGGAGGCGCTAACCCAGAATAGAGAGGCGGGAGGATTGTAGCCAGGAAAGACTTCCTGACGAAAATAGTATCTAAGTTGATATTGGATGGTAGGTAGGAGTCAGCCAGGCAAAGAGGGAGAAGGCGCAGTAATTACAATGGCCCATAGAGAAATTAGGGAAATTCAAACATTTCAGAGATGAGAGTGAAAAAAGGGCAGCAAAGGTTTAGAGATACCTATGTCAGATTGACAGCAAGGGTAATGGATAGAAGAAGTGTCATAAACTAAATAGCATAAGATGGGCCACTGAGTCAAGACCAGAAAGCACAGCCACCCAGGGTGCCCTGCAGCAGAAGACAGGAAGTGATCCTGTTAGGAGAAGCTGAAGCCCCGCAGCACAGGTTGGCTGTGGAGGAGGCTGATGAGAGAGGAGTCCAGGGCTGGGAAGAAAGGTAACTGCGAGCCAGTGGCTCTGACCTGGACAGGGAGGGGTGGTCTTGCTGGTGGCGCTCAGGTTCCTGAGGAGGAAGTGTTCTTAGACGGGCAGCTCTTCAGGGAACCGCCCTCTGGCTGCAAGCTCTGCCTCCATGGCAAAGGAAGAAATAATTGTCCTCTTCATTATTTTTCCAAATCCCTCTGCAGCCTGTATCTGAAATTCTTTTGGTGGTTATAAAGCCTTTTATTCTAGGACTAGAGATAAAGACTTAAAATGCAAATGTTGATTGAGGTTAAAACATTGCAATTTATTCGGACCAAAGTATAATCAGAAAATGAGCCAACAGATATCAAATCATTTCCAGTTTTAATTTACGGGACTTTACGGAAGGGAAGGAGTCACTAACAAAAGATCCTTACTTACAAGGGCCAGTCCTGTTTATTCTCCAAGGGAGCTAGGGAGGAATGAGTAAAAGCTAAGATACTCCGTCAGATTTAGGAAACGTGTGTTCTTTTCTTTTAGTTGAGCGTGTAGGGACGGAAAAAGTTCTCCTTGAGCCTCCTAGGGTCTCTGGCTAGGTCTGAAAATTAAACCGACAAAGACAGATTAACAGGATCAAAGCATACAAATTTTATTGGATTTTCCCATGTACGTGAGAGCCTTCCCAAGAGAACGAAGACCCAAAGAAGAAACCAGAGCAGGAAGCTTTTATACCTTTTAGAGGAAGAAACAATAAATTTGTGAAGAATTGACATGACACAGCAGTCTGGGCTAGGGGTAGTAAATGGTGAGGAAACTAGGAAGATAAGGATTAGTTAAAATTTGTTTATATAGACTTCTCGGCCCTAAATTCCATCTCTGGTGATAAGAATGTCTTCTTTTCTCCTGGCATAGACAGGGGACCTGTCACAGCGGAGTTTCATGACGTGTTTCAGAGAAGAAGGGGGGCGGGCAGGAAAAGGTGGGAGGGGTCCAAGTGACCCTCGTGCAGCTGCATTTTCTCGAATTCCTTCAGTTTAAGATATTCAGCATGCCACATGCCACAACTAGAAGGACCCACAACTAAAAATACACAACTACGTACCAGAGGGCTTTGGGAGAAAAAGGAAAAATAAAATCTTAAAAAAAAAAAGACATTCAACATGCCAAGGTGCTTATATTTTGGGATAGTGTGCCCTGAACCACATCAAGGTATATCTTGTTTTGTAAGATGTATATTTTTGAAAATAATTATTTGAGAGCATTGTTGTGGATATATCACTTTTTTTAGGGAAGGATTCCCCACCCCCCCCCACCCCAGTTTATTGTCATTTGGTTTGAGCATTTCATTTAATTTTCAGAATTTCTGCCTGACTCTCTTTCCCCAACAAAAAGCCCTAGATTGGTGTACCTTACGTGTCCGTCCCCCCCCTCCCCCCCCCCCCCCCCCCACCCCCACCGGCCTTTGCCATCCTATGCAGACCTTTTCATTCCCATTTTCTGTTTGGTTCCTCTATCTCCTGCATTAGATCTTGTGTCTACAAGTGCAGGGGCTATTTGATTTTGTTCATTGTGTACTTCCCAGTTCCTAGCTCAGAGTCTGGCATATAGTAGGTGCTCAATAAATATTCTCGACTAAATAAATAACAGTATTGAAATGTTGTGTATATTTCTTTGATCCAGTTAGTAACTACAAGTTGCCTACTGTTTTGTACATGTCAATTAGCAGAAAAAAAAGAGTTCTGCTCTATAAGCATGTTTTTTAGGAGCGATCCAATTAAGAAGAAAATTTCAGACTATAAAAAAATTTCTATTAGGATATGGTCTTATTAAATATATATTGCATTACATCATGCTTCCGGACAAACTTTACAATTTCTTTTTTCTTAATGCACACTTTAAAACTGGTCTGCCTCTATTTCTCCAAGGGCATTTGCATTAAATTGGCAAAATATAATGCTCTGAAAAGAAATATTTTAAAATATTAAAAATTATTTATTTCTATTTCTGCTATGTAAAAAAAGTGATTTTGTAGAAATGAAATAATTCAAATAGGCACTTTGGGGTTTTTACCTAAGATGCTAATGATTTTTTAAAAAGCTCTTTCTGGCAAAGTCAATGCAAACCTATGTGTTAATACTTATAAATGTACGTAGGATTGAATTTATTCTGAAATAGATTCCTCGGTTGTGAAAGCTTGAGATTGCTCTAACAAAAGACACATTTAAGAAAATATCCATTAAAAATTTTTCCTTTGCTCTCTCTTATTCTCCCCCCTCGTACATTCCATCGACTTTATTGAAAAATTGGTTTATTCTAACATCATTTTATTTGCAATGGTTTTAGCACCAATGCTTAGGTCAATCAACTGCCTCCTTAGGTTTATGGGTATGTATTTATAAATACAAGCTGTTTCGTATATTCTTCATAGAGCACGTAGAGAAAGTAACAAAGGTATAAAAGCAGAAGGCTTTTTTTTTTCTTTTAAGACATATAGGCCCCAAGACCACTCACAACGCGCAAGAGGGGGCTTGGATATAAAAGGAAACTAAATTTTGTACCGCCACGAAAGTGAAGAAATGGATAACTTCAGAGGCACTTACGCTGTATTCCACCTAAAAACGTGCTTTGAGGACGTCAGGGAGGAGAATGCTATCCAGCCCCGAGCAGACTCCCGCCGCCCACCAGGGAGCTGCGGGGTGGCGGCGGACACCCGGAGGAGGCGACCAAAAACCACACTTCCCAGAGTGCTGTGCGCAGGCCGGGCGCGCGCTGCTCGCCCAGCGCCCGGAGGCCGTCGCTCCCGGGAGGCCGAGGCGAGACGACGCCGGGGCTCGGCGGGGCCGCGCAGGGGCGCGCGCGTCCGTCGGGTGCTCGCGCGGGCTGGTGCGGCGCCGCTCGGGACTGCGGGCGCGGGGAGCACGGCTGCAGCCTTCGCGAGGCCGGGAGGCGGCGAGCGGAGGGACGAGGCGAGCATCGAGGTAGCCGGCCGCTCGGCCCCCCCTCCCCGCTCCCTTTGTGCGGCGCCTTTGGCTCGCGCCGAGCCCTCCCTCACCCCGGCCCCAAATGGTCCCGCCGCCCCGGCTCGCGGTCTGGCTCGGGGATCCTCCGGCCCGGCGCGCAGTAAGCACAACTCCACAGCTCGGAGGGCTGGGCCCGTCCTCCCGCTGCACGGCTTCTGTCGCCCCCGTCGGCGGGAGGAGGGGTCGTCGGGGCCCGCTCCTCGCCGTCTTTGGAGGAGCGGCGCCTGCAGGTGCTCCGCGGGTCGGGGACTGGGCAGGCGCGGCTGCTGGCGCGGTGCGTGGTCCGGAGGGCGCCCCCGGCCCTGCAGCGCGGGGACCGCGGCCCGCCCGGGGCTCAGGCGCGCGCGGCGCTGCCCGCTCGGGGGCTCGGTGCCTGCTCGGGACCTGCCCGTCGCGGGGGTTACTCGCCCCCGGGACTGGCCCGCCGGCACGAGTCCGTCCGCGGAGCGCGCTGCCCGCGCCAGGCGTACCCTCGGGGCGGGGGAGACGCCCGCCTGCAGCCCCTTCCAGAGCGCGCCGCCGTCGGTGGAGGGGACTGCCTGCCGCAGGTGCCCCTCTTTCCTCCTGCCGCTCAGTCCTGGGCTGAGGTCGCCTGCTGGGGTCTTCAGCGGGGGCCGTTGGTCTACACAGGGGACGTTTTCTAGCTCGTCCTTTACGGGATTTGCACAGTCCTAGCGTTTGGGTTTGAAAAGCTGTTTATGTTTTCCCGCTTGGCATTGTTTAATCAGATGACTTTTCGTGGAAAACTGCACTTTTATTAGTATTCCTTTTACTCTGTTTTCATAGCATAGCTGTGTTGGGCCCTTTGCCCTATGCTAATGTTACCACCTTGCGAGGATTCTTGGGCAAAAGGTTCTCGAAAGAACCTGCGTTGATACAAGTATTTTGTCTGCTGGTTGCACTTTTTCTTCCTTTGCGTTGTTTTTCTCCTGTGTTAGTCGATCGCGGTTCGACTCTGGGTGTTCTTCCCCCTCCCTCTAGGAGGAAACCCGGGCGTCTTGACCCTGCCGGGGGGTAGACTTGGTGAGCAGGGACCTCTGCTTGGCGGCGGCTTTTTTCATTGGCTGCTACTTTTCCTCCTCCTTCCCACCGGCACCCCCTTTAGTCTGTCAGTCAACCCGTGACCCTCTTCAAACTTTTTAGTCAGTGTCTGTCTTGCCTTTAAGATACCAAATAGTGTGAACATGAGTATAAAAGTAAATCGCAGGGTATGGTACTCAACGATTGCATTTAGCTTCATCATGTTAGCATTTAAGGCTGCCAGTTCTTTTTAGCGTTCGATAAGATTACTATTATTGTTTTTAATATAACATATTCTGTAATAATTGTACGTTCTGTATCCTGGCAGGAAATTTAGTTCACAATCAGTGAGGGTAATTTTTTTTTAACTTTTTGTTGAGATTATGATAGTTTACAACCTTGTGAAATTTCAGTTGTACATTGTTTGTCGGTCGTGTTGTAGGTGCGCCACTTCACCCTTTGTGCCCATCCCCCACGCCCCACCCTCCCTTTCCCCCGGTAACCATTGATCTGTTCTCTTTGTCTACCTGTTTAACTTCCACATATGAGTGGAGTCATACAGAGACTGTCTTTCTCTATCTGGCTTATTTCACTTAACATAATACTGAGGGTAATTTTTTAAAAACAATGTTTCCTCATTTGTTAGGAAGAAAGTGTGGTAGATAAATTTTGACCCTCCCCCCCATTTTTCAAAATTGAGTTTATATTTAGATCAGTTTTAGGTTCATGGCAATATGGAGTGGAAGGTACAGCGATTTCTCACATATGCTGCTTGCTTTGCCCCGCATATGCTGTCTCCCGCAGGATCAAAATCCCCACGCAGGAATGGTACATTTGTTACAGTCGACATTGATCCATCCTTGCCACCCACAGTCCAGAGTTTATGGATCACTCTCGGTGTTGTATATTCTATGGGTTTAGACAAATAACCCCTATTTAAAAAATCAAGAACTTTAAAGAGTTGTAGAGAACTGAAATGGGTATTACCATTTTAAAAAGATTAAAGGGACTATTTTGAACATCCTAAAAGATAATTTTTTCCCCATAGGGCAAGAGTTCTTTATTCACATGAAGAGTATTAATTTTCCATTACCTTCTGTCACTGTCGTCTTCTCAGTAGGGTCTCAGTATTTCTCCTAAAAATTAATTTTAAATAGCTTTTGTGTTTTGAGAAAAATTGGATTTTTAAACTTCGGTTTCTTATATTTGAATATTCCAATAATCATTTGTTTTTTTATATTAAGAATTAAAGAAGGGCCGGCCTGTGGCCAAGTGGTTAAGATCACGTGCTTGGCTTCCCCAGTCCAGGGTTTGCGGGTTTGGATCCTGAGTGGGGACCTAGCACCGCCCATCAAGCCATGCTATGGCCGCGACCCACATAGAAGAACTAGAACGACTTACAACCAGGATATACAACTATGCACTGGGGCTTTGGGGAGAAAAGACAAAAAGAAAAGAAAGAGATGAGAGAGAAGAAATGCTTCATAGAATAACAAAACATATTTCTCAGTCCTAAAACTCATTAGCTTGACCATTTCTTCACTTTTCTGAAAAACGTGTTTTATGTTAACCAGTGAAGCAAGAGGAAATCGGGCATTTTTAAATGTCTTAATTTTTCTTTACTGATGTCAAGATGTATCTACAATAAAAGTGACCCATCAGGCTTTTTTTTTTTTTTTTGTAATCTTTTTTTTCTGTCTGCTGGGCTTTTGTGGAAGCATCAGGATATTATAATTTACTGAGCTCAGTTCCAGAACTAGACAACCCTGGATTAGAATCCCAGCTCTCGACATGTTGGCTCTGTGACAGTGGCAAGTTATTTTCTGAACTCTATTTCCTTAGCTGTAAAAAGAGGATACAAATTTTAATTGTTATAATATATGAAGTCGTTTTGTAAACTATAATGCACTATAATATTCATCGATATCACTAGTCACGTGCTGTATTTTAAAATGCTGCCAGTGTAATTTATTTTCTGGTGAATACTGCTTATGTAAATACTATCAATCGCTTGTTTTAAAGAGTTTCCTGTACAAGAGGGTTCATTGTCTGATTATGAATAATTTAGTCAGTTCTTGTGAGTCAGAGGTAAAATTACAGAAGAGGGTCAAAGGGACTTTTGGAAAATTTCTACTTCATCTCCCTGGTTCTTAAAACTTGGATCTGTGGCGGTGCCCACAAATGGCCTGCCAGGAGTCTGTGAACTCTTGTGTCTATCTGTACTTTTCTGGGGAGAAGACCCACAGCTTTCAACAGATGTTCAAAAGTCGTACATGACCACCTTTCCCCCGAAGGTTCTAAGAACCATTAGCTTCAGTTGTCTAGGCAGGTTTCTTTACTAGATATTTTGCAGATTATTTTTAAAATTAGTTTTTTTTACAAAAGACTGTGAGTACCTGGTTTTCTTTCAGCCAGAACTAGAGGTTGATATTTATGGTATAAAATGTTCATACAAATAACAGTCCTGCTTCTCATATCTGGAGATGATACTGCTGATTGGTCCATTATCCTTAGGCAGATACTGTCCCTCCCCACCCCCCACCTTGATGGGCAATAGGATGCACGGCAAAGAATGGCCCCTAATGCAATCCAGCATGCTAGAATATTATTTTGAAATGCTGAAATGTAGTTTGATTTGTTTATTCTAAAATTCGGATGTATTTTTTGTTTTCTCAACAAAACACCAAATGCTAAAGAAAATTAAGTATTTTATCTCCCAAACTAGATGATGATGTTTACATAGTATATTTGTTGTTGTGTAATATTTCTTCTTGTATAGCGCAGAGTGTAAAGTTATGTTAAATCTTAATTGATGATCATTTTGACTTTCAGTGTTGCTGGTTTGGAAGGAACATGGAATTTACAATCAATTTATGTAGATTCGATTATAATTTGTAATTTTAATTTATAACATTGAAAATTAATCTTATTTGCATTTTGGGAATTTCAGGATTAAGTTAGAGTTCTAAGTTTGAGTTCATTCTTGTAATAGAGTTTGGAAGCAAGCTGTATTTTCCTTGTTAGTGCTAGGTTGCTGGGCTATAAGGCTTTACAGTGTGAAGCCAGCTTCTGTTTCTGGTTCAGTTACCAGTAGCAGCCACAAGGTCTGAAAGGTGTGAGGTGGATCAGTGATACTGTACCACCTTCTGAATGAATCTGTCCAGCAGAGTAATGTCTTTTTGTCTTATTCTTTGAGAATTTTTTTTCTTTTTCCTTTTGATTTTGGTATTTTCGTTTGAAATCTGAATTCTTTTCAAAGTTCAAGGTTCTAAATCAATACTTGAGGATTTGTAGAATAAAGTAACGGAACTGTGTTTGGCTCCCTAGATTTTCTGTTTATAAAAATAGATCTCAAAGATCAATAAAGATGAATGCCAGCATTTGCATAGTACTTTACGTGTGAAAGATAAGTCACTGTGCTGCATCTTTAGTTATTTTAATGCAGAGGATTCCTTTTTTAGTTTAATAATGAAAGTTTGAGTTAATTGGATATGGAAAACAGGAATCATTTCAGCAAAAATTTTTCCTGTGGGAACACTACCATTTTAAGAAGATTAGTGATTTAATGTGTATTCTCTTACTCTTGAGCTTTAAAAAAAGTCAAAAACGTTTTCTGTATGGGGAGGATATTAATACCCGTATTTTAGTTCTCATAGAGTAATTTATACATACTGTACAAAGATATAGTTACACTCCCATATGAAGATATAGTTAATGCCATCTTTGGCCAAGTGTTAGGAGTTTTGGCTTTGTAGTCAGGCAAGCCTATGTTGGGTCCTGGCTGTTGCCACTTAATAGCGGTGTGACTTTGCTTAGGTTTCTCAACTTCTCTGAGCCTCATTATCCACATCTGTAAATATAAGAATGCTACCTTTTTGGGTTGTCCTGAGGATTTAAATGAATAAATGTGAAGTATCTAACTCAAATAATAATAGCAATTACTTAACATAGCTTATATGCCAGACAATTTTATTAATTTATTTAATCCTTATAACAATCCTATGAAGTTGGTACAGTTATTTTCCTCATTTTTACAGATGAAGAAACTGAGGCTAATGAAAGGTTATATAACTTATGCAAGCTCGTACAGCTAATAAGTACATAACACTCAACAAATGCTGACTGTTGTCATAAAAAAAAAAAAAGGAAGACATAGGGTAATATAGCCAGTCCTCATCTTTTGCTATAGTGAAAAATGCATCCAAATGTGGATCATTATAAAGCATATTTTATTTCTTTACTGGAAAAGCATTGATTGGAAGATTGTGTTCCTGACCAAGGACTCAGGATCACATAATTTATGAAAGTAGTAATGTCCATTAATTGTGTGCTTGCTGTGTACTAGTTACAGAGCTAAGTAATTTACATATATTACTTCTTTTAACCTCACAACAAGCTTACAGGAAATCTGAGGCTCAGAGTGATTTTAAGTGACTTGCCCAAGGCTACACAGCTAATAGGGAATCCTAAAATTGTCTGGCTCTAAAGTCTGCTGTTAACCACTGGTTTATGTGCCTAGTGTTAGATATGGCTAACAGATTTCTCTAAAAAGCAAGGCAGCAGCTTAAGTAATTTTACGTAGAAAAGTACTTTCCTCATTTAGAACTAGAAGTACACAAGTGATTACCTGCAACTAGGATCTTGCGTAGGCCAAACTCAGCTTGCTGCCAGCTTTGTGAATAAAGTGTTATTGGAACACAACCACACTCGTTCTTTTATGTATTGTCTTTGGCTGCTTTTGTACTACAGTGGCATGGTTGAGTCGTCGTGACAGTCTGGATGGCCCACAAACATAAACTGTCTGCTCTGTGGCCCTTTATAGAAAAAGATTGCTGACCTCTGACTAGGCCAACCCTTTTATAAATGAAGAAACTGAGACTTGGAGATTTAGGTCGTGTGGGGACCTGGGATTGGCCACCCCAAGATGTGTCTCTTTGGCATCAGGATTATTTGAGGCTGATTGCTTTTGATAAACTGGGTCAGGGAAGAAGGCTCTGAGGAATGGAACTTGCCCTTTGTTAAGACGCTTTTACATTTGTAAGGTAAATCTCTATCTGTAAAAGGTGCCTCCCTCTCTGTACCAGGAAGAAGAAAGAAGATGACCTTCTCTCTAGAAACTCTTAATCAATACCAAAGGCAAGGACTTAAAACTGCATTTTATTGTGCTTGTCTGGTAACCTCCTGTAGCTGACTTCCCTCCCCCTCCCAACGTTGGCATTCCTTAAGGATTAAGCATCTTTCCTTAGGCTAGGAACTGATTGCTGCGCTCACCTGTGACCGCCCAGCTCCAGACAATCCACTTGCCTCCTGCTACGCCCACTGAGACAGCAGACCATTACCTGCTGTGTCCATCAAGCACTGTGCCGACAGGGCAATCTTGTGACTATTGTTGGAGGGACATTTCAATCGCATGTGAAACACCCTATTTGGGGGTATATAACCACTATGTGCACCCCACTTCTTCGGTGCCCTTTCTTCCTTCGGGAAGAAAGGCCCCGGGCCATGGTTCCTCATAAAGCTTTGTTTAATTTTCTCTTGCTATTCTGTCTTATGTGAATTTAATTCGTTCTCCGGCCAGACGAACCCCCATTTGGGGGGAGGAAATGTCCTCCTCCCCTACAGTAACTTTCCAGTATTGCAGTGAGTTAAAATCCGATTTTCTTGATACCAGGCTCACTGTTATTCTGCCGCACCATGCTCTCTATTTTTACGTCCTGTAAAATCAGTGTGTACCATATAATCATTATATGAGGGACTTTAAAGTATTATAAAATGTTTACAGCATATAAGAATATTTAACCTAGTTAAAACAGCCATGCTAGCTATCATGACAGTAAATGTTTAGTCATTTCTCTTTCCTTCTTAGAATTTGAAGCACTTTGGGAATATGCTTTATATGACCCATGCCTTAAAGTTCTGTGGCCCACTTTCAGCTTATGTTTCCTTATTTTCCTCTACAAATTTCTCTGTAATAAATAGAGGCTTTTGGAATCATTTCATTAATTGACTGCAAAACAGCAGTTGCAGTTGGCACCGATCTTGCAGTTGGAAACTTACCACATGCACCTTTTTACAAAATAGAGACCATACTGTTTGCGTCTGATTTTTTCTACTTACTGGTAGATTATCCATGGAAGTTTTTAAGCATTGAGGTGATAATAATAGCTGTGAGATGATGGGGCCTGTGACTAAAGTGGTGTGTGTGGCAGGAGAAGCAAGGCCAACAGCATGAGAGAAATTTAGGAAGTAACATGTGAAATTTGGTTATAGTTGAATAGAGTGGAACGGGAACTTGGAGTACCTGCGAGCTACCACATTCAGTGGGGAGCCTTCTTGATCCCCCAGGCTAGTTTAGGTTCTCCCGTTAATATCTAGCATCTCTCTCCTGTTGCCTTTACCACATTCTTATTATCTGTTTATGTCTCATCTAGATGATTCAGGCTCCTTGATGGTAGGAATTATGTCATGTCTTATTCATCTTTTTGGGGGGACTTATTCTAGATAAGTAGAAAAAATTAGATTACCCTTGTGCACACATTCTTTTTAAAAGGAAAATGCAAGAGAGAGATTGGTTAAGGTGTTCCTAAATTTCTTCACGTTTAGGGTGAAGCAGTTTTTATCTTCGTCATTCGTTTTTCCGTGCAGTATGATTTCCCGGTTCATCTAGAGGATCGCTGATGCAGCGTTTCTTAAGTGTGCTGTATCATCTTCTGCGGGATTTTTTCTTAAGCCACCAACACCACGTTCAAATATTGATGCAGGTGTTTACTTGCTTGGTGTGTGATACACATTCCTTTTGCTTGTATCTTAGTAGCAAAACATAACATGGCCTCTTCTGTTGTGGATGTCTGCCTTTCTTGAGTCCCCAAGTGGTGCTTCTCAGACTGTCTGTGCTGACAGACTAATCTGTGAACCAGTATTTTTGTAAAAGACAATAAAAATGATTTACTAGGAAAATGAAATGAAAAAAAAGGACACACAAAATACAATCCTCTATTTTTTGTTAGATTCAACAAACATAAAATTACTCTGTCAAATATAACTTTGCTATAAGAGTTTCTAAACACTCCATTTTTGTACTTACCTCATTGCAGAGCTGTGAAAAAATTTTGTGGACCAGACCCAGTTTGAATAGCACTTCTATAAAGCACTTGGTTGTTGCTTTTCATATTTGTCTTTCAGTTTCCAGAACCTGCAATATAACATGTGATGACTGATTGACCGGTTGACTAAATTAAGATAAGGCAACTGGTATTTCCCCTTAACACTGATGATATTTCTAATTTTTATTGAAATTTCTTGAAATGTGGTTATAAAACCATATGCTTAGTATATATCCTTAGTATATGCATGAATGTTGGCTTAGGTACTTACCTTATAAACGTAAAAGGAAGTTCCCAAACTCCTTGAAGACTAATTCTCGTTTAGCCATGGTTCACCAGAACCAGTTTTAAACCTGCTTGCTCAATAAATGACAGTTCTTTAGAATTGGTTTTAAGGCATTCTAATTAATCAGCAACTTGCCTTGAATAGGCAATAGGATTTTGCAAGCCAACTAGTCAATGGCAGCCCTTCCACTAACCGTGCTCCCGAGACACTGAAAGTCCACCAACCCTTGAACTCCACACTTCCTCCGGAATCCGATAAAAGATCAGTGTGCTCTGCTCAGAGGGACTGTGCCTGACCCGCTCCCTGAAGTAAGAAAGAATTATTATTCAGTTTTTTGTTTTGTTTCACATATGAAGTAGGAAATATCTCAGTTTTCACACTTGGAAACAAATTACTGGTAAATTTATTTTTTGGTAGGCTTTATATTCAAATAATTATCCTTTGTTATCTTAAGTACAACCCTGTGACTTCTGTGACATTGTCAAATAAACATAATTAGTAACAGAGGCCCCTCCTAAGAGATTTCATGCATATCGTTCACATATGTAGGTAAAATTCAAGTCCTTATTTTTTAATACTTTGTACTAGCCTTTCAGATGATGATGAGCGTAATAGATTAAGTGCTCCGGTTCAGACAAGGAAATGATTATGGTCGTGAAGCGATAAAATGCCTTCTTAATAAAACAGACCCCCAAGTGGACACATCTTAGAGAGTATTCCCCGTGCAGTGAAAATGTTGTTTATAGACCCTGGAAATGACATTAATATTTAACAAGCAGACTTTGTTAACAATTGTATCTAATACTTGCTAATGCTAAGAAAAACCTTTTTGTTGAAGTCACAGTAGTAAATCATTGGAAGTCGTGTGTACCTTGACTGAGTAGGAACTATTGAAGCTGTAATCCAGTTTGTCAAAGCAGCAGATTCTTCTTTAACTATTGGCCCAATATATTTTCTTTTGGACTATTTGAAATTTTAAAATTTAAAATCTCTATTATTTGTTTTTGTAAATAATAAGGAAATGATGAGTACAGCTTCATTTTTTTCTGACTTAAAATTAAAAAAAGAGACTTCAAGGGGCTGGCCCCGTGGCCGAGTGGTTAAGTTCGCGCGCTCCGCTGCAGGCGGCCCAGTGTTTCGTCGGTTCGAATCCTGGGCGCGGACATGGCACTGCTCATCAGACCACGCTGAGGCAGCGTCCCACATGCCACAACTAGAGGAACCCACAACGAAGAATGCACAACTATGTACCGGGGGGCTTTGGGGAGAAAAAGGAAAAAATAAAAAAAATCTTTAAAAAAAAAAAAAAAGACACTTCAAGAAACATACACCTTTGAAATAAAATTATTCAAAAATTGAAATTATGTTAAAATATTTACATGTGATTGTGATTAAAATAACATATCCAGAATGCAGTGTTATTTTAATTAAAATAATTTAAGTATATGTTGCTTTGTATAATAGTAGAAAAATAATCTCTAGTGTTCATAAAATATCTGTTCATTTGTTCTCAAAACATTTTTAGTTCGTCTATTTACTCTGTGTTGTGCTCAACCTGGGAGTGATAGGAGTGAGGAGCAGGTGCCTAAATATTGGGGGCTTGTGTGGTAAATATGCAGTTATTCCAAGTGTTGTAAATTTGACTAAATTTTAAGTTGAGGATGGTGTAATCCACCTTATGATAAGTGCAGTGGAAAAGATGTGATCAAATTGTATGGAAGCACAGAGGATGTGCACTCAGTCCAGGCTGTGAATAAGGGAGATTTTCAGGGACGACCCTTTGGAGCAAATGAACCTGAGCTGAGTCTTAAAAGATGAGTAAGGGCTGGCCCCGTGGCCGAGTGGTTAAGTTCGCGCGCTCCGCTGCAGGCAGCCCAGTGCTTCGTTGGTTCGAATCCTGGGCGCAGACGTGGCACCGCTCATCAAGCCACGCTGAGGCGGCATCCCACATACCACAACTAGAAGGACCCACAGCGAAGAATATACAACTATTTACCAGGGGGCTTTGGGGAGAAAAAGGAAAAATAAAATCTTTAAAAAAAAAATGTAGTATTTTGTATCATCGAAAATCTTCATCTAACTAAATCGTAAAGAGTATCAACTAAAGTGATTGTAAAGAAGAATGAGTCTGATAGCACTTTGCTGCCTGTAGTGGGGACTGCAGCAGTAACTGTAGAGCAGTGGTGTTTTTAGAGGTGCTTTCAGTCACGGTGCCATTGGGAGTTCCTCTCTCGACTTACTACTCTTCTCATTAATCTGTAGCATTAAAGCCACTCTGCTGGCAAAGGCCTTAGTTATGAGAATAATCCAGTATAACATGAGTTCATACAGTATTCTGTATACTAGTATTGCATATTGATAGTGTATGCTGAAATGTGATATAGATTATAAGCACAAAGAAGTTTGAAAAAAGAGAATAAAGTAAACTGACAACATAGTAGTAAAAGTATATGCTGTTGCTCTAAGTCCTGTTTTCTGTAATTCTTTGTAAGTTGTGTTTACATGTAAAAATACGTTAGTTTTGTTATATTTTCTCTGCCCTGAACCAGAAAAACCTATTTGCTTCTGTGTGATATACTTTTTTCTTCAGAACTTCCCATTTTGTTGATTGACATGATTTTACTGGCGCTTAGAGGAGCAAAAAAATGGTCTCAATTTCCTGTTTGCTTCAGTGTCATAACATACCAGAGTGTGATAGAAACAGACCTCCATAGACCATTTTTCTTTTTTTTTCTAGTGTTTTTAATCTCTTAATATATTTGGGGAAGGAGTATCATATTTTTTTCTCCCTAAGAGTCAGAAGCTTAGATACATTTTTTAAAAATTCTGGGTTAGAGTTTAGGCTGAGTTATGCTTTCACTTGGTATTAGTATATAGTCTGTATAAGTCCCAAAGGCTGCCAACTTCCTTAGAGTGAAATGTCTTAGGGTAAATATTCTTTTCCTGCTTCTGTTTTCTGTTCTATTATATATAGTAGATTTGGGGTGGCGGGGAGAGTAGCCCTGAGCTAACATCAGCTGTCAATCATCCTCTTTTTTTTTTCTTTTTTTTTTTGCTGAGGAAGACTGGCCCTGAGCAACATCTGTGCCCATCTTCCATATGTGGGATGCCTGCTGCAGCATAGCTTGACAGGTGGTACATATGTCCATACCCAGGATCTGAACTGGCAAACCCCGGGCCACCAAAGCAGAATGTGTGAACTTAACTGCTGTGTCGCCAGGCCGGCCCCTAGATTTTTTTTAAAAAGTTGAGGACACTGCATTCTTTAAATAGACTGTTTTAAGAGAATTTGGTATAGAAAGTTTTTGAGCTGTTGTGTCTTGCCCAAATCTGGTGACAAGTATAAAAATGAATATTTATTAATATCCTTTTCATAGAGCAATCCTCTGACAAAAGAAATAGTTTGTCACAACAATAATAAATAGTCTTTTACCAGACAGAAGCTAGAGTAGATTGATATAAGGGAAAAAGGTATGTGATAGTTTTTTATTTTATGTATTTAAACCTAGTAAAGTTTAAAAATAAGGTGTTTTAAAACTTATTAAAAGATATTTATTTAAACTTATTTAAAGATATTTAAAAATAAGTTATCACTAGATGCCTGCCGTTATAACCGTTATAATACTCAGCCAGCCCGGTGGCATAGTGGTTAAGTTCGTGCACTCTGCTTTGGCAGCCTGGGGTTCATGGGTTCAGATCCCAGGCATAGACCTACACACCGCTCATCAAACCATGCTGTGGTGGCACACCACATACAAAATAGAGGAAGATTGGCACAAATGTTAGCTCAGGGCCAATCTTCCTCACACACAAAAAATATGTGACCTTTCTTCCAACTTGTGGTCTTAAACTTCTGTTTTAGAAAATCCAAAAGTAAAATACAGAAGAAATCAATACAATAGAGGTTATATTAAGAGTAACATACAAAGCTATAATTAAGATGAATTAAAGAGAGCCAAAACATTAAAATTGTAAAACTTGCTTGTTACTTGTTCGAACCAGTCCTACACTAGGAATTAGATAATATATATTTATTATCAAGTAGATTATGTTGCTCTAACATGTTCTTTTCATCAGTGCACTGTTAAACTAATCAAAAATTCTACACATGTATGTTCCCTGACAATAACGGCCACACTACCAGTACCTGCAAAGCTGTCACTCTCAAATGACTTTAGTGAATAAAAGGAAATAAAAAGCAGAGAAGTAACATATTAAGGAGAAATAATGGGAATTAGAAAATTCATGAAGTTCAGATCTTTTTTTGAAAGATTGGCACCTGAGCTAACATCTGTTGCCAATCTTCTTTTGTTTTTTTCTTCTTCTCCGCAGAGCTGCCCAGTACATAGTTGTATATTCTAGGTGTAAGTCCTTCCGGTTATGCTATGTGGGACGCCACCTCAGCACAGCCTGATGAGCAGTACCATGTCTGCCCCAGGATCCGAACTGGTAAAACCCTGGGCTGCCGAAGCGGAGCATGTGAACTCAACCACTCAGCCACGCGGCCGTTCCTGTGGCTCAGTTCTTTTAATCAGCCAGCCAGCTTGCTAGCAACATGGGATGATTTCTGTTGAGGAAGGCCCTGTTGAGTGGGAATGTGGTCACCAGTGACCTCTGTCTCATCCAGGCTGCAGTAGGAACTTGCTTGTTCTTCATTTTTGCTTTAGCCATGTTGTGATCCCCAGAATTGAATTATATTTGCCCTTTCTGCAGTCGTTTCCCTAAGAAATCTGAACCTCCAGGCTTTTGTCCCAGATGAGAATACCTTGCTTTTGATTTTGCTTCTTCAGCTTTCTCTGGACTAGTAACTTTATCTTCCATTTCCTTTTGCTCCTCTTCAGAGGCTCCCTGAGGGCCTTCCGTGGACATACTGCTCCTTCTGCAGACGAGCTGCCAGGAAAAGATTTATTGACCTTTTATTAATATATAATATCCTTCTTTGTCTCGTGACATTTTTTAATTTACAGTCTAATTTTGTCAGATATTCGTATAGCCATTTCTACTCTCTATTGGTTACTATTTGCATGCTATATTTTTTTCCATTCTTTCCATTTCAACCTGTTTGTCTTTTTGGATCTCAGTTGAGTCTCTTGTAGACAGCATATAGTTGGGTCATGTATTTTTATTCATTCTGCCATCTCTCTCTTTTTTTTTTTAAGATTTTATTTTTCCTTTTTCTCCCAAAGCCCCCCAGTACATAGTTGTGTATTTTTACTTGTGGTTCCTTCTAATTGTGGCATGTGGGACGCCACCTCAGCGTGGCTTAATGAGTGGTGCCATGTCCATGCCCAGGATTCGAACTGGCAAAACCCTGGGCCACCGAAGCAAAGTGCAAACTTAACCACTCGGCCACGGGGCCGGCCCCCATCTCTGTCTTTTGATTGGAGAGTTTAATCCATTTACATTGAAAGTAATTACTGATAAGGAAGGACTTACTTATGTCATTGTGCTATTTGTTTTCTGTATGCCTTTTAGCTTTATTGACCCTTATTTCCTGCAGTGTTGTCATCTTTTGTGATTAGTTGGTTTTTTTGTAGTGAAATGCTTAAATTCCTTTCTTATTTCCCTTTGTGTATATTTTCTTTGTGGCTATCATGGGGATTACATTTAATGTCCTACAGTTATAACATTCTAATCTTAACATCAATAACAGACAAAAACTCTGGTCCTTTATGGCACCATCTCACTCCTTTCAGTGGTTCGTGTGACAGAATTACATCTTTATATATTATGTGCCCAAAAACATAAACTAAAAATTCCTTTAAATTATTATTTTAAATTTTTTATTTTAAATTTTTATTTTTTACTTATTATTTTAAATTATTCCTTTAAATTATGTAGAAAACAAGATTTGGTGTTACAAACCAAAGTTACAGAAATACTATCTTTTACATTAATAACTATTCTTTAAATGTATTAGTCTTTTAAATCATGTAGAAAACAAAGTGCAGTTACAAACCATTGTTGCAATCATACCAGCTTTTGTACAATAATGCTAACTTTTGTACCTGCGTATTTACTATTACTGAGATCTTTATTTCTCCATATGGCTTTGAGTTACTGTCTAGTGTTCTTTCATTTCACCTTGTAGGACTTCATTGAGTCTTTCCTGCAGGCCAGGTCTACTGGTCACGAACTCCCTCAGCTTTTGTTTATGATTCTCTCTTTATCTTTGGCTTTTGAAAGTTTGATTATAATGTCTCAATGTGGGTCTCTTTGAGTTTATCTTTCTTGGTGCTTCTTGCATGTTTATGTTCATGTCTTTTCATCATATTTGGGAAGTTTTCAGCCATTATTTCTTCAAATGCTCTCTCTGCCTCATCCTTTTAGGATACCCCACAATGCATGTGTTGGTCTATTCAGTGATGTCTCACAGGTTCCTTAGGCTCTGTTTGTGATTCTTTAGTCTTTTCTTTCTGTTCCTCAGCCTCAATAATTTCCATTGTCCTGTCTTCAAGTTTACCAGCTCTTTCTTCTGCCTGCTTAAATCTGCCTTTGAATGCCTCTAGTGAATCTTTTTTTTTTGAGGAAGATTAGCCCTGAGCTAACTACTGCCAATCCTCCTCTTTTTGCTGAGGAAGCCTGGCCCTGAGCTAACATCTATGCCCATCTTCCTCTACTTTATATGTGGGACACCTGCCACAGCATGGCGTGCCAAGTGGTGCCATGTGTACACCCAGGATCTGAACCAGCGAACCCTGGGCCCCCGAGAAACAGAACATGTGAACTTAACCGCTGCGCCACCGGGCAACCTGTCTAGTGACTCTTCCATTTCAGTTATTGTCCTTTTCAGTTCAAGGATCTGCTTTTGGTTCCTTTTTAGGTTTGCTCTTTCTTTATTGATAGTTCCATTTTGTTCACACAGATGACTTTCTCCACGTCTTCCTTTAGTTCTTTGAGCACCTTTAAGACAGATGTTTTAAAGTCTTTATCTAGTATAAATTGCATTAGTTCTTTTCAGGGACAGTTTCTCTTATTTTTTCCCTTGAATGGGCCATACTTTTCTGTTTCTTTGTATGCCTTGTGATCTCTTTGTTGAACATTGGACATTTGAATCTAGTAATATGGTAACTCTGGAAATCAGATTCTCCCTCTTCTTAAGGTATCCTGTTGTTTGTTATTGTTTTTGTTTTAATTTGATTGTTGTAGGCTGTTTCTATGCTGAAGATCAGCCTGAGGTGTAAACTTAAGGTCTTCTCTGGTCTTTCCTGAGCCTTTCCCCGGGCTTGCACAGTCACTTTAATTTTCCTTGTATGTGCAGTTGTTTTTTAATGTCTTGGTCTTTAATGACTCGCTCTCCAAAGGGGAAAAAGCAAAAAATGAAGGAGGTAAAGGGCACCAGCCTTTTAAATCCTCTGGAAGTCACTTCAGCTGAGAGTG
The DNA here is from genome assembly GCF_021613505.1 of Equus quagga. Taxonomy (NCBI): domain Eukaryota; kingdom Metazoa; phylum Chordata; class Mammalia; order Perissodactyla; family Equidae; genus Equus; species Equus quagga. Next base: position 86,592,304 of record NC_060269.1, read on the forward strand.
AAGTGAGGGAGGGACTTGCAACAGTGGGGAGACGTGCAACAACAGTGGCGTCCCACTTCTTTGCACCTGTGTGATCAGAAACGGTAGTCGGCAGTCAAAGCAGAGATCTCTGATATTTGGAGGACAGGGTCCTTTTGCTCACCGTGGCTCCTGCAAACTGTGTGCAAGCTGCGCCAGGAGCATGTGCCCAGCTGCTTGTCACATAGCTGGCGGTGTGGGATGGGCAGCTGCTACTGTCCTAACAGCTGAAATTGACCAAAATTAACCTTAATTTACCATCCAAGTCTTCTCCCGGAAGTTTCAAGCCTGCAGCAGATTCCAGAGTTCCAAAATGGTTACATCAGACAGATTCTGCTGGTGCAAGTGTTGTCCAGGCAGGGAGACAGATTCCTGGTGCTTCCTGCTCTGCCATCTTCCCAGAGTTTTCAGATTACATTTTAAAGGAGTTCCTTCACCAATATAAAATAATTGGCTGAGGTAACTTATGTGACATTTAGCATAAAAACTGCAAAGTTCCTTGTTCTTTGTGCAAGAATGATTTATATGGTCATTTTACATATATAATATTGGTAAACTATAATTACTCATGATAGCTTTTTTTTCTTTTGGTTTGTTTCTGTGTGTGTTTTGTTGTTGATTTTTTAATTTCAGCAAACTGGACAAAGGCACTTGCGTGGGTTTTGAAAAATGTCTGAAGTTTAGTGGGCTCCATCCACCTTCTGCCTTCTGCCTTCTCCCCACCCTTTACAAAAGAATAAATGGGATGTTCGAGAAGAGAGCTGTATTAAAAGAAGAGTGTTGCAAATGGCTTCAGAATCTATGAATGCAAAACAAGCCAGGAATCACTTCACAAAGGGGAAAAAGCAACAGCAGCAACAAGTGAAGAACAAATCTTCAGTTAGTGATGGTGCTGGAGAAGACTCCTTTATCTTTGAAGCAAATGAAGCTTGGAGAGATTTTCACAGTTCACTTCTGCGGTTTTATGAAAATGGAGAACTCTGTGATGTCACACTAAAGGTGAGACTGTCTTTTTTTACTTTTATCAACCTCATCAGTGTGTTGTGAAAATGAGGGTTTCTGTAACCACATAAGGCAATTTTTGGTGCTCTAGTTATTTGTTATAGTCAGAATGATTTTAGTCTCAGTCCTCTTTTATTGAAAGGGAAGGGGCACAAGGGAGGGTAAATAAAGGGAGATTAGTGTAAGATTAAACTGTTATGCTAATTAAATATTGATACTCATTGTTTCTTAGTTAATTTAACTTCTGAGAATTTGGAACCCTAAAACCAAGTAGTTATTATTAGCGAAATTAATAAATTGCTGTTGGCAGATAAGCTTTTAACTTGTGGATTTAAAAGCCGTGATGGATTCTCTTACTCTTGCGTTGGTGAGAAGTCAGGAATTCCTGGTTGCTTCCCTGGCTGCACTGGTGTTTCACTGTCTGCTCCTGTTCTGGTAATTTAATCTCCACTTCAAGAGTGCCACCTGTTAAGTGAAATTGTTGATCTATACCTGATAGTGAAGTAGAGTCTGTTGAGACTTGGGTGAAAAGTCTTTCGTAAGTCTGTGGTCTGTAAGACCATGCTGTTCTGCTACAAAAGACAATTTTAATAAAATTGGAAAAGTGATAAAGTAGTATGGAAGAGCCTGTGTTCTAGTTGTTTTTCATTACTTGTTTAGAGTACTTTCTTCTTATTCTTATCTCTCAGTGTAATGTTAAAATTTTTGGTGATTCATATGCATCCATGCAGTATTTTCCACATGAGATTTGCCACTTTTGGATCTCATAGATTTTGCTTTATGCTCCTAATCAGACAGGTTCTTAGAGCTCACAGTCATGGAGAATGAGGGCATACGTGGAGATTCAGATCCGGGACACTCAGTAAAAGTCCAGAAACTGAAAGCATAAACTTTGAGTTTCAGGCCTGGAATGTCCAGGAGTATAGTGTTACACTGTAGATAAATGACTTATATTCTCTTTACTTATACTCTTGGTGTCCTTACATATTTCTAGGTCCTAAGATATTAAGAAGAAAACCATTAGATAATTCTACCAGCTCTGTGTGAAATTTAGCCGTGTATATATTTTAATGAAGAAACACTTAAACTCTTTGATCTGTATGGTATGCTATATTTACTCTCATGCCATTATTCTAATTTTCAGCCCTAGTGTGAAATTCAGTGACCCACACTGGCTGTGGCAAAACTAAAAAATGCAAAATAGATTGTTTGAACTTAATCAATTACCAATTCAGCCTATCAGTGTCTGCATGGAAAAGGAATAGAATATTATTGATTTTTATAAATTTTATAATTTGATTTTAGAATAATTTTTACAAGCTGCTGCATGTAAACTTTCTTAAGTGAAAAATAAGGATACAGCCGTCTCAGGGCAAGTGATAACTAAACTTGTAAGTTTCCTTTGTTTATTGAGTAGCTTCAGCAATAGGTTGAAATGAAAGCTTTAGAGGAATCTGGTGGAAGACTAAAAATACTGTGTTTGAAACAGGGATACAGGTCATTTAGGAACGAGAAATCACACTAGTTTGAAGGGACTTGCAGTTTTATTTCCTCAACTATAAAAGTACAAGGGTAAATTATGTTTTTGTGAGCAATAAGTGAATTGATGCATGTAAAGTCCTTATGACAGTCTTGGTACATAATAAATAATCAATAAATATCACTTATTAGGATCATTATGTATACTATGATTGTCGTTCCAATGGTATCAGATAATTCTGCTATGGTATATTGTGTTCCTATTCGTTAGGAAGAATTACATCTTAATCTTTCAGCATGTCTGCTATTGGATTTGTTTCTTAATTTTAATTCAGCGTTTCTTCAACTTTCAGAATTTAGCTGTCACAGCACAACTAAACCAAATAGGATTATGGATAATTTATAACATTCTAATCAATATAAACTTCACTTTTTATATTCATATAACCTTGAGGATGATTCTTTGATATAAATTCATCTCCTTTTCTTGGTGTGTTTCCTTTGATCATTATTGCTTTTAGCACAAAGATTTTAGAAAGGTAATTATCAAAATTTGTTTTATTTTTCATATATAAGACCACGACCCCATTTTTAAATTCCAAAGTGAGCACCTATATTAGAAACAGCAAATTAATTCATTTAGCAAATATTTACTAAGGTTTACCTCTAGTACATGGAGAGTATAAATAAATTTGCATAATATACTGTACTTGCCTTGAGGGAATTTAAAGTTTAGCCAGAGATAAGCACATACACAGCTAACTATAATATAATTTAATGATTGCCTTTTTTGTGAATGTTTATGGAAGCAAAGGAGAGGATCTGTTGATTATGTCTGAGAGGTTATTGGAAAGGCGATTGGTTTCACATGGCAGATTATGTACAGCCATGTGCTGCACAACAGCATTTCAGTCAACGACAGACCACATATATGGTGGTGGTCCCATATATCCTATGTGTGTAGTAGGCTGTACCATCTAAGTTTGTGTAAGTACACTATGATAGTCACACAACAAAATTGCCTAACGACACATTTTTCAGAACGTATCCCTGTTGTTAAGTGACGCATGACTGTATTATGTTGAGATCATTTCAGGGAGTGGTAAAACTTGTCTGTGTACTATAATGTTTATTCATTAGTGAAAATATTTTTAGACAGTATATCCGGTAGCAGCTCTAAAATTATATGTGCGAGAAGCTGCTTAAGGGCAACAATTTGGTTGGGGAAAGGGCAGGGGGGAATTGTCTTGAAGGGGTGTTGCATACCACTAATAATGCTTAGATTATACGTTATAGAGCAGCAAGAGTAGCATTTACAAAGATGCTGTTATTCATGCTTTATGCAGTTTCAGCAGATGTCACTGTCTTTATTAAAGATCATAGTTAATTTTACTTGAAGAAGTTAATAGAGGTTATTAGAGGTGCACACCCCTTACATCACCTGTCAATGCCGCCACTGAATAAGTTTATTCATATTATTTGGCTCTTTTTTTTTGGAAGTGCATGTTCCTGTGATTTTTTTTAAAAACAAATATTTATAGGAATCTAATAAATATTTTCGAGACTCTAAGTGTTATAATTATTTGCTGTCAAAACTTCCAGCTGACCAGGTAAAAGTAAGTGCTCTGAAAGATTGCAGGGGAACGAAATATGTGAACTACATTATAATATTATACTTCCCAGAGGTAGAAATGATAAAATTATTACCCTTATAAAATGTAACAGTTAACTCCTCACTGGAAAGCAGACATAATCTAATAAAAGAGAAATGATAAAGGACAAAGTGGTCCTGTATTTAACACTTAAGCATTCTATGTTAAGAAATCTAAGAAAATGATCACCTTTATTTTCTTCCATTCAACTAGTAAGTCAATATTTTGATTTTTTTAATGTTGCTCAGAAGAGGGGGTATTTAAATATTTTATCCCTAGATCCTTGTTTATTTGCCCCCCAAAATGCTCTCTAAGTTATTGTTTCCATTGTGCAGGGTTTTTAAAACAAATGTATGATTAGTTAAGATGGTATAACAGTGAATCTGGCTAGACATTGTGATGTGGTAATTCACTACAAGCCAAGACATTATCTTGAGTCTTATACATTTAACCCCTTCTTGACCTTGGCAGTAAAACACTTTTTGTCCTCACAAACTGATTAAAATTGGTAGATTATTGAAAAGAGTAGCTTACTGAGTTAAAAGGGCAAAATTACAAGGGATTAAACTGAGAAATTAGAATACAGTTTATAAATGTACATAAACGGAAACTTGTGTATATAGCGTTTTTTCCCCTCCAGTCTTTATTTCTGTTCCATTGTGTGTCTTCTGCACTTTTATTTCAGTATAGTTCTCAAACACTTAGCTTGAGTTACTAAGTGGCATAATTATAAACATTTCAATCTAATATACTTTAGTTTTTAATGATTTAAAAATTTTTTCAGCTGTGTTTGTAAATGATTTTTAAACAATTTCTGTTATTGGATTATACAATTAATACTTAGAAATGAAGTGAACCTATGTAAGAACAACTAGTTCATAAGAGTTCACAGAGTAGCCAATTTTTTTAGCCAGATTTTTAAAAAGTATTAAAAATAGCTAAGAAGTAAAAATTAAATGAATTAAAAAATTGTTCACTTATTAACATATTGAATATTTAAAACGTATTTATTGCTTTTGGAATTTTGATGAAGAGCGTTCTCAAATACTACTGGTGGATAGAAATGGGCTCACTGTTTTTCAGGGCCAGTTTGACAGTGTGTGTCCAGAGCTATAAAATGCTTTTTTTGATTTCACTAATTCTGCTTTTCATATTTTATCTCAAGGAAATATTCTGGAATGCTGAAAAACTTTCTGCTCTAAGATACTGTTTGTATTTAAAATATGGAAAAGTTATCTAAAGCTGATATCACAGTGGTTGAATAAACTGTGCGTTCCATCCGCTGTGCAGAAGAGCATACAGCCAATAAGCATGAAAGTTACGCAAGCGTTCAGAAACTTAGGAAGAGATGCTGAGGTTTAGGACAATCTCAGTTATGTTTCAAAATGCACGGAAAAAAGTTAGAAGGAAATATACCAATAGATTGACAGCATTTGCTGAATTGTGAGTAAGGTTTTTTCCCTTTTATTTTTCTGTGCTTTCTTGATTTTACACACTGACTATGTATTTCAGTCAGGAGGAAAAAAGAAAACTCGGAAAGTAAGTGGGCTTTAATGGAAGAAATAGATGGGTTCATTTTGTAAGTCAGAACTGATGGTTGATGGAATTTTTAATGTTCTTTGTTTAGTTAATTTTTTTATGTCATTTTTAGTTCATTTTACCTCATAATTCAGCAGAAGATCATTTATTGTTTTCAGAGTTCTACTTAGTTCATCATATAGTTTTTCTGGCTGGACCTAAATGTGGCATCAGCAATAAAAGTTGAAGATGCGTGACTTCCCTCTGTGCCCCTCCTGTTCCTACATCCCGTGTTGAGAGTGAAGTGCTTTACCAGTCTAAAGCCTTTCTTTCATTTTATTTTGATCCCTATTGGCTAATCTATGGAAAATTACTCAAGGTTTTGAGAAGTGGTTTGTATTTCAATCTTTGTATTTTGATAAGGGATCATTTTATTGATGTTGATATTCTGCATTTTTTACTACTTCAGTTTAAGCTTGGCATGTTTTTTTCTGAGTATTTTTATTTATTCATATATTCACAGATCTAATAAAAAGGAATGTAAATTAGAAGATTCACTATTATCAAAAACATAGTTAGTGTTTATGTAGTAGTCAGTTGTATAGTAATATCTAATATTTTGTAGTTTGTATATTTTTCACCCAATTTTAAAACACCTAGTCTTTAGACTTTGATTTCTTTTATTTCTAAATTTCTGATGAAATGTTTTTGGTAATAATTATTTTTACGTACCAGAGAATAAAAATGTAGAAATAAACTTTCATAAATATGAGACTATATAGTATCAAAGGAGAACTAATGCATAAAAAGCTAAATTTTTTTTTTTTTTAAAGATTTTATTTTTTCCTTTTTCTCCCCAAAGCCCCCCGGTACATAGTTGTATCTTCTTCGTTGTGGGTCCTTCTAGTTGTGGCATGTGGGACGCTGCCTCAGCGTGGTTCGATGAGCAGTGCCATGCCGCGCCCAGGATTCGAACCAACGAAACACTGGGCTGCCTGCAGCAGAGCACGCGAACTTAACCACTCGGCCACGGGGCCAGCCCCAAAAGCTAAATTTTTTGATGTTCCTATTTCATACATGTGTCTCAAAGTTAATTGGGTGTTTATTCTAAAAGGCTACATAGAGGTATGATTGTGTGTATATATTTATTAAATATCCACATTTTGGTTTATTTGAATCAAGAAATTAAAATAGCGTTATACAGAGACAGAGTCTTCTTACAAACCACATGAAAATAACTTGCAAACCATTGATTTCTATGGCTTAGATGAGAAGACAGTGTTAAAATAATGTTTATCTGGAAATTGTAGAACGCTATTTTATATTACTATTATGTAATAGTATTGGCAAGTAATTGAGCAGGTTTATGTCTTCTTTCAAGATTTACAAATATTTGCATAGACATGTCCAAACATGCATGCACAGACAGTCCAAAAAAGGATATTTTTAGGCTGTTTTTAAAAAGTTCAATATCAGATTTCAGATCCCATTTTAAGGCTGAAGTATATTTGAAAACATGCCAAGCTTCCTGCTTTAGTCTTAGGTTACAACTTGAGTCTCAACAGAATCTAAGTCCTGCCTTGTGAATTCTTTGAAAAATTAAATATAGTATAACCACCAGAAATCACCATCTTGTACTTGTTGAAATAAATGATATTGTTTATATTAGTGGAAAAAAGTTGGGTGAGGTGCATTTATAAGCAGAACCATTTATACATTGTAACACTCTTCAGGCATTTTCCTTTAGAAGTTCTTAAGTTAAACATAATTCCCAAATAGTGAGACATGACTATAAATGTATTATATAATCAAAATGCTACAGGAAAATTGCTAAAACACTACTATCCTTTAACTTGTACTCATTGATTATTTAATGTAAAGTGCTGGGAAAACTGGATAACTACTATGTTAAAAAGAAGATATCTGTCTACTCAGTATCAAAAACTTCCAGATGGAAATAAAGATTTAAGTGTGAAACATAAAACCATAAAAGTACTAGAAAAAATACCTGAAGTAAATATTTATGGAATATTAAATAATTCCCATTTCAAGCATAGCACTTAATGTAGAAATCATTAAAAAAGGATTGATTTGATTATATAAAAATCCATAAGGGGTGAATAAAATTTAAAAGCACAGTATAAAATAGAGAAAAGGTTGAAATATATATATGACAAATGGCTAATACTCTAAATATATGGAAGAGTTCTTACAAATAAATAAGAAAAAATCATAGAAAAAAGTTCATAGGAGAAATACAAATAGCCCATAATTTATGAATGGTTCAAATCATATTAGTAAAAGAAAGATAAACTAAAACAGTGAGCTAATATCTTCATTCGTCAAATTGGCAAATTTCTTAACAAGTTAACACTCAGAATATGGCGCAAATATTGTAGGTAGATCAGAAATGGACAGTTTAGCAGCCTGCATCCAAATTGTAGCCATCCTTTGAAGCAACATGTCTATTTTTAAGAATTTATCTGTAGGAAATGATAGAGAATGTGAACAATGATTCAGTTACGACGAAGTTTACTACTGGGTCATTTGTAATGGCAAACTAATTTTTCAATCTAATTTTTCAACCATTAAGGTTTTGAGATTTCAGTGTTTTTCATTACTTTCATATAGAATATATCACTTCAAAATAATTTAAATAGGAAATGGAAAAAACCTCAGTTAAGCTCATAGTAAATATTAGTAAATACTGATTTTATTTACTCTGCTTCAATTTTGTCACTGATAAATTGTGGATAATAATAGTACCTACTCATAGGGGCAGTGGGACCATTAAATGAATTAATATGTGAAAAACACTTAGAATAGTTCCTGACATGGTCACTGTGGTTAACAATACTGTAGTTATATTTGGAAGTTGCTAAGAGAGTAGATCTTAAAAGTTCTCATCTCAAGGAAAGAAAAAAAATGTGTAATTATGTGAGGTGATGGATATTGACTAAACTTATTGTGGTAATTGTTTCACAATATATACATATATCAAATTATTATGTTATATACATTAAACTTATACAATGATATATGTCAATTATATCAATAAAACCGGAAGAAAATTTTTTAAAAAGAGGCAGAAGAAAGGACTCATGGACCCAAAAGAATAGTAAAAGACACATAGTAAGTGCTTACATGATATTTGCTGCTATTCTCATTAATTCACAAAATGCTTCTGAAATATGAGATAATATAGAAAAAAACATAGATTTACTGTCTATACATTATAGAAAAATGTATCAAGGATAAGTGGCTAATTTGGAAGAAGCAAATTGCTTGACATTAAGAAATTGCCCTAAATTGAAAATAAGTGACCTAAGGATTACATTGTTGAAACAAATACACCAAATTTGTCTGGAATTTTTGTCCCTGCTCCAATACATGCTCGATGCTGATCTAAAACTGATTTTGATATTAAGCTGAGTGTCTCTTTCTTTGTTCTGAACAGGTTGGCTCAAAGCTAATCTCCTGTCACAAACTGGTGTTGGCATGTGTTATTCCCTACTTCAGAGCTATGTTTCTCTCTGAAATGGCTGAAGCCAAGCAAACACTCATTGAAATCAGAGATTTTGATGGTGACGCAATAGAAGACTTGGTAAAGTTTGTCTATTCTTCACGGCTCACTTTGACTGTGGACAACGTCCAGCCTCTCTTGTATGCAGCCTGTATTCTACAGGTTGAACTGGTGGCCAGAGCTTGTTGTGAATATATGAAGTTACATTTTCATCCCTCCAATTGCCTGGCAGTAAGAGCTTTTGCAGAAAGTCACAATCGAATAGACTTAATGGACATGGCGGATCAGTATGCCTGTGAGCATTTTACTGAAGTAGTGGAGTGTGAAGACTTTGTAAGTGTGTCACCCCAGCATCTCCATAAGCTTCTGTCGTCTAGTGATCTAAATATTGAGAATGAAAAGCAGGTCTATAGTGCAGCCATCAAGTGGCTTCTTGCCAATCCTCAGCATCATTCCAAATGGTTGGATGAAACACTTGCACAGGTAGGGACTGAAATAAGATTGTGTGTAGAAATGAAATGATATGGAAGCAAATCAGCATGCTTCATTTATCATGAGAAGTGTAGATTATCCATTGATGTAATACCGTGTGAAAATGGCTTGATTCTTACTTCCCTGTTTACTCACTATACTATTTAAGGGTAAGTCTGAATTTGTTAACGTTTGAATTACAAATATCATTCTCTGCTTTTTAACCTGAATGTTTAAAATATCCCTTTGAGGTAGTAATAATGAGTATTTTATTTACACAAATAGAAAATGGTTCTGAGGAAACAACTCTAAATTAATTTTTAACTATTGTTTTATAATGACGTTTCTAAACTTTACTGAATTAGTTTGCTAATGAGAGTACATTTATTACGCATATAGATTTATTCTGGATAGAACTGTAAGACATCACTTTCCATTTTCTTCCCTCACCACAGTTTTACCTTTATAACCTCAGAAATATGTCTCTTTTTTTTTTTCTGGATTTTTTTTTTTATTTGAGATTATGATAGTTTACAACCTTGTGAAATTTCAGTTGTACATTATTGTTTGTCAGTCATGTTGTAGGTGCACCACTTCAGCCTTTGTGCCCTCCCCCAACCTCCACCTCCTTTCCCCTGGTAACCACTAATCTGTTCTCTCTGTCTACATGTTTAACTTCCACATATGAGTGGAGTCGTACAGAGATTGTCTTTCTCTATTTGGCTTATTTCACTTAACATAATATTCTCAAGGTCCATCCATGTTGTTGTGAATGGGACAATTTTATCCTTGTTTATGGCTGATTAGTATTCCATTGTATATATCTACCATGTCTTCTTTATCCAATCATCAGTTGATGGGCACTTAGGTTGCTTCCACATCTTGGCTGTTGTAAATAATGCTGCAATGAACATAGGGGTGCGTGGGACTTCTGGAATTGCTGATTTCATGTTCTTTGGATAGATACCCAGTAGTGGGATGGCTGGGTCATGTGGTATTTCTATTTTTAATTTTTTGAGAGCTCTCCATACTGTTTTCCATAGTGGCTGCACCAGTTGGCATTCCCACCAGCAGTGGATGAGGGTTCCTTTTTCTCCGCAACCTCTCCAACATTTGTTACTTTTTTGTTTTGGTTATTTTTTTTTTTTTTAAAGATTTTATTTTTTCCTTTTTCTCCCCAAAGCCCCCCAGTACATAGTTGTCTATTCTTCGTTGTGGGTCCTTCTGGTTGTGGCATGTGGGACGCTGCCTCAGCGTGGTCTGACGAGCAGTGTCATGTCCGCACCCAGGATTCGAACCAACGAAACACTGGGCCGCCTGCAGCGGAGCGCGCGAACTTAACCACTCGGCCACAGGGCCAGCCCCTGTTTTGGTTATTTTTGCCATTCTAACAGGTGTAAGGTGATATCTTAGTGTAGTTTTGATTTGCATTTCCCTGATGATCAGTGATGATGAGCATCTTTTCATGTGTCTATTGGCCATCCGTATATCTTCTTTGGAAAAATGTCTGTTCATGTCCCCTGCCCATTTTTTGAATGGGTTGTTCGATTTTCTGTTGTTCAGTTGTGTGAGTTCTTTATATAGTATGGAGATTAACCCTTTGTCAGATATATGACTTGCAAATATTTTTTCCCAGTTAGTGGGTTGTTTTTTTGTTTCAATCCTGTTGTCTCTTGCCTTGAAGAAGCTCTTTAGTCTGATGAAGTCCCATTTGTTTATTCTTTCTATTGTTTCCCTTGTCTGAGAAGACATGGTGTCCGAAAAGGTCCTTTTGATACTGATGTCAAAGAGTGTGCTGCCTATATTTTCTTCTAGAAGTCTTACGGTTTCAGGTCTTACCTTTAGGTCTTTGATCTATTTTGAGTTTATTTTCGTGAGTGGTGAAAAAGAATGGTCAATTTTCATTCTTTTACATGTGGCTTTCCAGTTTTCCCAGCACCATTTGTTGAAGAGACTTTCTTTTCTCCATTGTATGCCCTCAGCTCCTTTGTCGAAGATTAGCTGTCCATAGATGTGTGGTTTTATTTCTGGGCTTTCAATTCTGTTCCATTGATCTGTGCACCTGTTTTTGTACCAGTACCATGCTGTTTTGATTACTGTAGCTTTGTAGTATGTTTTGAAGTCGGGGATTGTGATGCCTCCCGTTTTGTTCTTTTTTCTCAGGATTGCTTTAGCAATTCGGGGTCTTTTGTTGCCCCGTATGAATTTTAGGATTCTTTGTTCTATTTCTGTAAAGAATGTCATTGGGATTCTGATTGGGATGGTGTTGAATCTATAGATTGCTTTAGGTAGTATGGACATTTTAACTATGTTTATTCTTCCAATCCATGTGCATGGAATGTTCTTCCATCCTTTATATTGTCATCAATTTCTTTCAGGAAAGTCTTGTAGTTTTCGTTGTATAGGTCTGTCATTTCCTTGCTTAAATTTACCCCAAGGTATTTTATCCTTTTTGTTGCAATTGTGAATGGTATTGTGTTCTTGAGTTCTTTTTCTGTTAGTTCATTATTAGAGTATAGAAATGCTACTGATTTATGTCAGTTGATTTTATACCCTGCAACTTTGCTGTAGCTGTTATTTCTAATAGTTTTTCAGTGGATTCTTTGGGATTTCTTTTATATATAAGATCTTGTCATCTGCAAATAGCGAGAGTTTCACTTCTTCAGTGCCTGTTTGGATTTTGGAATATGTCTCTTTTTAAGTTATTTGTTTACTTTTACTGTCAATAGGGGTTACTTGGTTACGGAGATAATAAGTGAGCCTCAGAATTACTTTGAAAATAAGTTTGTGAACAAAAATGAACAAAAAGTTTCATTATCTTGCAGCTATATCTTACTTGTGTATGTGTGTGTGTTTAGCTCAAAATCATATTACCTGGTTTGATTGTCCCTTCAATCCACTAGAAAATCAACACATCTTTAAGAGAAGAAAGAGGGGCTACATCTCTGAGTTAGTATATGACCTTCCAAGATAATTGATTTGAAGAAAACAGCACCTGTTTGCTTCAGATATGAATGTTTGCGTGTTTAAGTAAGAAATAAATCACATTTCCATATGTTCAGTCTTAGCTTTAAAAGGGAAAAGAGCAAAACACAGCAATTTTGCTTTCATTGTGCCTTTTCTTTAGCAGTAAGGGGCCTGTGATTATGACAGTACCACTTTTGGAAGTGAATAAGTAACTTGAATAAAGACAATTAAATTATTTTATCCAGTCTACTTAAATCTATATTTAAAAGAGGAGGATATATTTACATATAATCTGATTTTATTAGTGCAGACCAGTACTGGAAATCGCTTTAGAACTTGGCACAGTAAGCTTCATTCACATGTTAGAAAGACTTTATGAAATAAATGAGTTTTAAACAGGGAACATACTGCAGTAGAAGTAGAGAATGAGCTATCCTATTACAATTTAAATTTCCTTTCTGCCAACTATTCATGATCGTAGGTTCGTTTGCCGCTCTTGCCAGTTGATTTTCTTATGGGTGTTGTGGCAAAAGAACAGATTGTCAAGCAAAATCTAAAATGTAGAGACTTATTGGATGAAGCAAGAAATTACCACCTTCACTTGAGCAGCAGAGTAGTACCTGACTTTGAATACTCCATTCGGACTACTCCAAGGAAGCATACTGCTGGTAATTAAATTACTCATTTTATCAAGTCTGCCGGAAGGATCTTTGTTATATTTGAGAGTTGGTTATGCATGCTCAAACTTAATTGTAAAATGATTCGTATCTGATTGTCTTAAAGTAATAATTGGCAAATAAGGTCATATATGAAATCTTACTGTACGTGATTCAGATAGTTTTACCAATAAGCCAGCTTCTTTTTTTTTGCTGAGGAAGATTAGCCCTGAGCTAACATCTCTGCCAGTCTTCCTCTTTTTGCTTGAGGAAGACTAGCCCTGAGCTAACATGTCTGCCACTCTTCCTCCACTTTATATGTGGGTTGCCATCACAGCATGGCTGACGAGTGGTGTAGGTATGCGCCCAGGATATGAACCCATGAACCCCGGGCTGCTGAAGTGGAGCACGCCAAATTTAATCACTGTGCCACAGGGCTGGCCCCAAGCCAAGTCTTTAAAAAGCCATAACAAATCCTCTATACTTTGAAGAGCCAGCTGAAATATCTCTTCTTCTGAAGTCTTCCTGATTCTCCTAGGCAGAATTAGTTTCTCTGTCATTTGTGCCTTTAGAGCACTTTGTTTGTACTGGTTTTATTTTACTATGTTGCACTGAAATTTGTTTATTTGACATGTTTCCTGGCCTTTCAAAGACAGGTAAGTATCTTATTTCAGTTTGTATCTCTAGTGCAAAGCATGGAGCTTGACACACACTACCTGTTTAAATATTTGTTTTTGCATTTTATCAAATAAAAAGAAAGGCACTAAATATATCTAACATTTGTATAACAGATAATATTGGACTTTTAGAATCTAAAGCTCTTATATGTGAGGAGGCATGCAGTTTTGCCAGTATTTGCCAGAATTTTCAGACTTTATATTTTCCCAAGAAAATACTTCATGTTACATATGTTACTCTTTATAAATATAAAGAATGTATTTGAGGAATGAGGGAAAAGAAGTGAGGTCCAGGAATCCAGGAATCAGTTCTCTGGACAGAGACTTCCTTTGCGTTTGCTGCTACCTAATAAAGTTGTCAAAGAAAGGGATCTGCTGAACAGCCTCCCAACAGCAGCAAAGACGATGCTTGATTACAGTAGTGGGGTTTTAATCTAGGGTCATATAAAGAAAGTTTGAATGTTGAGAAGGAGTTCTCATAAATAATTAGTGTAACAAGGGAAGGACTGCTTATTTATTTTCCTTTTTTTATAGGTTGATTTCAAGAATTAAATTTTTTTGAAGTGTCGGTTTTTTACATTTCTGAATTCTGTTTCAGGAAGTCAAAGTATTTAATGAAATTCTTCTTCAGATTCAGATTTGGAACCAGACAGCATCTTGACTGTCTAGACCCTCATACACATGGTCTCTTAAACGATTGCAAGAACTTGATGAAGTAGATTTCAGTGAAGGATTCGATTCTCGTTATGAGATAAACAGTGTGATTCCATTTGATGGATGAAGAGACTAAGAACTGGAGAGGGTGAAACTGTGCCCGAGGCCACAGGGAGAAATAGCAGAGAAAGGATTTGCAGCCTGATCTTTTTACTTCATTTTTAGTTTTTGTCTCTTCCATGTCATGTTTCTATGTGACCTATATAGCTGAATTACTAGTTTCCATCTAAAGAAAATCTAATCAATGATTGGGATTACATTCTGGGATTAAAATCCCAGCTGTTCCATTAAACATTTGTAGTTTGGGGGCAATTTCTTAATCCCCGAAGGCCTCAGTTTATTTATAAACAATTTTGACTGCATGATCTTTTAAGTTTCTTGCACCTGTAGATTTCTCTGACTTAAAATATTGGATTAGTTGGAAAAGATAGCACAAGCGGTTCTGGTCATTCATTGGTGTAATCATTCAGCAAACCTTTATTAATTGCCTACCATGTGCCAGGTTCTGGGTTAGGAATTAGAAGTGCAAATGAGAATATAGCCAGACCTATTTTGAGAGAACTTGCAGTCTGATCTGGGAAAATAGACATGTGGATGAATAAATGCAATAATGTATTATAGGTACTTTGATATAATCACAAGGTATAGTGGGAAGCACAACGAAAAGAGTGGTTATTTTGACCTTGAAAGGGTCAGAAAAGGTTTTATAGAGAAAGTAAACCTCAGTCTTAGTTTTGAGTGAAAAATGAATATTTAGGGGCCGGCCTGTGGCCAAGTGGTTAAGTTCGCGCGCTCTGCTTTGGCCGCCTGGGGTTTCGCCACTTCAGATCCTGGGCACGGACATGGCACTGCTCATCAGGCCATGCTGAGGCGGCGTCCCACATAGCACAACTAGAAGGACCCACAACTAAAAATATACAACTGTGTACTAGGGGGCTTTGAGGAGGAGGAGGAGAAAAAGAAGAAAAAAAAGAAGATTGGTGACAGATTTTAGCTCAGGTGTCAATCTTTAAAACAAAAAAGAATGGTCTTCTAGGTGTTAGGGAAGGGGGTATTCAGTTCATTGTACATTTATTGAGTGCCTAGTACATGCCATGCACCGTGCTAGTCCTTATTAGCGCATAAATGCTTAACACACGGTCTTAACCTAGTTTAGGCTCCAAAGACAGATATCAGCATAATCATTTCAGTATTATGTATTAAGTGAATGATAGTTACCAAAAGTTGCTATTGGAACATTGAGGATAAGCACCATATGCATGTTGTAGGTGCATGAAATTTAAGAGAAAGAGAGGGAGAAGATGAGGTGAGACACTGCAAAGCGTTCATGCTGTGCTGAGCCTTTATTTTGCAGGGCAGTGGTTCTCGTAGCGTGAAGGAAGGGTGGCCCCTGGACCAGCAGCAGCAGCACTCACTTGGGAACTTGTTAGAAATACAAATTCTTGGACCTACCCTAAATCTACTGAATCGGAAACTCGGGATCAGGCCCAGCAATCTGTGTTTATGCCCTCCGGGTGATTCTGAACTGCAGTAATGTTTTGATTTTTTTAAAAATTGTGGTAAAATATTTATAACATAAAAATTGCCATTTTAACCATTTTTAAGTATACAAGTTAGTGGTATTCACTGAAGTTTTTAAGAACTACTGATGTAGGTAATGAAAAGCTGTTCAAAAAGCCTATAAATTAGATTACTCTGTTGACCATGTGAAAGCAAAAGGACTGCTAAGTGATGAGAGGATGGGATTTTGCAGTAGTTGGGTAGTAGCTGATGAGGGCCTGAACTAAGGCAGTGCAGTGGGAATCTCAAGGGGCAGGAAGGACCCCTTAGGGAAGGAGGAGCTTGTTTAGGTAGGCGAGGAATGGGGAGGTCCTTTTGAACACGTTGAGTTTGAGGTGCCCGTGGAAACGTGGCTTGGAAATGTGGCTTAGAAGGCGTTATGATACAGATGGAATTTAAAATAAAGGAATGGTCTTTCCTGTGTAATCATCAAGTATGTGAGAAGTAGGCTAAGGATGAAATGTGGAAGAGATAGGAAAGAGAGAAATGATCAGAGACAAAAGGAGACTTTGGTATTACGGAAATCAAGAGAGTTAAGGAGTTTCCCAAAAAGTGGGGTGATCAACATGTCAAATGTTGTAGTTGTGTTCAGTAAGAAATTAATTTAAGAGTTTATCGGATTTTGTTAAGACCTTAGCAAGAGCGATGTTACAGAGTGGGTGAGGATCTAAATCATGTTGTAAGGGGATGTCAGCAAGCACAGATAGCTGATACGTGCTATTCTTTGAGAAATTCACATGAGGGGAAAAGAGAAAATTAGATTTCTAGTAACATAATGCCATTGAATGCTATGCAAATAACTCTTCTTTTTTTTCTGTTAGTATTTTGATTTCCAAAATAGCTTTTCTGTACTAATTTTAAAAACTTAGGGAACTGTGCTTTTCACCTCCAATTTGTGGCTTTACCTTTAGGTGTGCTGTTTTGTGTCGGTGGTCGAGGTGGATCTGGTGACCCGTTTCGCAGTATTGAATGCTATTCCATCAACAAAAACAGTTGGTTCTTTGGACCGGAAATGAATAGTCGCAGGCGACACGTGGGTGTAATCTCTGTGGAAGGTGGGTCCACTATTGTCTTAAATCACATTCTGTGATCATAATGCTCTTTTTCAATTTTTGAACTTTGAGAATTTCTTTCTGTAAGAAAATTGCTGAATTATAAAATATGTTTCAGTATGTCAATAAAATATTTGGGTGGTGATTATTTACTTGCTTTGTGCCCATAGATGCTCAGTGTACAATCTCTTGCATGTAGGTGCTTGACAGGAGGTGAGTATCAGGGAAAAGGGAATTAAAATAAAGGGTTAAAGTAAGCTATTTTGAGTTATATTTGCAAAAGAATCAACTAAAGACAAATGTTTTTTCAGCCCAAATAATAAATATATATCACCTTTTTTTATACCCCTCTAATTATTATGATTATTGAAACAAGATTTTTTTTTACTGGTTACTGAAAATGAATTAATTGCAGAACCATGGATAAATTGTTAGAAGACTTTTAAAAAAATCACTTTTCTGATTATAAAAGTATAAATGCTTTTTTTTGGGAAAATATGAAAACATATTTTAATAAAAAATAAAAATCTTCAAATACCCAGAAATAATCACAGTTAACATTTTGGTATGTCATGTTTCTAATTTTTCTGTGTATTATTTTTATTAATTTCATTTAGAAAAAGTTTGATCATACTGTATTAAGAGTTTTACATTTTCCTTATATGAGCGTTTTTAAATTTTATTTAACATCTTTTGAAAACATGATTAGTGATTTCATCTAAGAAAAAGTTGAGAAGCCTATGGGAGGGATGGTGGTGTCTGAGCATTTAAATACCTTCATGTAGCACAGCATGCTTCTGGCATTTGGTCAAGTAGAAGATTACATTTATTTTCATTTGATTACTGAAGTGGCATTGATCATAGTGTTGGACAGAAGAAGACTTGTTGAAAATTAATTTATCATGCTTTTCTCATTATATATTGATTATATATAGAAATAAGGTCAGTTTGTTTATTTGGACTCAAATGTAACTCCTTCTGCATTCGACAGGCAAAGTGTATGCAGTGGGTGGACATGATGGGAGTGAACATCTGGGCAGCATGGAGATGTTTGATCCTCTCACCAATAAGTGGATGATGAAGGCATCAATGAACACAAAGAGGTAGGTCGGTGTTGAAATTGATTTTGATTTGTTGGTGGAAAAAAAGAAAGCTTCCTATAATTGAAAAGGCTAATGCTTTTACTTTTTACATTTTTAGAAAATTTGAATACCTTCTTAAACACACTTTGTTAAAGTAACCAGTGTGATTCTTTGTTATATATATTTGAGAATTAAAAATGGAATCATGTTGGAGCTGGCCCTGTGGCACAGTGGTTAAGTTCATGACCTCTGCTTCAGTGGCCCAGGGTTCACGGGTTTGGATCCCAGGCGCAGATCTGCACACTGCTCATCAGGCCATGCTGTGGTGATGTCCCACTTATGAAAAAAGAGTAAGATTAGCGTAGATGTTAGCTCAGGGCCAGTCTTCCTCACCAAAAAAAGAAAGAAATCGTGTCTTAGAGGATGATGATTGTCATAGTTTTCACTTACACCTGAACATTGATTTTTTTTTTAACTTTTTATTTTGAAATAATTTTAGTTATTCAGAAACTTTGCAAAAGTAGAGTTCCAGTGGTTGTCAACTGAACATGATTTTGCTCCCTCTGTGCAACACTTGGCAATGACTGGGGACATTTTTGGTGGTTATAACTTGAGGGCAAGGAGGTTGTGGGAGTTGCTGCTGGTGTCTACTTGGGAGAGGCTAAGGATGCTCCTGAAGATCCTATAATGCACAGGAAAGTCCCCCACAACAAAGAATTATCCAGCCCTAAATGTCAGTAGTGCTGCGATAGAGAAATCCTGCTGTATACTCTTCACCCAGCTCCCATAAAATTGACATCTTACACCATCATAGTACAATTATTGAAACCAGGAAATTTACATGGATACAGTGCTATTAATTAATCTGTAGACCTTATTCAACTTTTGCCAGTTTTTCCAGACATTCTTATGCTTCTGATTTGTTTTTCTTGTCTAATTGTATTGGCTAATAATCTAATACAGTGTGAATAGTAGTGGAGATGGTAGGTCTTTTTGTCTTGTTCCTGTTCTTAATGGAAATGTCTCCAGTGTTTCTCAATTAAATAAGGTACTGGCTTTAGGACTAAGGCATATGTATTTTAATATGTTAAGAAAATATCCCTCAATTTCTGTTCATTCTTTTTTATCATTATGAGCATTAATGTTTAAAATTTTCATCTATGATAAATTGAGATGTATGTTGATAAATAGATAAATCTAAAGAGGAAGAAGATTTTTAGTAACATAACTTAGTAAATGTTGACTAGCCTGTTCAGAATTTTTTTAAGGACTTGAATACTAAATTTTCAGATATCCTAAGGCAGTAGGATAGCTAACATCATGTGACCAAATCAGGATTTAAAAACCAAGTAGACTCTATAGGCAAAACCTAAAAATATTAAAATTAGAGTTATAGGCTAAAACCTGCTTTAGGTATTTAAAAAAATCAGTTGTACCAGTACAACACGGTGGGAAGTCAGGTTTGTGATTATGTGGGGAAAAGTACCTGAACCAGTATGAAACACAGCTCTTAAAAAGAAAGAGGGGCTGGTCCGGTGGCGCATTGGTTAAGTTCGCATGTTCCGCATTGGTGGCCAAGGGTCCGCCAGTTCGGATCCCGGGTGTGGACATGGCACCGCTTGTCAAGCCATGCTGTGGTAGGTGTCGCACATATAAAGTAGAGGAAGATGGGCATGGATGTTAGCTCAGGGCTAGTATTCCTCAGCAAAAAGAGGAAGATTGGCAGCAGTTAGCTCAGGGCTAATCTTCCTCAAAAGACAAAAAACAAAAAAAAAGAAAGAAAAGGAAAAAAGCAAATATAATGTAGTTGCGTACATTAAGAGAAGTGAAGCTTTTAGATCAAGGGGGATTGTAGTCGTGATACTGTTCTTTATACTGATCTGTCCTTATCTGTAGCTGTGGTCTCAAAGGGGAAAATGCAGCATCGATTGGGGTATGGGAATAAAAAATTAGACTCTCTATTTATTTCATCCTTTTAAATTTGTTTTGAGTGGGTGTTTTATAATGAACATAATCTGTTAGTACAGTAAAGTATGTTTATAATTTGAAAATAATCATGGTATGTGGGAGGGTGCACAAAAAATTGTTAAAAATGTGAGAGTAATAACCTGGGATGCATCTCAGTAAGGACTAGCAGGTTAGAAAGAGATCTGAAAACCATGCCATATAAAAAATTGTTGAAGGGTTTTGGTTTGGAGATGAGGGGACTTAAGAGAGTGTCTAGGGGGCTGGCCCCGTGGCCGAGTGGTTAAGTTTGCGCGCTCTGCTGCAGGCGGCCCAGTGTTTCGTTGGTTCGAATCCTGGGCGCGGACATGGCACTGCTCGTCAGACCACGCTGAGGCAGCGTCCCACATGCCACAACTAGAAGAACCCACAACGAAGAATACACAACTATGTACCAGGGGGCTTTGGGGAGAAAAAGGAAAAAATAAAATCTTTAAAAAAAAAAAAAAAAAGAGAGTGTCTAGATATTTTAAGGGATGTATAGTGCTTTAGAAGGAAGGAATGTGTTTGTTAATAGTTCAGTATAATAGCAGTGGAGCATATTGTAATGTCTCCCGATGACTGAAATTATACATGTGTATGTCAGAAAGATAACATATATTTTTGCACCAAACGGGAGATTAAATTAGATTACCTATTCTTTTTCTTTTTCAAATTGAAAATTCAGCAAATAGGGTGAGGATTTCAAGGACTGAGCTTAATTTACCTAAACCTAGATACTAGAGTAATTCTGCCTCTTTGTTTCAGAGTGAAAATGTAACAGGAGAGAGAAAGAGGGCTCTCTCAGTAAATAGCGAAAACACTGCTTCAGAGTAGCTTTGTCTAGAGAACACATATCACAACATTTCTATTGGAATTTTATTTAAAACAAATAAACCTAATAAAACCTAACTTCACACATTGTGGCTTGCATGGTTTGCAAATTGTAGCAACATTCTGTAAGACTTAAAAATTCTTGTTACCAGAATGAACAATTTTAAATTGAACTGCACGTGGGGGGGATACATTGCCATCTAATTTTCTCTGTGTTTTGTTTGTTTGTTTTTGACTGAGGAAGATTCGCCTGAGCCAATATCCATTGCCGATCTTCCTCTTTTTGTGTGTGAGTGGCCACCACAGCACGGCCATTGACAGACGAGTGGTGTAGGTCTGCGCCCGGTAGCTGAACCTGGGCTGCCCAAGCAGAGTGTGCCAGACTTAACCACTGAGCCACCAGGGCTGGCCCATAAATTTTCTGTTCTTGATTAATTTGACACAAAATGTTTTTACCTGGGTTTTGTTCATGTGTTCTAAAGTATGAAAGATTAGATGGAAACGTGAAGAGAGTTCTGCTGAAAAGACATCTTTAGCCTTTTTTTTCCCTTATGAGGAAAAAGAACCTTAGGGAAAAGAAAGCTGGTCTTAAAATATGCTATTACCTTCCTCCTATCTACAGATGACATTTTAATGCTTCAACAGAGCTTGATTTAGGCTGCATGGTAACTACAAATAAATAGTTTAAATTCTAATGCATGCATGAAAACAGGGAAGGAAATCCTAAAGTACATTTTTAATCTTTGTGCCCTTGCCTAACTCTATCATGCTAAGCTGGTTTTTAGCCAAGAATTAAGTGAAACTTCCCTAGCAGAATAGCAGTTGATTTCTTTTAGTCTTTCAGAATATTCTTTGAGCACTTAAAATAGCTATCCAACTGTTTAAAAAATAGCAGAACTGCAATTATTTTGTTATATTATTTGCTTATAGTTTGTATTCTCCCAAATCATTTTTTCAGTGCACATTCCAGGATCATTTTCACAAGTAAAATGTCTGGTTTTAAAATTTTTTCCCCTTCTTTTTCATCTTTGCACTGAAACAGATGCTGGTATTTATTCAAGCAGTGGTTTTATTGAAACCTGTCATACTAACAGAGCTTCTCTAGGGGTTGATTTATTTATTCCACAAATACTGGTTAAGTGCCCATTGCAAGACATACAAAGTGCTGAAGATGCAGCAATGAGTGAGACAGTCGAAGTCCCTACCTCGGCAGAGCTCACATTCTAGAAGGGAAGATGCAAATAAAGACATAATTACAAGGGCAGTAATGTTAGCACAGGGTAAGGGGAGGGTGCTTGAGAGTGGAGAAGATCTTAATGAAGTCGCATTTCACCTAAGATCTGAAAGGATGGAAGACTTTAGCGTGGCGAAGTAGTGGTGGGTGGAAGAGTGGTGGGTGGAAAGAGATGATGAGTCTTTGAAAATCTGGAGGTGAATGAGAGCAGAGAGGATGAAAGAAGTCCACTATGGCCGAGAGATCAGAGGGAATATTGTCCAGAAATCAGGCTGAAACAGTAGGCAAAGAAAGGGCCTTTCAGGTTTGCCAAGATTTTTAAATTTTATCTAGTAGACTTTGAAATATGTATGTGTGCCTGTGTATATATATATATATATATATATACACACAGGCACACACACACACAGGCACACATACATATATTTAATAGCAGGGGAATGATAGAATCAGATTCTCTTTTCAAAGATCCTCTGCATATGAAATGGAGAAGGGGTTTTCAGAGGACCCGAGTGAAAACAGTCTTGGAGATCAACAGGGTTATTGTACTATTTCAGTCAAGAAATAATGGTGGATTAGACTGCAGTGGTAGACGTTGGGATAGAGAAAAGAGGACATATTTGAGAGACAGTTCGGAAGTGTACAATCAACAAGGTTTTATAATAATTAGACGTGGGGTTAGAAAGAACAATGAGGTAGAGGCAAGGATAATCCTTCAGTTTCTGGCTTAAGCAACTGAATATGGATAGTGGTTCAATTCTCTGCATTAGGGAAGACAAGACAGTGAACAGGCTGAAATTTTTATCTGTCTTGTGATGGATGTATTAGTTTTCCCTTGCTGTGTAACCAGTTACCATAAACTTAACCTCTTAAAACAAAATCCACTTGTTAGCTCACAGTTCCGTAGGTCAGAAGTCCAGCAGGTTTACTGGGTTTTCCAGTTAGGGTCTCACAAAGCCAAGATCAAGGTCTAGTCTGGGCTAGGCTCTTACCTGCAGCCCCTGAGGTAGAAACGGCTTCCACCGTCATCTGGGTTATTGGTAGAATTCAGCTCCTTGCGCCTGTAGCACTGAGTTTCTCACTTGTACTGGCTGTTGATCAGAGGGCACTCTCAGCTCCTAGCGGCTGCTCTCAGGTCCTTTCCAAGTGTTCCCTCGGTCATCGAGTGAGCAGTGCTCTGCAGAGCGCACCTCATTCTCTGAGTTTCTGACTTGTCTTCTGCTGCCAGCTGGAGAAACCTCTGTTTTTTATAGGGCTTGTGTGATGTGATTAGGCCCGCTCAGGTAATCTCTCTTTTGCCATATAATGTAGAATAAGCATAGGAGTAAAACTACAGAGTGAATAACTTGGGGGGGGGGGCGGATCTTAAAATTGTGCCTACAACAGGGAGGTAGACAGTGAGTTTCGTCATTTCAGATTACAGTTAAGGTTGAGGAGCCAGCAGGACAGATTTGAGGTAGAAGTTGGATATATCTGGGAAATATATATTAGAATTATCGGAAGTCCACGGAAAGAATGAGATTGCCTACAGAGAGACAGTATAGGGTGATAGAGGCCTTAGAAAACTTCCTAATTTAATGATGGAGTAGAGAAGGCACTGATGAAGAAAGCTGAAAAGCACCAGGCAGAGATGTGGAGTGGAATTCAAATGTGATGTCATGAAAATCAAGAGAAGAGAGTTTTGAGGATTAGGAAATAGCCAATAATATCAGAAGCTCTTGTGGTTTGGGGTGTGGAGGACAAGGCAGAATTATTAGCCACACATTTCTGCCGTGATACAACACCCTTATGTTCTAGAGTGCACACATGTGTTCACAGGTGCCTGAAAACTTTTATAACCACAGTATTTTGTAAGTTGTTGCTTTATGTTCAAGAGAAAAGAGGGTAAGGAGACTGGAAGTGAGAAGCATTATCCTTAAGAATTCTTTCCTAGCGTACTCTTTTGGTAAACTTAAATTAAATCTCACTAGAGCAGCTGCTCCCTCCTGTAATAATAGGTAATACACAGCACTGTGGGCCAGTCCCTGTTCTTGGTGCCTCACCTGTATTAACTCATTAGTATCAGCTGTGTCTCCTCCTTTCTCAACTGGACTGCAGATGAAGAAGCAACAGTGGAGGTTTATAAAATACCCTACTTTCGGGGCCACCCCGGTTGCATAGTGCTTAAGCTTGCATGCTCCACTTCAGTGGCCCGGGGTTCATGGATTCAGATCCCAGGCATGGACCTACGCACCACTCATCAAGCCATGCTATGGCAGCATCCCACATACAAAATAGAGGAAGATTGGCACAGATGTTAGCTCAGGGCCAATCTTCCTCACTACAAGGAAAAAAAAAAACCCCTGCTACTTTATCGAAAGTACATACCAAGTCAGTGACAGATAATAGGTTTAGAGTAGTTCAACTTTTGATTGCTGCAACGTGTTTTTTAAGAAATTGATATAATTTTTTCCAATCACCATTACAGTGAATTAGCTTTTAACATGGGCTAAGTCTCTTCCTTTCCCAGAAGAGAAATACATGCCCTTCAGAAGTAAAGCAAGGTGATAATAAAGCTTGTGATATAAAAGTTAATGTTCTTTTGTGTGGCATAGTGAAACTGCAATAAAATGTGCTCTGCAGTTATGTGAATTTAGAAATGAGACTGACTTCTGACTTCCATAGCAAACTATGTCTGTCAGTTCATCAACTTCTCAATTATGCAACTGTGTGTTTTCCTGATTGAATGTTTTGGGCTCTATTTATAGTATTTTCTTGGGTTTTACTTTATTATTTCATTTGAGTTTAAAGCAACCTGTGTAGGCTCTGCAATATAAAACTCCAGAGGGTACTTTTCACATAGGATTGCACAGTTTGGCACACCTGTAGCCATTTATTCAGAAGCTTTGATAAATCTAAAAATAATGGGAGGGGGCCAACCCTGTGACTGAGTAGTTAAGACTTGGGCAGCTCGGAGTTTGCTGGTTCAGATCCTGGGCGCAGACCTACACATCACTCATCAAGCCATGCCGTGGTGGCATCCCACATAGAACTAGAAGGCCTTACTACTAGGGTATACAACTATGCTCTGGGGCTTTGGGGAGGGGGGAAAAAAGAGGACGTGCTTTAAAAAAAAATAATGAGAAAAAAACACCTTGAAGTTTAACATGATAAATGACTTGCGTTAGCACAGTTTTTTTGCTGCCTTTTTTCTGGAAACAAACCCAGATGCTAAAGTGTTTTTATTGTCTTTGCAGGCGAGGAATTGCTTTGGCCTCCTTAGGAGGTCCAATTTATGCAATTGGAGGGTTAGATGACAATACTTGCTTCAACGATGTGGAGAGATATGACATAGAATCTGATCAGTGGAGTACCGTGGCACCAATGAATACTCCCCGGGGAGGAGTTGGCTCTGTGGCTCTAGTAGTAAGTTAGATGGCATCGTGCTCATTGGATTGCCTTGCATCACATCCTTAAAGATCTGGTATATTCATATGTCCAGGATGCAGATATTGATTATACACCATATTATTTCATAAATAGTGCTTTCTTGCACATTCTGGTCTACCATTAGGACAACATATAAATAAATTCAAAATCTCATGTCATGTGTTTTTCTCTTTTCTTTATTTAGAACCATGTTTACGCAGTAGGTGGCAATGATGGAGTAGCTTCTTTATCTAGTGTGGAGAGGTATGATCCACATCTGGATAAGTGGATAGAAGTTAAAGAAATGGGTCAGCGAAGAGCAGGCAATGGAGTTAGTGAGCTGCATGGTTGCTTGTACGTTGTTGGTGAGTGGATATTTCTCTAGTGTATCTTATTACAGTATATACGACGACAGTGTCATAAAACAACACAATAACAAATTGTATTGCATTTAGGCTCAAGTGGAATAGGTTCTGAAATTTTCTTTTGAATTCTTAAGGTTTAGATTCATGCATTTTTTGTTTATATCTTTGTCTTTCATGTGTCAAACTTTTACCTCCATATTTTTACTAGGAGTAGTAGGGGATTACATTTAAATAAGATTTTTTTTTAATGTAAGGACACAAATTGAATGTACTTTGCTAAAGTAAATCTTTAAAGATCTAAGACGTTTTTCTCATCTTCATTTCAAGGGAATTATACTAACTACTTTAAGCAAACCAATAGATATTTCATATGCGTAATGGCTCTTAGCATCTTTATATTGCTTTTTGCGTTACTGAATTGCAGAGTTGGAAGGGACAATAGGGCAGTGCTTTCTCACACTCTTATATGCATATGGATAGTATGGAGATATTGTTAGACTGCCAGGGAGGGGATCTACATTTTGTATTTACAGCAGCTTCCAAGTGATCATGGATGCTGTCCTGGTCCACTCAGCGCACCTGAGTACTATGAAATGGGAATAATCCCTGTCTTTCAGAATTGTTTTAAGAATTAGAGATAATACATGTTGAGCATCTCAAATTGTGTCTGGTACTTTGTAGTTACCCAGTAAATGGGCAGCTGTGTTGTGATTAGTAATCTCGTCCTGTACAGAGGAGGAAATGAGGTCGGAGAGGTTGTCACTAGCATATGTCACACTTTTGTTGATGTAAATTGTTTGTTGTTACATAACTTACAGTTCTTGAGAAGAGAGTGAGATATTGTTAGCATTTAATTATCTGCAAGTAATAGAGGTAATGCTGCGTCTTCCAGTGCTCCTGTGTGTTAAAGAAGAGAAATAACATAATTTACCTTTAGATCTTGCCTGATCATCACAGCGGCTCTCTGAGGTAGTCAGAGACCCAGAGAGTGAATAGTTTACTCATAATCACATGCCTACACAAGTGACAGAGCTGGAATTTGACAGTACACCACTGCCACCTCTCACAGCGCCTTGCCTAGCATAGGCATTGATTTACGTGTGTTGTGTGTCAATAGGAGTGGCATTGTTGCTGTTACTTGTTAAATCTTCTGGACTCTTATGGTTAGAACGGACATAGTAAAAAGAAGACTGACGCAGGTTGAATATTAAAAAAAAACCCTCATGGTCGTTCAAGTCCTATTTAAAACAGACACAATTGATTTGAATAAGAAAACTTTGAAGGTAACTGTATGCACAAGTCTCGCAAGCTAATTGCATCTTGCCTTTTCTGTTCCTCTGCTTGGAATTCTTTATTATAAATTTATATGCGTTATCTGGGGAAATGATAGGGAGCCAGTGAAAAAGAAGGCTATGAAAAATGTAACTACTAAAAACTTAATCTCCTCCATTAACGTGAAGAATAATTAAAACTAAACCCTTCATTATACTGAAAAAATGTTTTATATCCTGGTTGTGGTGATGACACTACTGTAGACATTTGTTAAAATTCATCAAATTATGCACATACAATTGGTGAATTTTACCTCAATTAAGTTGATTTAACAAAATTAAACCCATTAGAGAAGTTGACCCTTGATATTTTTTTTACCGACCTTGTTTCTAAATAGGCTGATCGTAATATCAACACTTCCTGTCCTCAGGAAAATAGACTTCGTCACCAGAAAGAGCTATTACTCACGTAGACTGAGATGGAACCTAAAAAGAGACATTTATTTTTAAAGCAAAGAGCACTGTTAAAATAACAGTCTCTATTTTTAACCTTCAGGAATATAATAAGTAACATTATTCAAATGATCTGTAGAGAAGAGTGTCATCATCTGTAATATGTAACACAAAGATGTAGTTTTGGCAAAAATTGATTAAGAATTCAATCATAGTCCACCAACCATCTCTGTAATTATGATGGCATTTATAGTATTAAGGGAAACAGTTGGAAAACTAATGTATCTAAATAAGCCAAAAGATTTAGTATAACTTACTCTCTTCTCAGGCCCGCTTACTGTTTAACAATATAAAACACACACGTCCACACGGAGAGGAGTCTCAGTGTGGTCTTGCTTGCCCCTGAGAGGCTGAGGGAAAATTGTATGACTGTCTGGGGTTTTTTCTTTTCTTCTAAATTATCTGCTTAGACGCAGTGAGTCCAGTTTTTCCCATTTTGAGATTTTTAATTCTAGTATGGAGGTAAAATACAACTTAAATTATCTTGAATTATAGAAAATGCCTAGTAGGAGTTGGTAGTGGTGATAGATGTTGGGGTGAATTTTCCTGATTTTCTCAATTTTCTGAAGTGTTTTTAAAAGATTGAGTTGTAGGGGCTGTGGCCGAGTGGTTAAGTTCGCGCGCTCTGCTGCAGGCGACCCAGTGTTTTGTTGGTTCGAATCCTGGGCGCGGACGTGGCACCGCTCATCAAACCACGCTGAGGCAGCATCCCACATGCCGCAGCTAGAAGGGCCCACAACGAAGAATATACAGCTGCGTACCGGGGGGCTTTGGGGAGAAAAAGGAAAAAAATAAAATCTTTAAAAAAAAAAAAAGATTGAGTTGTAGAAGATATTGCATTGAGATTTACTAGTTAATTCTACGAAACGTCATGCCGTTTCTCAAATCTTTCTTTGTGTAGGTGGTTTTGATGATAATTCTCCTCTGAGTTCAGTTGAGCGATACGACCCTCGAAGCAACAAGTGGGATTATGTAGCAGCACTTACCACTCCCAGGGGTGGAGTGGGCATCGCGACAGTGATGGGCAAGATCTTTGCAGTTGGCGGTCATAATGGCAATGCCTACTTAAATACAGTAGAAGCGTTTGATCCAGTGCTGAATAGGTAATTTTTATGTTTTCTCTGTGCTTTAATGGGCTCTTCCAGTACCAGTTACACCAGAATGCTAAAATGCTGCTACGTGTAGTAAATAAAAAACATTTTGCGTATCTTTATCTCCCTCAGGAAGCTTGCTGTCTTTCAAAACCAGTCTCATAATAGGGAGTTTTTGTCTTGGTTGGTATTGTAAGTAAGGTAAATCGTGCTTTGTGTTAAGATAATGTTATCTTCTGTCTTTTCAGGTGGGAGCTGGTTGGATCCGTGTCTCACTGCAGAGCTGGAGCAGGTGTAGCTGTGTGTGCCTGTTTAACTAGCCAAATTCGAGATGTAGGTCATGGATCCAATAATGTGGTTGACTGTATGTGATTTGAGTTCCAACAGTTTAGTCATATCTGATAGGCAAAAAAGACAATCAGGATTTTGTATGACCACCTTTGAACAGTTTTAGCTACTACTAGAGTCTTGTTTAAATGGAAACTGTTATATTGTGATTAACTGCAACTTTTGGAATGGTAGCTAAAGAATTATTAGTAATAAAGTTAAATTTGATGCTTCCCACTTTAGAAATAATGGAGTAGGGAGGAAGACCTTCTAAGCTGAAACCATACCTCCTCCAAAAAATGTTTAAAGTAGTGCCAGAATCTTGAAATCCCTTTTTAAAAAATGTGTGGATGAATCAAAATATAAAATGGAGTCATTTGCCGAGTTTTACCTTTTCTTTTGCCTAAAAGTGTTAACCTCAGGCAGTGAATCTTTCCTAGAGAGGAGATGAGAACCTGCTCGTCAACACAAGGATGTCAGGACAGAGAAGAGACCTGCTCCTTTCAGAGATCGTTTCTACTTGGTGCTGATGAATTTATGCCTTGCATTTTTCTAGGTGTTGATTTTTCAATTTCTTGGATATTTACGAAGGTAGAAATAATGTTTCCTCTTTCCCAGTGCCACCGGGCTGCGTTTTCAGCTTGTAAGAGTGCTGTAAGAAGCCCTTAACACAGCTTGAATTGTTAGGACACCAAAAGACCTAGCGAAACTCATTCCATCCCAACAAATCTCAACTTATTTTTTCATCTCATGCGAAAAGAGTTTGTTTCATAATAAGCAAGAACTGAACCAGAGGAAGTATTCGAGGAGAAGGCTTTAGAGCTGATGTTGTTCCAGTGCCCGGTCGAGAGGCGTTGAGAGGGAATGGTGCCGATTACGTCACTCCTCAATGAGGGCAATCTGAAATTATGTTTAACACTCTTCTTTAATTTAGTCATTTGATTTCAAACCCAAGATGTATTACCTTTCTATTTTGCCATTTGCGAACCATCCTGGTTTTTCTAACTGTACAGAATCTGGATTTATTTATTATCAGAAAATGAATGCATTTTTACAAAAACCCTTCATAGACTGTTCTTTACTGATTACTTCAAGTTCATCGGTACCAGTAGAAGATATTGTTGGTCGAAACAGAACGATTGAAGCTGCTGTTGTCCTGTTATTCAGTCCTCTCTGGTTTATTTATTGAACTTTAGGTGAAAATATTTCTGTACGTTAATTTGAAGCCAGGATATTTACACACCTACTGATTTAATAACTCTTCTTGATTTTAACCAGCATTATAAACTGGTCTGTTCATTATGTGTATATATTTTTATAAATATTTATGAAGAATGGTAAAATATTCTATTTTGCATTTGTAATGTAGTTTGGTACCTCTCTTCCAGGCTTTCCTAAATTTCCCTTTAGTCTTGGTTAGAATGTAGTGCAGCTCACTGCTGGGCAGTCATCTGGTTCACAAGCACGCTGGGGTGGGGAAGAACACTACCCCATCCAGCCCTCCCTGAAGTTCATTGCCTGGTAGCTCTGATGCTTCTCATTCACTGGCAGCCTGGGCTTGTCAGTACGCTAGGACAGAAAGCCACATTACAAAAACCAGGGCCTATTGGGTATATTAGACCCAGAAAAAGGAAAAGAAAATATTGTCAGAAGGCCCAGGCCAGCAGGTAAAAAAGGTCTTTCATGGAGCAGATTTAAAAGTTCCCGAATTAGGCCATTGTTTGCTGTCAGCCTATGGGCACGTTCAGAGGTCGTTGCTGCCTCTGAACCAGTGTTCTCTTGTAAAACTAGACCCATATTTCAGTCCATCCCAAATGCACTTAACTCTGTAGAACTCACTGGCTGGGTGTGGAGAGTAAGTCTCAAAACCTGGCTTCAACTGTCTGTTTCTCATGTCTAGTGGAGTTCTTGTGTTAGAAGCTTGTCTAGTTGTGGTTACTGGTATGTTTGTTATATTTATTTTGGTAAGGGAAGTGTCTTCATCTTATTGTTTCCAAGATTATATAAAATGTTTTTTTCTTTAACATATTTCTGCCTTTGTTGTATGTATAGATTTTAGGGGCATAAAGGTGTTACATTGCTGTTTCTGGTTTTTACTACACAGTAGTCATCTAACATACTAAGTTAGTACCCTAGCTACCCATAAAATATGAACTCCTTATAAGTAAAGTAAAGTAAAGGGATCCTGTGCTGTCTGTACATTATGTGTGAGCAGTCGGAAGCATTGCCTTCACGGACTTGACAATGGTGTGAAAAGACAAATAGTGGAGTCAATATGCAGTCTCTTTATTGAAAACACTTTCTTTGAGATATGAATGAGAATCAGGCTGAAGGAGTCATGCACTTGAAAGGTGATTATGTTCATAGGAATGAAGAAATGAAATGTTCAAAGAAGTAGCTTCTTAATTGTGAGGGCTGTCACTTCAACCTCAGATGTTAATAGCGCCTACCAAAAAGTGACATAAGATAAAGCTAAAATTTTGAAATTGTAAATGGAAAAAAGAAAAAGTGAAAATTTTGTGTATTGTTTCTTCAAGAAATATTTCTAGTTGCTTATGTTTGATTGTCCCATATGATCATGAAAGCTACTGCTTACTGTATTGCACTGCCCCTTTAAGAACAAATTTCTTCTTATTGTTTTTGGCTAATTTTACTATGTTCTGTGTAACTCATCATTTTTTAAATGTTAGTGTAAACTTAGTACTCCCTCTAAGGAGTATTATTTATTCTCTTAATTCCCAAATGAATTTCGAACTTAAAATGCTATTGAATGCCTAGATAAGAGATTGTTGAAATTGCATAAACTACTCTTGCAAATGATAAACTTGAGAATTTTCTTTGTTCCTTTTTTCTCCATCTCTTATAAGAGAATGCATTTAAAATCTAATTCATGGCTTATAAATTAAGAATGTTTTCTGTGGTTTCTCATATCAGACTTTTAAAGAAATTGGTATTGGGATGTCGTTGGCTCTGTCTCTTTTTCCCCTTTATGTGAAGTTACAAGTGGCAATAAAATTTCTCTGTAATATTTTTTTTTTAAAGATTTTATTTTTTCCTTTTTCTCCCCAAAGCCCCCCAGTACATAGTTGTATCTTCTTAGTTGTGGGTCCTTCTAGTTGTGGCATGTGGGACGCTGCCTCAGCGTGGTTTGAAGAGCAGTACCATGTCCGCGCCCAGGACTCAAACCACTGAAACACTGGGCCGGCTGCAGCGGAGCGCACGAACTTAACCACTCGGCCACGGGGCCAGCCCCCTCTGTAATATTTTCTTAAAACCGTACGTAAATTTGTGTAGTAATACTCCAGCAAATCAGAAGAATAAATTATCATATGTACTACTAAGTACTGAGATCAGAGAGTTGGGTTCACATCAGTGCTATTTATTGATTCAGAGTATACTGCATGTGTCTGTCATGAATAGGAACTTTCTACAAGGTCTGTGTAACTTTGCTTCTCATTGTTTGATTGCTTTTATTGAAGCCTTTCAAAGCTGTGTAATTGTTTATTCTCCATCCTCAGATACAAAATCTGTTTTAATAGGTTGGCTGTAATATTTTTCTGTTTATAAAAGGGATCTTTATGTTTAACTGAAAATAGATTTTTGTCACTCTTAAACAAATTAAAGGTTAAAGGCAACTGACTTAAGTAGTTTCACTAATCTTAGCGACTCTCTCTTCAGCAATTGCAGCTTTGTGCTGCACAGGAATGAGATTCTTTGTGCATTAAGATGAATGTTGTCCTTCCAAGTAGTTACCTCGTGAAGCTGTAATTTTGGGTTTTTTAGCTATGTTGCCATTGCTAAAAACTTTTCTGAAACTTGTGTTTGAAAATAGCCTGAAGAGGCCATTTGTAAGTCATCCAAGAGAATATCTCATCACAGTCAGACGTTCATTTTGACCAAAATCTTGGTTATGGCCCTGTGGATTTCATCATCAGACTTGATTCAAAGTATTTCTATCACAGGTGAAGTGTACCCTCAAAGAATTAAGGTTTTCCTTCACTAGAAAAAATATTTTCAGCAGCCCCAATGGAAGATTTGTAAAATTAACTCTGAGCAATAGTAACTTCCTTAAAAGAAATATATAGCTTCTTTGAGGGGAAACCTTATTTGAATGCAAAAATCCTGGGGGTTTTTGTTGTTTTTTTAACAAGTCAGTCTTCCATTATCTTACTGGTTGATGCTAAATTCAGTCTACCTGAACCAACTCTTTACAATATAAGAGGTTTCTTAAATCTGGGTAATAGTCATGGGGAATATTAATAACTAATTTGTTAAATCTGTAACCTATACCAGTCATTTTATAATGTTTTAATCTTTACAATAATTTTGCATTTTACGGTTAAACATTAGATTCAAAGACATTAACTAATTTGTCCAAGATCCACAACTAATCAGTGGGTAACCAGTGTTCTTTATGACTGAAAAATTCACTCTTCCACCCACTATCCGCTGGACCTCTCCGCTCACAAGGGAGTATACGTACACTTAAGGAAAGATGATTTTCTTTTTCATAACCTCTTAGCATTATCAAAGTATTTCTGATCATTATATTTCTTTTTCTTTTTGGGGGGCCACATCTTTTATTTTATTGAAATAGTAACATATGGCATTATATTGGTTTGATCGTGTGTGCGTGACTCAGTGCATGTATACTTTGTGAAGTGATCGCCACAGTATGTCTACTTAACCCGTCACCACACATAGTTAAAGGTTTTTTTTCTTGTGATGAGAAGTTTTAACATTTACTCTCTTAGATTTATTTTCAAATATACAATACAGTGTTATTAACTACAGTCCCCATGCTGTACATTACACCCCCAGGACTTTATTTATTTATTTATGTATTTGTTGTGAGGAAGAGTGTCGCTGAGCTAACATCTGTGCCAGTCTTCCTCCATTTTATGTGGGACGCCGCCACAGCATGGCTGGATGAGCGGTGCTAGGTCTGTGTCTGGGAGCTGAACCTGTGAACCATGGGCCACTGAAGTGGAGCACACTGAACTCAACCACTAGGCCACAGGGCTGGCCCCCAAGTATTTTTTGTTTTTAATTTCATTTGGTCCATGATCATGATCTGTATGATTACACTTCATGGAAATGTACTGAGACTTGTTTTATGGCCTGTTATGTAATTAAATTTTGTTACTATTTATGTATTCTTAAAGAGCCTGACTGATGTGGTGCAGTTTTCCATGTTTGTACATTATATAAGCCTAGCTAATTGTGTTGTTCAGTCTTCTGTATATTGCCATGT
This sequence comes from Equus quagga, assembly GCF_021613505.1. Classification (NCBI taxonomy): domain Eukaryota; kingdom Metazoa; phylum Chordata; class Mammalia; order Perissodactyla; family Equidae; genus Equus; species Equus quagga. Next base: position 86,626,955 of record NC_060269.1, read on the forward strand.
TTTTCTTTTGGCTGTTTGACCTATCAACAGAGGGAAGTGTGTTGACATTGCATATTATGATTAGTTTCCATTGTGTGTGTTGAGGTTTTCTGATTTATATGTATGCTAATTTAAAAAAGGTGAACATTTTATTTTTCAGTGGTGTGTTTTCAGATGTGTATTTGATTCTGTTCCCAGGGACTTTATCCTGGAAGGGAGCTGTCACTGGTTGGTTTTGTAGAGTTCATGGGGCCTAAAATACTTCAGCCCTTTCAGACCCTGTCTCAGACCTTTTGCTGTCACTTGCTATCGGGTAAGGCAGAACCCCATCCAGTTTCAGTGCTGTCCTGGAGCTGGTCTTCCAGATTTCTCAGTGAGTACCTTTGGCTCTTTTGTGGTTCACATACCTGTTGCTATCAGCTCGGTTGCTAATATTGCACAGATCTTACACCTGCTCAAATTTGGGGGTTCCTGAAAAACCTGATTGGATTAGGATGTTGTGCATAGGGTTTTAATTTTGTTATCCTAGTTGCCCTGGCTGGTTTATTTGGGGTGGTGGAGCTAGGATTAAGTGGTCAGAAATTTTACTGGCACCCCCACTATTCAAGAACCTTTGTCCCACACCCCCACCCTGAGGGAGATTAGCCCTGAGCCAGCATCTGTTGCCAGTCTTCCTCTTTTTCACTTGAGGAAGATTGGTCCTGAGCTAACATCTGTGCCAATTTTTCCTCTGTTTTCTATGTAGGTTGTCACCACAGTGTGGCCACCAACCAGTGGTGTTAGGTCCATGCCCAGGAACCAAATCCGGGCCGCCAAAGTGGAACAGGCCAAACTTAACCAGCAGGCCACGCAGCTGGCCCCTCTGTGTCTTTTTTTAGTGTTTTTTTTGTTTCTGTTTCCCCTCCACCCCTCTCTATTCTTTTAGTGGTTAACCTTAAAAATTTCAACACATATTTAATTTAACAGTCCAAAGTTTGTCAGTATATTAAATGCCCTCCTGAACACTGAGGCCCTTAGAATACTAAAACACATTACCCCTCTTCCAACCTTTGTTGTCCAGCATTTTGGTTGTTTCCCACCCCACATTTAAACATTATTAAATGTTTATTTCGATTTGCTTTGATCATTTTTCTTTCATGTATCTGAGACATTCATTCTGAGGTAATTTTCTTCCTAAAGGATGTATTTCTAGAAGTTACTTTAGGGATGTTCTGTTCAAGAAATCTCTTTCAGTTTTCTTCATCTGAAAATGTCCCTATTTTACTGTCATTCTTTTTTAAATATATTTTTAATTTGTTCTGCTTTACTGAAGTATAACTGACAAAATTGTCTATATTTACAGTGTACAGTGTGATGATTTGGCATGAGTGTACTTTGTGAAGTGATTATCACAGTTGGGTTAATTAACACACGCATCACCTCAATTTCCTTTTTTTGTGTGCATGGTGAGAATGCTTCAGGTTTACCCTCAGCACATTTCAGGTACACAGCACCTACTGTTCTCGATAGTTTTGCTGGGTAGAATTCTTGTTAGTGTTCTCTCAGTCTTTGGAAGTTATTGTTCCACTGTCATCTGGTTTCCTTTGTACTTCGTCAGCTGCTGTCTCGTTAGCCTTCCTTCCTGTGAGTCCTTTTTCTCTCTGCTGCTGCTAAGATGTCATCTGCTCTGAGCCGTGGTTTCACTGTGCTGCATCTGGACGTGTCTGTCTTTGTCTTTGTCCAGCTGGGACGCGTTGTGATTCTTACATTTGTGATGTCTGTATTTCTGCTCTGGAAATTTCTGCCATGGACTCTGAGGATTACTTCTGTTCTCTTTTTCTGGGACTTTATCTTCCTGTTAACTAACTTTTCACTTCAGCTCTATGTAATCAGTTAAACCATTGAATTTTTTGTTTCGATCACTGTGTTTTTCATTTCCCGAAGTCCCATTTTGTTCTTTTAGATCTGCTTTGTCACGTTGATGGATTGTTACTCTTAATTCTTAATTCTTTTGTTTGTATCTTTTTTTCTTTGGGCGTTTCATACATAGTTAACTTTATACTCTGTGGCTGATAAACCAGTATCTGAAGTCTTTACGGGTCTGAATCTGTTCTCTCTGACTTCTTCCTTTTGGGGCTGTTCCTCCCTGTGCGTCTGGGGCCTTTATTCTGTAGACATGCGCTTAGTTGAACCTGTGAGAACCCGGGCTTCTGAGTTGAGTGTGTTCTCTCAGGTTTTGCGTGTGCTCCTCTAGACCAGGAACTGCCCCCAGGACGTTTTAGCTCTCTTCTTGGCCCCTGGCCTCATTCGAGTGTGCAGGTTCCGCGTCCTTCCTTACTGTGGGTCCTGGGCTTAGTCTCCCAGTCCCAACATGGATAATGGCATTTGCCCCCCAGGCAACTGTGGCTTTTCTGTTTCCTTACCTCTCCTGTTCAGGTTCCAGCTTATATATTGGCCTTGGAGATTTCCCTGCTTTCCTGGGAATCCGATAAAGCATTTAAAAGGATTTTGTTTGTGGGGCTAGCCCAGTGGTGTAGTGGTTAAGTTTTCATGACCTGCTTTTGTGGCCTGCGGTTTGTGGGTTCACATCCCCGGTGGGGACCTACAAACTGCTCATCCAGCCATACTGTGGCAGCATCCCACATACAAAATAGAGAAGGATGGGCACAGATGTTATCTCAGCAACAATCTTCCTCAAGCAAAAAGAGGAAGATTGGCAATGGATGTTAGCTCAGGGCCAACCTTCCTCACCAAAAAAATAAAAGTATGTTGTTTCTAATTTGTCCAAGAATAGTAATGGGAATGCCCTTCAGATTGTCTAGTCTTTCCCCCACAAGCAGAATGTTGCCACTGCTGTTCCACAGCTAGAAAAAGGGCACAGTTTTGCCTTAATTGATATTCACTTATCTTTCTCTCATGTACTACTCGTTGTTAGTCTCTGAGGTCCGTTCTGACTCCTGTCGCCCCTGTGTACAGCAGACTAAACCTCTGTAAAATTTGCTTGTTGAATATCTTAGTAGACCTTAACGGAATGAGTTTTTTGGTCCCATATATTTATTGTTATACCTAAAGTTTCTTGAGTAAATTTAAAGGAGAAGTTAAAAGGATAATTCATGAAATGTAAGATTACTTTGCATAGATATGTGTCTGTCACTGTGTCTCGCTTTGCCCTGAGTGTCTCGAAATCAGCTCTTTTATATACGCCAGTCCCTTAGCAAGTTGATGTGTTATAAATCCCTTCGTAAATGTGACTCCAGAGTACTGATGTAGAACCAGAAAATGAGTGCATTCTGCCTGAAAGTTTGCCACCTTTCTTTTTAAAAAAATGTTCCTGTTTTGGCCTTTGGCCAAAAGTAATAAAATTCTTACCTGACCATAAATTCCCTGATTTCCCCCTCTTCGTCTGCAAACAATGATCTTTTTTCCTGTCTGGAAACCAGAGCTCAGGACTGAATGACGTGGTGGCTGTTTGTCCCTCAGTTCAACACACAGTGCTCCACTTTTTCTCCTCCTGCGTGTTTTACTTCATTTCTCAATACCTGTTCTAATGCGGTACTAAACCAGTGTGCTTTTTTGGGAGTCAGCTTTATTGAGGTATAACTTACATAAAATTCACGCACTGGGTTTACAATCAGTGATTTAGTAAATTTATAGAGTTGTGTCCGTGTCACCATACCCCAGATTTAGAACGTTTCATCATCCCCACAAAGTTCTCAGGAGCCCCTCTTGCAGTCACTCTCCACTCCTCCCTCCCTGCCTCTTGCCCCAGGCCACTAAGGTGCTTTCTGCCTATAAATTTGCCTTTGCTGGTATTTCATATAAATGAAATCATACTGAATATAATCTTTTTCATCTGGCTGCTTTCACTTAGCATAATGTTTTTGATCAATGGTATTGATTTCATCCATGCTGTAGCATGTTTATTGCTGAATAGTATTCCATCGTATTAATACACCGCATGCTCTTTATCCGTTCACCACTTGGTCATTTGAATTGTTTCCAGTTTGGGCTGTTATGCGTAATACTGCCATGAATGTTCATGGACATGTCTTCATGTGAACATGTTTTCCTTATCTTGGGTAGGTTCCTACAAGTGGAATTGCTGGGTGTATGGGAATGAAGTTTTTATGAAACTGTCAAACTGCTCTCTGTGATGTTCCTGTCAGCACAGTGTGAGGTTTCTGGTTTCCCTTCATGCTCTCCCACACTTTGTCTTGTCTTTTTCTTTGAGTATAGCCATTTTGGATGTGAGGTGGTATCTCATTGTGGTTAAATCAATAGATTTTCTATAGCAGTTTTTTCCTAAAGGAAATGGTTGCTCTCTAGTGGTGCATTCTGCACATTACACTTGGAAAAAGAGCACTAAGAAGAAGCCTAAAGCTAAAACTTGTTAAAATTCATTTTATATTTATGCCTGCATTTATTTAGCACACTGAGTGTGATTTGAGGTCCAAGTTCAAAATGTTTTCCTCATTACCGCTGTTAATAATCCTCAGGAGCTGGCTGGTTGGTTGTGGCTTTGCCTTAATCCCTGGAGGTGCGTTGCAGTCGGAGCTAAGCTTTGGTGCTTCCGATCTCATGCGCTTTCTGCACTCTGATCTTCTGGTCTGAGGGTTTACACCTGTGGAGTGGCTAATGCCTGTGAAGAAGGGGAGGAAAAGACTAGAGTTCTGTTGACTCAGACCTACCACATCCTTTCAAACAGAGCCAGAGGAGTAAATAATTCTTACCAGTGGAATGAATGTAAACTCTTTTAATGAATTGCACACAAATGGAATGTCGAGGCTCCTTGGTATTTTCAGGTAACACTTTGTAAATATGCCTGTAGAGGGCTGTAAAATTTTAGGAGAAGGGGTCTCAGCTGCCCCCAGGCTGCCGGGGCTCTGCTGAAAGGAGAGAGCCCTGTGCACATTAAAAATAGGGAAGAAATTGAGCTAAGGAAGGAACCTGGCCAGGAGTTTACTTACTTGAGGAACGTATATGTGGTAAGTAAAGAAAGATGTGGCTTCAGGAAATTAGGGTAGTAGAACCAAATGCTTAATGGTTTAAAGTAAGAACCTAAAGCGAAACAAGTTTTGCTTTAATGCAACAGGGTATCTTGCTAGTTTTATGGAAAGTGGAGAGAATGTAGATATGTGAAATTTCCCTAACCTTGTGCCATAGCACATTGCATTTTACTGTCCTTACGTGTCTGTGAAATGATCATGTATATATGTATGTGTGTATATACAAGCAAATACATATGCTCACACACAAACGCCTGAATGTGAAATGGAGCATGAGGGATGGACCTGCCCATGGTTGATTTACTGCTCCAGTCAAAAGGAGGCATGAGGAAGAAGAGAGGCCCAACCATCCATCTGTGTGTAATGTTTTGGTACACGGTAATTCTACTCCAGCATAAATATGGTCCAATCCACTTATGTTATCAATAGGAGAAAGTTTATTCAACTTCAGGATAAGCATTGGCCATGAGAAGGGAAAAATGAAATATTCAGGGACTAAAATAATTTTTAAACGTGTATCAGAACTTTAAAAATGTTACCATGATGAATATTGCTTTTTGACGAATTAATATGTGGAGGGGCCGGCCCTGTGGCCGAGTGGTTGAGTTCGCACGCCCGGCTTCGGTGGCCTAGGGTCTCGCTGGTTCAGATCCTGGGCGCGGACATGGCGCCGCTCGTCAGGCCACGCTGAGGCGGCGTCCCACATGCCACAGCTAGAAGGACCCACAACTAAAATATACAACTATGTACTGGGGGGATTTGGGGAGAAAAAGTAGGGGGGAAAAAAGAATTAATATGTGGAGGCTCCTGCCATCATTGCCAAAATAAAACAACTTAGGGAGATACTGGAATTGTTTAATAGGGACAAATTTTTACCCTTATCCTTTTGAAGATAGTGTTTTGGAGCCCAGTCTGGTGAGTTATTTATATGGGCAGTATTGTTTAACTCTTCTCAGAAAAACTACCATAAAGTAGGTAGGGGGTGTGTGTGCTCGCCTGACTGTTCTGAAAACAGTTTCAAAGACAGTGTTATAAATGTTTTGAACAACGGTAACAAGTGTGTAGAACCCTCCTCCCCAATAGAATTTTGAAGGACAGTGGTCTTTTTAGTAAGTTCTCTGTATCTCTTTTAACACATCATTTTAATAGAGAAAAATGTGATTGATATTTTCACGACATAGACTTTAGGGTATCATGTTTCAACTCCTTTTTTGTTTCGGGTGAGGAAAGATAATACCACACATCAGTCACTTGCGCTGAGTAGAGGAGGATGGTGCTTTTGGCTTCTGCTTGGTGGTTTTGCCTGGACACTTTACAGTGACAGTGAGCATGGGGGCCAAGGCCTGCAGCCTTCGGAGTCCCCAGGACGTGGGCTAGTTTTATTCAGTCCCTTCCTCTCCAGTTGGAGGACCCTGTGGGAATTCATGCTGTTGCCTGTTTTAGTTATTTTGTACTTGCTGAGAATTTAACCTTTAAAGCTTACTCTACATTGTTCATGACTTTGTTTTATGCTAGTTTCTTTAAAGGTTCATTACACTAAATTTTTTCATATTTTGTTAAACTTTATTAAATATTACATGTCCTCCTAAAGAGAATATGGAAAAGAAAAGACCCTGTCCATCTCAGCCATCGCTAGAGGTGCACTCGTGCCTTGACTGGTGCGAGTAAGTGGAGCAAGTCTCCAGGGTAACGTTCAGCTGTGTCAGACAGGTAACACCCCCCCACATATACATTGTGCTGGGCATGAAGTTTCTAGTGACTGCAGCTTCTCAGGACTTCCATTTTATAAAACCTCTAATTCCTACTCACAATCCAGTTTTACTAATTGTCTCTAGTATAATCCCAAAATGGTGAAATGTTAACAGTGTTAGGATACTGGTTAGGGATGACTTTAGAACAACTTCTAAAAGCCACATTTCCTCCAGTTCATTCTCATGAGCAAAATCTCCTCCATAACTTGAAGTCAGACAAATCTGTATCATAATCTGAGTTTCAGCTTTTACTAGCCACTTGACGAACACTTTAGCTTAAATTTCATCATCTGTAACGTATGATAATGACTCATTTAAAACATGGTTGTAAAAACACAGACTGTGGAAAGCACGAAGCACACATGGCTTCGCACACACTTGCCCCTCCTCCGGACTTTCTCTTTCTGGGCCTATTGTGCCACAGGAATGAAAATATCATGGATGTAGTAAAGGAAAGGAAAAAGGCTGAGTGGCTCTGTCTGGCTGTCAAGAATTCAGGACAAATACATAGGCACAAGAGGAATGCTGTCCTCTGCCTAACAGATAAGCTGGCCTATGCCATGCTGTCAAGCTGGAAATAACTCCATGTGGACAGTGTAGCCACAGGGCGTTAGCATTAGAATAGCATCTGTGCTGGAGAGGACCCGCTGAAGGCAGGGACAATGGCTATTTGAGTGGAAAAATACCAGATCTGAATTATCTGTCACCTGGATGGAAAAGAGACCAGCCGTCCAGAAGCTGGGCGACCAACCTACACTTGATGCCAGCACACATTCTGAAGCATATCACTTTGCAGACTCACTCAGACTGTTGGCTGGATGGGAGTAAATCTCGCCAGGATGAGAAAGCAGGCTTCCCTTGTTTTTAACCTTCATTTAAGCAAATGTCAGGTTAATAGGACTATAGTCAACTGAGGCTCAGCACTGATGTGAAAATCAAATTTCAGATTTGCCCTCTCTGGGCCATAGGGAGACCCATGCTGAAATTCACTGTGTGCAGCCAGTGGGTTTCAAAACTGGTAATATTTTACAACCTCCAGTTCATCCAGGACCAGTGGCATTTGCTTGGACAAAGAATAAGTTTTAAAGACTAATGGAGCTTCAAATCCTGAAGACCCGTGTCAGTGGCGGCATGTGTGGAGTTCCACTCACGTGGGGTTGATCACTACCTCCTGCAAACTTGGGAGGAGTCACACAGTGGCTTAGAAGCAATCAACAGCCAAGTTTCTTAATGTACAAATTAGAAGGAAAAGTAATTTCATAGAAAATGAGCTAAGTACACGAATAGGCATTCCACAGGAACAGAAACACAAATGGCTAATAAATTTCTGACAAAATGGGTAACTTGAGTTGTCAGAGAAATGCAAGTTGAAGTAGTGTAAGGTGGTTTTTCATTTGCATCCAAAGCTGGCAAGAATGTGAGCCCATCCACAGTTGGTATAAGAGCGTTTTTGGAGAAGTGGTTTAGTAACATCAAAAAGGTTAAATTTGGCTTATTTTGATCCAGACATCCCCCTTTGGGAAGTATATCCTGTAGAGATACTTGTAAGAATGCGTGATTGATGCATGTGCCAAGATTCCTCAGTACAGTATTGTCTGCAGCCCCGAATAATTCGGGGCCAGAGGAGGCTTGCGTGTGAAAAGGGAGAATGTTTAAATGGTGGTATGTCCCTATTACACAGTATTTTACAGCTGAAATATTAATGAAGAAAGAAGACTGATACAAAGTGGAAAAAGTCAAAATATAGCACATCCAAATTTATGTTTAAAAACAATGTGTAAGTGCACAAGAAAAGTTCTGGAAGGAGATGCACCAAATTTAATGGCCGTTAACTATGGGGAGGAAGGGATATTTGTCTTTGCTCAATATGCTTTTGTGTCACTTGATTTAACTAGTCTAGTTCTAAATCAGTTTGAAAACAAGATTTAAAAAAAAAACCCAGATGGTTCTCATGTGTCTAGACTTGGGAACCTCTGCACACCCACTCCACCAGATCACTCCCTTATTCCCTTGAGATGCTTGTACAGTCCTCGTTGCAATCCTGGGTACCAAGTCCTGCCTGCAGGAGGAGTTTCTTCACAGAATCCAGGAGGAAAATGGAAAAGCTGGCAGCTGATTAGTTAACTAAAGACACTTTTCTAAAGCCCATGCAGTTGCGAACACTGGTTTTCCACGTCCAATCGCGTGCACACATGTAGAAATACATGTGGGTGCGCCTGTTTGTGTGTGTGGTTGCTTTGATAATTTACAGGAATATTCAGCAGTGGAGATACACAAACCCGTAATTGTTTCTGCCTCCTACATATGAAATAAGCAAATGAGACGTTAGGACTGGGCCCCAGTCAGAGAGAAGGGTGATTGAAAGCACTTATCCAGGTCAGGCGCGTGGTCTTTCAAAGCTAAAACAGAATTGTCTGTTTAGAAAGTACTCAAGGCCCGCCCTGCAATCTCTTCGAGGGAACAGGTCGATTATCAGAGCCATGGCGTACTCACTTCAGACTTGCTTTCGGCTGAGTGTGGCCTATCGGGAAACCACAAACACTGGAAGTGTCCTCTCCCAAGACCAAACAGAGTGGAGGGGTCTAGTTATCTAATCACAACCAAAGTAACAGCAGATAAACCTCCGCTTATATTCTGCTATGCTAAAGACGCTTATATTCTGCTATGCTAAAGACGCGTCAGGCTGCAGTTGTTTGCAAGGGATTGGCGCATTCTAACCACCACCCAGGTGTCCTAATTAAAAGTAGCCTGGATTGTGGCATTTTACATCCCCAACAACCCTGGCAAATAGTGAACAAATACCTATTTCAATAATTCAGGCTCCAAAAGGCCTCAATCGCTCATAAAAAGACTGAGAAGGACGCAGAGGCAGCTAGTTGCTCGGGCGTTGTTGTTGCAGGCATTCAGTGGGGGGAAAACTGCCGCGCACAATGTCTGGGAAACAGCCCTTATGTACCCCGAGACACCGAAGGCAGAAACTGCAAAGATGCTGGTAGAAGTTGGCCTACTTAAAATTTAAAAACTTTGTCAAAAAGTGCCATAATAAACACTGAAAAGCAGAAGAATTCGAAGAGAAATATCTACAACGTAACAAGAGGTTACTATCCTGAAGGTATAAATCAGAAGGAAAAGGATGAATCGCCTGGAGGGATCGTCTGTTGGATTTTTGCTGTTCAGCATCCTGTCCCTTCATTAACAGAACCCTTCCTGGTGGTGAACTCAGTCCATGTGATTTAGGTGAAAACCTCCCCCACAGCTGAGTGGGGCACTTGAACTGAGTCTCGAGTGTTGGTCACGTAAGTCGTGCACTGCAAATGGCAGCTTGATATGTGACTGAAAAAACCCTCAGCACTACAGAAATAAGAAGGAACATGAAAACATCAGAAGGTACTATTTCCACCTATCAAATTGGGTGATTTTTCCCCTTCACATTTTCCAAACATAATACCCAGGATATGAAGGAGTAGATTATCAACACATGCAAACATCATTCAATGACAGGCTGCTGGACAGGGAGAAGCACATTTATTAAGAGAGTTCTGGTGATCAGTGTTAACCACTCAAAGTTAGCATCACTTACAGAATGATTTTAGGTGCCTCCTGATGGGGTGCAATATGACATGCACAACATCCCTGTGAAGGATTCTTGCCAAATATAATCAAGCCTCTAGACCTATCCCAGTTTACAGGAAATATAGGAGAGAGAGGAATGAATGAAAGGACTGAGAGAACACACAATTCCAAGATGTGTGTTTTTTTTGTTCTGGATGGCCAAATGTAATGCATGAAATTTGACTGAATCCTGGCTTAAAAAATAAACTATTAGACTTTTGGGGGACAACTGCAGAAATTTGAATATGGACTGAATATTAGATGTTGAGAAATATGCTTAGATCATATAACGGTATTGTGGTTACGATGGAAAATGGCCTGGGAAAGGCATGCTGAAGTTTTTAGGGGTGAAATATAATTCAGCATAAATATACACATACACACATTTACATAAAGAAAATATGGTAAAATATTGTTGAATCTGCCCAAATAGTTTTCTTCAGGGCTGGTCATGGAAGCATTCTTTATAATATCCCCAAATTAGAAATAATCTCAGCGCCTAACAAGGGGGTTGGTTAAATAACCTGGTACTACCATACAATGGACAATCACTACTGAAAATTAGTAATAAAGATAGAACGTGGAAACATGAAGGCCCAGATGAGATTTTATGAGCCATCTTTCAAGGCCTAGTTCCAACGAGATCTCTTTTCCTGTAACTTCTCTTCATCACGACAAAAACCCCTTTTCCCATACTTGCCATTGCTTGCTTACCAGTTATTGCCGACTTGTCAACTTTACCCTAAGCTTGCCCAGGGTGGAGCCCGTTTGTGCTTTAGGCTAAGGAGAGGCCAGCCTAATGTAAGGAAGAAGACATGAGAGGAGGTGGGGAGTGTGCGCTCCATCCACGTTCAGGCAGAGGCTGGAGGGCCAGCTGTTGGGATATCGTGCAGTGAGGGGAGGGAATAAATTAAAATAGCCACGTTTGTAAGGGTTGATGCCAGGCACTATGCGAAGCACTCTCCATACACCCTGTAATGTGACCCTTGCCATCTTATTTGGCAGATACCAAATCCACAAAGTTTATAAATGAGAAAAGAAACAGGTCGCGGAGCAAACTGGAGAGCCAGGATTCAACTTCAGGAACTCAGCTCTCAGCGCCGAGGTCCATCCTTGACCTGATTTCATAAAACCACTGAGGTGGAGGATTCTTTCTTTCCGAGTGGCAAAGAGAGGAGAGCCTAGATGCCCTTTAGGTTCCTCTCAATAGTAATATTCTACCAATCTGTCTCGCCAGCAAACAAAGCCAAAATAGGCAAACTTGATCACTGATGTGCCTGGCAGTGGATGTTAGAAGGATAAGAAACCGCCTTGGAGATATTAGGCTAATTTGTGTGAGATTAAGATCTTGAAAATAAAGTCAGCAGAAGGATGAGCTACCCTCTGCCCCTACTGTTCCCATTTCAACAATACATCCACGCTGTGAATGAGGGTGCGCTATTCCATGTGGGCCTCGGTGGCTCTAAATGGTAATTACATACAGCGATTTTAGGAATTACTTCATTCAGGCAGAGTGAAAGCAGCGATTCAACCTCAGTGATTTCTCTACATTTTTATTAATTTTTTTTTTTTTTACAGCTCAATCCTCTTGTGAAAAGGAAAGAATTTGAAGATGAACAAGTCAATTACATGTGTTTTAACAGCAATTAATCCTCATTACAGAGAAGAACAAACAAAAGATCTGTGGCACATTATCTTTGGAAAGATCTTTTGCAAATTTTTCTTCTAAAAAGAGAAAACAAACTATAATTCTCACAGATCACATATGTCTTTCAAAGGACTATACAAGGCAGCTAAATTTTATTCACAAAGCCCCAAGTTGCAGTTCCATCGCTGAAGTAGATAAACCCATGGAGTCCCCCTGACTTGTGTTGCTCATCATCCCATCGAGAGCATCACTTCTTTCCTAGCCTACAGACAAAGTCATCGTGTGGACTAGACAGCTGGCACGTTATTCCACAAGAAAGAAAACTCATTGTTTTAGAGATAGACCAGTGATCTTCATTTATCAACTGGACGATTTATTCTTTTAAACAATTTTAATAATACCAAGATTTGACTTTCTTCTAAAGTTATAAGAAAGCAAAAAATATATAATATAATATAATATATAATGGTAATAAATAAAAAAAAGGCAACCCTGCTCAGGTATCATCCAAAACACGATCACATTCAGAAAAAGAAAAAATTAAAACAAGATTTGGGACACACGCGTATAAACACACACACACACAAACACACACACACACCATGAACAGTGTATACTTGCTATCTGAGGGGGGTGTGCAGTAATTTTAACAATACACGTTGATGGCCTGAACAAAAGGCGAAGTTAATACTGCCCATGTTAAGCATCGCTTAAACATCTACTTGTAAGCAAAGCAAGTTTATCTTCCTTCGGTCAGCCGCTGCCTGGTCTGACCAGTGCAGCTTGGCCAGCCTCGCTGTCAGTGGTCTTATTCCCTTGTCCTTCCAGGCTGATCGAGTAATATCTAGGCTCGCAGGGAGGTGTCATATTTCCTTCCTGTCCTCTTGGGTAGAGAAATACAGGCACTTCTCTACCCATCACAGTACCTGCCGACATCTGACACACAGTGAAACATAGTGTGACTTCCCCCAGGACAACAGGAAATTTACAGCCACCTTAAGAAAGGTGGAAGATGGTGCTTGTCAACTCATCATACGTACAATTGCAGCCAGTAGTCACAATTCATTCTCAGTCACCGAGAAACCAACACAACTGGATTGCATATTTGAGGTTCATATGGTGGAAATACCACTTGCAACGTTTGAAGGAAAATCCCTAACATCATCACTCCACCTCCCGCAAACAAAATGACAACAGATGAAAAAGGCACAGGAGAAACCTTACAGCCATAAATTGTAAATAGGATGAAAAGCAAAAGAGGGAACCCGCTAGAGAAAGAGAAAAAAGGAGCAAGTACCGCCATAACCCTGACACCCTCCACAGCCACAGCCCATAACTCACCTCCCAGTGAGCACATCTCCACATCTGTGTTTCTAAAATAAGCCCAAATCTTCTTGCAAGATTTAAAGACTGTTCATCAGTGGTAAAGCGTGTGATGGATAAAGTGGCAGAGTTTTTGAAAGATTTTGTGTAGTGTCTGGGAAAATAAATCCTTAAGAAAAAAGTAGAGTCTGTGGTGGAAGGTAAGGAATCAAGCCTCGTTTGATTCATTTACCTTCAGACACACCTCAACCCTCAGGGAGCAGGAGAGCAAAAGGTGCAAGACCCACACAACGTCTCTTAAAGCCAGAGCGTTATGCAGAATTAAGTTTGGTCAACACAGGCACAACAAAGACATCCAATTCAACCAGCCTCTTATTCTCTGTGTGAGCGCGTGTACATATGCACATACACGCATCTCCTTTCATACATCAGAGGTAAGAGTTTTGTTCATTTTGGAGGGCACAACGGTTTCTTTTTGCTCCTAAAAATTATTTAACAGGAATCATAATAAAATAGTTAAGCTCCTGATCCTACTAACATTAATATTTAAGGGACCAATTAAGGCAAGTTTTCAGCCAGAAATATTTGTTAGCTTCTGAACATCCTGAGATCTGGAATTAAAGGATATAGAACAACGGAGATAAGTGTGATCCAATTTGTCTAGGGGAAACAGCTGAACGTTTTGGTCAGAACAGATCTCTACGATAAAGGTCCTCTTGTTCAAAAAAGTCAGGGGCTTTTCCCGTTCACGATTGTGATTAAATCATAATATCAGATGAGTCACTCTCCTGCTGTAGCTCTTGTCCTCATACTACGCTGGCTGCTCCCTCCTGCTCTCCCCACGGGGAGCGTGCGGCCACGTTTTTACTTCTTAACCCAGTGGAATTTGGTAAATTTCAGTAAAGTGTTTTTCATTGTTTAGGAGGGCCCTCAGTCTGGCTAAAATCTCAAGTTCAGTGATTCACATTTTAATTATATCCAGAAAGGGCCGAAACATTCAACATTTTTAAAAGTAAAACAGTGTTCTTCCATTTCCTAGTGAAGAGTGGACAGACAGACACACGCACACACGAAACTGTAGTGCCAAAGGCAAGATTTTACACTCAATTTTCACTCAAGATATTTTGTATTTGTCTGTGAACTGTGTACTGGTACTGTTGTTATAAGAACTTCATATATTCAGAGGCTTAATTTTATAATCTAGTCCTTTCAATTATCTCCCTCAGTACAAATTTTGCCTCTGGGAATTTAAGCATGCAGTGAAAAGTGCACGCGCTTTACAAATCCTGTAGATTTCTACATACAACTGTAACAGCAAAAAGACCTTATGAACAGTAAGGATTCATCAGCCACTCCCTCTTACAGACCCTATTTAAAAAGCAACCACTAGCAATTCTTTTTTAGCGACAATGCATGTTGCAGTAAGAATCACAAGTATTCCATGATCAAAACAGTACAAACTGATCTCTGCAAATTCATTAGTTTTTCAAGGGACAAATACATTTTTAATATAAAGGTCGGGAAAACACACACACACAAAGAATAAGGCCACTGAAAAAGCAATCACTTCTTTTGAAATTGGCTGAGAAACTGACTTGGAAATGTCTTCAGTCAAGGGAGCACTGCGGCTCGCTGATAGGACACACGCATGCATGTGTGCACACACACTCTGGCACAATCTGCACAGATCAGAACCTGTCCTAAAGAACACATCCCTCCAAATTGGCAGGTGGCTTGTACAGAGGGGGAGCAGGGGAGGGCAGGCATAGCCAAGGGAAGGAGGGGCGGGGCGGTGGGGGGAGATGTTAAACCATCACATAATCCTGATGTCTGGTGTCTTGTCTCCCACATATAAGAGATAGGCAACACAATGCCACAAGCACACAACCTACCGGGCAATTACTGTTCATTTAACAATAGGCTGCTTTTTAAACGAGTAGTTTAAAAAGGACCATGGCTTTGCTTTAGAATATCAAATGAAATCAGTCCATCAAGATCACACATCAAGTTCTTATGCTCAGAAACTACTACTGTTCTAATTCTCTAGCTTTAACCTAAACGTGAGGTAAGAGACCTCTGCCCCAGCTAGCGTTGATCAAAGACCAGGCTGGAAAAGACAGCGAAGGAACAGCTTCACACAAACAATTTAGGCTATGAGCATCCATTCCATCCTCTACACATCCCTTTATATATTCACCAATTACCAGGCAAGTTCTTACATTCATCATATGGACTTTTGACCTCTTCATTATCAAAAAGATGGCACTCCCTTCTTCACTAATAAATAAATACGAAAATGTCAAACATGCTCGCTAGGACACAAGATGTAGAGGGGCAGGATGGGGTGAAGGGAGAAAAATAAGCCAGTTGTAGAGAGAACACTCACTCCTCAATTTTAATACATGTGCAAATTCTACTTCTAAAAGGGATAAAAAGAGTTGGCTTTTAAAAACACTGCACTCAAAATAATGCTTCCAATAATAACCTTCAAAGTTTCAATGAAAAAGGAAGTCTGTGCTTACGGACTTGTGGGAATTCTGATTGTGTTCTTTCATTTTAGGTCATTCAAAATGAACTTGGTTTAATGTACATAATATGGCAATAACAGCTTGTGGGAAGGCCACAGTTCCTCCTCAATCTAATCAAATCTGATTGAGAACACTCTGGAGTGAAGGCATGTGGTGACTTTTTTTTTTTTTTCAGTCTAATTAACCCCCATACTCTCCACACCCTCTCAGGGAGTCCATTTCCCCTAGACAATCATGGGTTCTGAAAGTCTACTTTTGCTATAAATATAAAATAATTTGTAGCAGAAAAATATAGCCTCTCTAAGAAGTAGATTTCATTTTCTTTGTTCACTGACAAAACTCTGAGTTGGTTAGACAACATGAGTTACCACATAGCTGTAGACCACAGATCAGCACCTCAAATTCCAGCTCTACTTAAACAAAAATTAAAAAGCACTTTAGCCATCTGGTCATGTATAAATGTTGGTTCCCTCTTCCCCAAGGTAGAAAATTCCGAATATAGAGTCAATGGTGACTGCCTTTCACTGATGCAGGGTTGGAAATGGCAGCGCCACGTCCTCCGTAGTACATGGAGATTTCGAGATGGCGTCCCCGTGTGCTGGAGCTCCTCTCTCCACTGCTCTGACTTGAGCTGACTTTCCACAGTAACAGGGAAATCAGAGCTGGGGTGAACGTGCGTACTCCAGGCAATGGGGGGTTGCCTTCAATTTTATAAATTATGACAATACTTGGTATTATCAAAGCCACTGTTCATTGGCAGAAAGTGGGGTACAGTGGAGTCCTTTACAACTTATGTTTTACAGATAACCTTTAAATTTATTAAACAAATATTTTCCCCAAACTTAAAAGAAAAAAAATCATCCACAAAACCCTACACCAAAATTCATTGTTAAAAAAAATTTCCTTCTGGGAATGGACTAGTGTGGCTACGAGATGATGTGAATTTGTTTTCAGAGTTGAAATTGCTTCTCCTCATTTCATTTGCAACTTGCATCCTGCATACTGCTGGTTAAAAAAATACAGAAATGTTTCTAGACCATTCATACACCCATTTAGGCTACATTGCACTTCCGTCCTTTAGTTAGGAAAGGCAAGATCATCTCTGAGGCCAGCCTGCTCATTTCTGCTTCTGCATAACCATCTTGTCCAACCAATGATCACATAGTTCTTGAGAGTTCAGTGGACAAATATCCTGGCCATCTCATGATACTTCTCTTGGTGTCCCGATGAGACAAATGACTGGACTGTTTTTGAGGTTTCCAATGTGCAAAAAAGTTCCCAAGGCATCCAGTCAACGTGGGCCTCCGTTAAGGTGTTTTGGTTACTTGTTTTAGCCGCTGAAAACCCTGTCTTGTGTAGCGCACCAGGTCCTCCAAGCTGCTGTTGAGGGCCAAGGCACGCTCACTCGTGCTGAGCTGAGCAAAAAATTCTGCAAACAAAGCAGAAGCGAAACCAAGTAAACACACTTCCACATACAAAAATAAAAAGGAAACATAAAAAGTTAAGGTTCCAGAAACTATATCCCCAATATTCTGTACTTCATATATCACAGCAAAAACTCACACCCTACTGTCATGGCTGGCTAATTCTGCACATCTCTCCACCAGACTAGAAGGGTAGGAACTGGTTTTAGAGTTGAATCCAAAATGCCTAGTACAGTGGTTGGCACTAGAATATACCCAATTTATACTTTTGGATCAATGGATGCATGAATGGGGAGAAAAAACCCCCAACATATTAAAAAAGCATCATTAGTTTGCTAAGGAAGAAAATAAAGTTCTAAGAGGCTGGGAGGAAATTAGGTGGCTACAGCCAGCTGGCCTGCCTTCTTCCCTACAGCCAGGAAAAAAATGTTAATGACATTAATGTGGCATCTACATATAAGCATTTACTTAGCGGTCACTGGCACTGACTCAAGCAGTTGCTCTAACAGCACGCTCTCCCATCTCCTAAACCTCGGATTTCTCCAAGGGCCTTCTTCTCGAGTCTCAAGAACGTTTACTATGCCATATTACTCGTACTGTCGCTAACCATCTTTCTTAACATACACTGGAAACAAACAATAAACTCAGTATTTAGCTTATGCTACTCCATATCTTAAGTGTGTTGTGCCCAGGCACAGCCAGTGACTTCCCTTCTTCATTCGCCTTGCCCTTTTGCTTGCATTTCAGTTCCAGCTGAAATAATGATGCTAGAGCTTCTGAAGGGGAAGGTGCTGAAGCCACTTCTAGTTTAATTTTGCTAACATCTAGCCACAGAAATCCGGCTCCATGCCACCGAGCTTAAGAAAGAAATGCAACTAGGTTATGAGGCACAATGGAGAAAATGTGAGATGAGTAAACAGCCACACACTTCCTTTTCTTCAAAACCCTGCACGCAAAATACAAACAAGGTTATTTGCTCCCAATCCCCATGCCCAGGAATCACCACTCCAGGGCCATTTACCTTTATTATTCCTTGTCAGGAACTCAGCCTGTTCCCAAAGATCAAAGGCGGTAAGGATATGGGAAGTAATGGTGACATAGGAAGATGTCATGTTTTGGATGGTGACTGGGGTACTGATGGTGGCAGGCATCCCGCTGCTCCCCACACTGCCGGCGCTTGACTGGGATCCTATGGAGCTGGCAGGAGAAGGCATTGGAGAGAGAGGGGATGGTGTGCCTGTGCTTCTGGAAGGCGGGAGAAAAGAGAGAGAACTGGCTCATTAGTCACCTAAACTCCCAGATTACAGATTTCCTGTCTCTGGAATGGCAGTCCAAGGCACAAAGTTTCAGTGTGTACTAGCCAAAACGACAGTCACTTCTAAAATCACTTCTACAAGGTCAAAGAGACACCCTTCACCTTCAGTGTTCTGGGAATTTATTTCATAAAACACAGTGGGATGGGGCCCACCAAATGGAAAAATAACTGGATGGAGGCAAGGTGTCCTTCACTGGACATGAATCAGGCCAGCAAATCCCTAGTCCAAATACGCTTCCCCGTGCCATTTCCATACGCTGCTCCCTCGGCCGGGAATCTATTCCTCTCCCCACCCCCAATCCCAGCTTCTAGTAAGACAATACTTCCCCTTGAAGACAGTCCTTATCTCCCACAGAGTCATCCTTTCACCCACTCAGTCAACATCAACTGAGCACCTACTCTGCACCTGGCACTCTTCCAGACACTGGGGCTACCCCATGGCTTCCGTTCTCCCCTCACTTGAACTTGTCTCTTCACATTCACCTATTAACTTATCTACTGCATTTATCACATTTCATTGTACTTTTCTATTTCTTTTCCCGGGTCACAAGCACCTTGAAGGCAGGGACCATTTCTTATTAATCTTTGCATTTCTAGCACATAGCCCAGTAGGTGCTAAGAGAAGGCTCTTCAGAAATATCTGCTGAATGACTGAATGAATACAGGACAGCTGACGAGGGGACCCGGCAAGGAAGTATTATGCAGCAGGGGATTCACTGTCTTCTCTTTGTGGATCAAATGAGAAACACCATTAAAATCACTTAGACATAGAAAGCAATGGATATGAAATGGAAAAATGGGTGAGCAGCAGTGGCCTCATGATGTGGTTACATGTGCCCTTTGGGCTGCATGGATCTGAAGTGCCCCCAGCGGAATATATGTTTTGAAGGACTCAAGTGGAAATCCCACCAGGGCAGTGGTTCTTGTCTGCTGTTTACTGCTGGATCCCCTGCATGCAAAACAAGGTTTGGTACAAACAAGGTGCTCCGTCTATCTTGGCTGGACAATGGGGAAGGGGTTATCTAAAATAATGCGACTGACAACCGATCAACTTAGAATAATATCTCAGAGATGAGAGTCATGAAAATTTTCAGAGGTGAGAAATTGCTTTTCAATCAGGACTTTCTTTTTTGAGAGAGGCCATATGGGAATCTCTTCTTTTGAATGTGCTGAAAATGGGGCAATCTTCTAGGCGATATTCTTAAAATAGCAAAACCTATCAGAACCAGGAACTTTTTAAGGAGTATGACCAAATTTAAAAAATACTAGGCAAGTACTACAGGGAAGAAAATTCTCTCTTCATCTTAAAAATACCTGCACAAGGATTCTGTTTTTCAACATCTTAGGGCATAGATGAACAATTCCAGCTTATAAAGCGGGTGAAAGAATTTAGCTAGAGATAATTGTTTTCATTCTTTATATCACTGTTATGGATCCTGGGGAAGGTGGAAGGCATATGACTCTAGAAAGTTCTTATTTACTGAAACGCCAAGACTGCAAGTCGTATACAGGGAGAAGGGACTCCTGCTCTGGTTCTGTCGGCTCTGCCTCTGTCTGGTGTTGTTGGGCACAGATAAGATCCTTGAAGCTCTAAAATTCTGACCTTATATTCTCTGTAATTATCTTTTTATGTTACCCAATCAGCAAACATCTTGGTTTATCACTATTCCTCTCAAAAAGGTAGAAATATGCTAGTGATTTAAGTTTAAGGAGCAAGTCAGCACATAGATGTATACAATTTTTGAAAAGCCAAAGTCACAGCAATAGGTAAATAAAGAAGTAAAGAGGTAAATAACTCAATTTTGGAAATTATTTAAATTAGACTTATCATTACCTTGCAACGCATGGAGAAGGTGCCTGGGCAACTTTGGAAGAAATCTTGAAGTGTTCATTAAGAGTACGAGAATACTTTATTGCTGTATCTTTTTTACAACGAAACATCGCCATGTTCAAAATGGACTGGCAACGCATGCTATGAACACAAACAGAAGTATTACCTTGTAGATGTGAGTATCACTACCACGAAAGATAGCCATCTAAGCTCTGACAGCCTCCTACAGATCACACTAGGTTTTCCTCAGCCTCATCTACAGGAGGAAGAAGATCTTAAGAATCTATCATCAGAAGTAAATATTGGTGGAAAAACACAAATATATAAGGACATACTTTAAGTCCCAAGACCAAAGCATCTACTGAGTCATGAGTAAAACGACAGCAGACGCCATTTCATAATAATTAACTCTCAGTGGGATTAACCCCTTACAACACGTCCTACTGTTATCTGGTATTAATTCACCTTTCATTATAATTTTCATGTTAAGAAAACAGATTTCAAAATCTTTTTGTAACATCAAAAGATGCAAAAGTAAATATAATACTGTTTAGACAAAGAAAAAAGTACACACCATAAAACAGCAAATATTTTCCCTGGTAATGGTGTTGTGACATCCGAGAAGGATTTTAGTGACAGTACGAAACTGTAGGAAAATATAAAAACGCATCAAGTTAAAGGCAGCTAGAAAATCCCAGACACAAAGACATCTTATTATGTTTGTCTTGGTTTTATATTGATCGTTCCTGAAGCTGTGAAGACGAGAGAGCAATGCAGGGGGAAAATGAGGCTTTAGAGCAACAATTCAGGCCCTTCAGTAAACTCGGCGAGGACAGGCCTCTGCGTTGGCCTGTCTACCTGCTTGAAACCAGGTAGACTTGCGGCCTTACTGAGCGCCCTGCTGAAATGCAGACAATAAGGAAGGGAGCTTAAACTGAGACGAGAGGGCATCTGATAAGAAAGCCAAACTGGAAAAACAACCTCTCCTTGAAAGGTGTGGTATTTCACAGTGCGCTTGGCAAAATGACGTAGCTGGACCCAGTTACTCTGCTCTGGCACTTAACCGAGAATACGATTTTAGTTTAGGACAAAAAAAAAAGTTCCTGGATCAGTAACTTTTTTAAGGCTGTCCTTTATTAAGCTGTCTTCATACTAAGGTTCAAATGGATTAAAGCAATAGAGGTGAGGAAAGAGAAGTACTTAAGAGGACGGCAAAACGACTTGGCACTTACTTAATGAGGTCGACGGTTTCCGAGTACACCGAGTAAGCTGACTTTGCCGCTGGGCCTTCTGACTCCATGGCGATCCCACACTCAATAAGGGACAAGGCCGCTTCCGCATACTTAAAAGCTTTCCCAACCTTGTCCGTCTGTTGGAGAAAAACATGGTCATTGTTCGGCCTAAGACACTTTAGTTTCTCAGCCAACAGTCTTTACCGTAACTTCCCTCCACTGTCTTAGTTTAACGATGGCGGAGATGTGTGAGAAAAATGAACTCAAAATCATAACCAGAGCCATTGGCTCCGACCTCCTGAAAATTTTCTTTTAGCAAAAATTCAGGAGGAAAACAAAAATCTCATATTAAGACCACTCTCTCAAAACCTTAGTAAAGTACATATTCAAACTGAGGCAATAATTACACAGTCCTCTTGTTATTAGTGTGTACTCATTATATAATTTTCCTAAGAAATAGATTATTCTACACTTCTAGAACAACACAGGCACAAGTTTCTTCATATGTGTTGAAGTTCATCTTACATAAGGAGAAAATATTATGGTTTATGAGCATCTTCGATATTTTGTCAAACAACAATGCGTTTACGCATGTTAGAGCCCATCAGATCATCTAAGCTCCATCAGAAGTCTGGGGTGAGGGTCCAAGGCTACCCCCAGGCCAAGAGGGACAAACATTTCGCCGTCCCTTAAAGGGAATGAAGGAATCAGATGTTGGTGGTCACCTAAACGCACATACACATTTTGTCACGTAACCCTCCTCTCACTTAGTGGAATACAGCCAACTCAACTAATGAGACTGTGATGAGAAACTCGACTTTTTCTCTACACATCACATGTACCATACAGTATAAGAACAACTGATTAACACGACATTTGCAAGTCTGTAGTTTCTGCTAATGCTTTCAATTTGCTATGTTCAAAAAGAAAGAATGAAAACAGTAAAGATACAAGCGGAGTAAAAGGAAATGGTGACATATCAGCAAAGAAAGCTGGTTTAGGGGTACTAATTTTAATTTTTTTTAAATAACTTGATTTTAAAATATTTTTTCTAGAGAACCTAAGTTCAGAAAACTAGTGACAGAAAGAATAAAAATCAAATTAGCATGCCCCAATTAATCAGCAGTCCACAGCCTTACTGGTTTGCTTCACTGGTGGGAATTTAACTCTTCAAATGTACTTACTCAATACCATCTCTTTCATGGAATTTCTAAAACGTATACTGGCCTTAGGGTAGAAACAAAAGAAACTATAGTAAAGCAATGTGTCAGTATCCACTTCCTTGAACTAAGTATTTTGGTTATAAGGTTAATAATGAAAATACTCTTGAGATAACTCTGTACATCTCCTGAGACGGTGTTAAAGTAGGAGAGTTCTAATTTCCTTGCTCAACAAGTGTAAGCAGAGCCCGAATACACTCCTCTATATTCAGCTGTGCACTTAACTATTTGGAATGCAAAATGGACAACTTTGAGACATTGTGCAATTAAAGGAGAATGTTAGAAAGAGGCTGGCCGTTCAGGGTTTTGTTCAAACTGGCATATTTTGAGACTGAAATGAGCTATTATTATTTATTAAAATGGAGTACCACAGGCATAGGTAGAGAGAAGGAAGATGTGCATATGTGTAGACCAAAAACAAAACAAGGGGCTAGCCCGCTGGTGTCGTGGTTAAGTTCGCACTCTCCACTTGGGTGGCCTGGGGGTTCAGATCCCAGGCACAGACCTACACACCACTCATCAAGCCATGCTGAGTGAGGCAGCATCCCACAGACAAAACAGAGGAAGAATGGCACAGATGCTAGCTCAGCGACAATCTTCCTCAAGCAAAAAGAGGAAGATTGGCAACAGATGTTAGCATAGGGCCAATCTTTTTCATCAAAAAGGGGGGGCGGTGAGGGGTCCCTCAAGTATTAATCTTACGTGTTTGAATAATGAGGGAATCTACTGCTGAAAGTGTCCAGTGTCAAGATAAGTTTTAGATAACTGGCTGACAAAGTATTGAATATTTACTCTTTTTCAAAATTCAAAAGATCCATACAGTTCTAGCAACAACCTTGGAAAGCTGGAAGGAAGAGCTTAGAAAGACACCATTGTCTGGTGCTGTCTTAGACGTCTTAATCTGACTCAGGTCATCCTGGTGGAGGGTCACTTTAGAGGTCGGTCGACAGAGGCTTGTCTTTGACCCCCTTATAGCATCCAGCATGGTGAGGTCTCAATGAACATTCTGCCCCAAGGAACGGGGGGGGACTTGATAAAAGGTTCTCAGTCCAGCCCCCTGCCTGTCTGAGAACAGATGTCAGTCTGCAGATTGGGGCTGAAGAGCACCAGGCCAGCATCTTGATGGCCACCACGGGCTGGTCTGATTCGGATCCCTGTGGCCTCTAGAGTGTGTGGCTGTTTGCACATGGTGGAATCAAGGCAAGCCACACTCTTCTTCCGGGGTACAAAGTTCAACGTGTGGTATTTGCAGGGGTTTAGGTTTTAGGAATACACTAAGTAAACAAAAGCCCCAGGTTCTTAGATGTTTAAATACAACAAAGGGCAAACATTACCTATTTATGTTGCAGCAGAAACGTAAAAGCATATTTAATTATGTATGCAATTAACAACAAAACCACCACCTTCAGAAAGTCCAACAACTACCAGGTAAAGAGAGTTCATTTCTTTAAAGCACGTTCAACAACAGTGCAATCATTACCCTCATCTTAAAAGACTTCATCTGATGGCACTGGTCTACCCTTCCCTCAGGGGAGTCTCAAAGGGCTTTAGGATAATTTTGGAATGCCATCAGGCTACCTCACCTTTCAAAATGTTTCAGGATGAACACTTATTGATGCACTTCCAATAGCAGAAGTCATTTTTCACATCCAAAGAACAAGAAAGCACTCATGTATTAAATAAAACCAGGTAGATCAACTTTTATTCATTTAGACATAAAACCTGTGACTAGGTACTTTGTATATTTGCCCGTGATCAGATTGAATCAGTGAAGCCAAAGAAAATAATTTCACCAAGAATCCCTTACCCCTCACTCATTATGATCCTACTGATCCGGCTTATGCTGTTCCAACGTCAGGCCCCATGCACTCCCCTCTCCTGCCCGCCCCCATGTTTAGTGATATGGAATACAGTAGAATGAGACTACAAATATTTTATCAGAACACATTCTACCAAAGGGATAAACAGTCAAGACTGACCGTTGTCTCTGCTTTGATCTTCAACTTTTTGGCCTCCTTCATATAAAAATCTGCTTGTTGTCTGAAAGAGAAGAAAAGATCAAGGGTGGGTCATATGAATCTAAAATTACTAGACTGGGGCAAGATGATTTAAGAAGACAGAGAGTGAAAATGGACGGGAGGGGAGGGAGGGCAAAGACGAGGGAGTAAGCAAAGAAGGCAGAGGAAATGAAGAGGAGACGGGGAGGAGGAGGAGAAAGCAGCAGCAGCAAGCATCCGAAGTCTTACTTGTCAAACTTCATTTGAGGCTTCCCTGGTTTAGAGTTACCATTTGGCAAAGAAGGCACTGGAAAAGGATTTGCAATATCTCCAGAAGATCCCTTTAAAAAATCATTATACAGATCACACTCTAACATTTAAGATCATGACCTAAATGTACTATCCCTCTAAATTAGCCCAAAATAGCAGTTCAAAAAAGAGGAAATCCAACATTGCACAATTTAGCTTGGTCAAGCCCTTTCCCAGCTAGATTCAGCTGAAACTGTAGGTTCTGGTTGTATTGGAGGCTCAAAAAGATGTAAGACAAGAATGTTCAAGAGAACAGATAATCAACAAAGCCCAATTTAACATTTTCTCTTAGCCAATACACGCACCCACCCGCCTACCCCAGGTTAACAGGAAGAGAAGAACTTGTATTTGAGAAAGTGGATAATTTTTTCCCATTATAACCAATAATGAAAGTATTTGAGATCAAACATCCAAACCAAGAACTAAACAGGGTAACCATTTTTTTTTTACAGCAAAATATCTGACAGAAAATCAACACAAAAATCTATTCTGATTTTTCACCTCTGAGCCACTTTAAGAAGAATAAACCGACACCTAAATTTTCATGTAATATTAACGATCTTTTACATTCCCTCTAGAAAGTAGAACTTGACACACAAATAACTCATTGCTACCTTATTAAAGGGCTGAACAGCTCTGCAATCATTACTAGGAGCTGATCTTATTTGGGAATTTTAAGTAAAGATACACAAATATATGCCATTTTCTACAACCACGCTGCCCCTACTCACTTTGTGTTCTGTGGAGCTTTCAGAGCCCTTGCCCTCTACTTTTCTGTGCTTGGGAACGGAGGAGTCTTTATGGCTGCCCTTGGCACTGCTGGCACTTTTGGGAGGGTCCTGGCCACTGGGCTCTGCTTCCCGCCTCGGCCTCTTTTGTGCAGGCTTGGCTGGTTTCTGGGAGGACGAGGACGAGGACGACACAAGTTGAGGGGGAAGCATTTCCTTCTTTGAGGGCTCAGACGAGGGCCTGGGTGTTCTGGAAAGCAACATCATGCAAAACCAAGTTAAGGCAGAACATGAACTATGTAACTTAGTTGTTTAGTTATAAGGACAAAGCGGCTGCTGACAAAAGATTATCACAGAGCATGAAATTCATTGTTGTAGAAGGGACAAATTTCAGGTACTTTTTGATGCCTTTGAAAAAGCTAGTCCTATTGATGAGTAATAAATGAAGTTCTCTCATTTGTCACTAAGCTTGCAGGGTCTGCCAATGGTCCTAACTGTCCCCCACCAAGTCAGTCCGCATTGCTGCTCCCCAGCCTGTACCTTTCTCTGACAAGCAGGTGAGCTCAGCTGCCACCTTCTCTCTGACCCCGTCTCATCTGACCCCTTTCTCTCTCTCTCTCTCTCTCAAATCTCCATTGGCTCCTACATGGTGGTACTATGCACTTGTTTTTGCCAGGTCATTTTGTGAAGTCATTTTTTTGAATAAACCAGAGACTGAATAAGTTACTTTTTACGTTCACGCCTTCCTGGAACGACCCTCTCTCCGCCACCCTTCTCCCGGGCGACGCACACCGTGAGAGACCCTGCGGATTCTTATTCATCCCTTAAACGAAAGAGCACTGAACCCAGGCTCCCAGAATTCAAACAGTGGCTCCATCTTGCCAAGAATTTTGTGACTTTGGACAAGTTATTGTCTCTCTCTGTGCCTCTGTTTTCAATTCTGCAAAGTAAGGATAATAACTGCACCTTTCTTATTTTTATGCAAAAATTCCTTTAGAAAGAAATTAGTTCCAGGTGTTTAGGAAACTTCACCATTGTTAAAATGCTTTTGATAAATCCAAGTTTGCTGCCAAATGAATTGTTAATTCCCAAAAGGTCCTCCTGGATGAAAGCAACACAACACAAACTTAACATATCATCAAAATGAGCATGAATGAGTCTATTCATCCATCCACTCATTCGCCTGCAGAAGAAAACCGTCTTTGCCATGTCAAGACCCAGGATGACTCAATCGCCTTTCTAGGCTGTTCCTAATCTCTTTACTCACTTTGTTTTAGAAGATTCTTTGTGGGAGGATGAAGATGATGACTGTGATTTGATTTCTTTCTCCAGTCTGACTTTCTTGCTATCATGGTCTCTTTCTGCTTCACCCTATTATTGTAGTATAACAAAGTACATTGTTACAAGTATAATTGTACAGACAAAATAGAAAAAATACACAGCAAAGGTAATGAGAGTCATTAGGCTTCTGGAGACATCTATACACACAGCAACCTTATAAGTACCGACACTGTGTGTGTGTTTGGGGGCGTAGGGGAAGCAGACAATCTAGATTCGATGAGATTTTATTGAGACAGATGTTTGCATGAAGAAGGACTATTCTTCACATCCAAAAAAAGGAGGATGTCTAAGTAGTAGCTGACAACAAGAAGAGATAATAGCCCTCAAAACATCATTAGTGTTTTTCGAAATATGAAAGAATCAATAAAACATGCATATTCATATCATGTAACAACAGATGATTTTATGAGTAAGCTTCCTCCCTTTCTTTCAAAAGAACAATCCACTTACACCCACTAATTTATTGTTTGTATAAAATTAGGAGGGGAGTACTTAAAGCTTACTTTTCTTTTAATGAAAAATAAACATATTGTTGAATAAGAAATAGGCTACAATAAAAAAGGACAAAATCGTCCCATTCGCATCAACATGGATGGACCTTGAGGGTATTATGTTAAGCGAAATAAGCCAGACAGAGAAAGACGAACTCTATATGACTCCACTCATAGGTGGAAGTTAACACATAGACAAGGAGAACTGATTGGTGGTTACCAGGGAAAAGGGGGGGTAGGGTGGGGGGAGGGCACAAAGGGTGAAGTGGTGTACCTACAACATGACTAACAATAATGTACAACTGAAATCTCACAAGGTTGTAATCTATCATAACCTTAATTAAAAAAAATAAATATATAAATTTCAAAAAAAAAGAAATAGGCTACAAAATCCTCTTTCCATATATCTTACAGACAGGACTAGAAAGACAACAAAATAAGAATAGTTGCTTTGAGAGTCTGGCTAATTTTTTTTCCCTCTTCCATTGATACAATTTTCTTTCTTTCTTAAAAAAAAACTAGTCTTTATACTTCTCTCTACATAAATGGAGACATATGTTTTTATTTTTCAAAAAATCTGACAGAAAACGAAGGATTGTAAACATGATTTTAGTCCAAGAAGGGTGATGAGAAGAAAGGATGTTCAATTCTACAGGAGTTACATACCTCAAAAGCACCTGTTTATACCAACTGAAGTGTGAGAGAAATATATGTAATCATTAAGAGAACATGTTCACGTTCTTGTGCTCACTTATCAACGTGTGAGATGAGAGAAAACAGATACATTGGTCTCTGCCTCTGGTTCCTTGGCACAGAGCTCCTGAAACCCTTGTAGTTTCCTAAGTGATAAGAACACTAGGAGAATCTCTTGTTCTAATAGTTGGTCTTTGACCCCAGTTCCCAACTCAGACCTCCTAAATCCCCTGTAAATTCCTAACTGATAAGAGCACTAGAAGCATCTTTTGCTCTAATGAGGTGACCCTGGGTGGGCTCCCGGATGGGCGCTGGACACCAGGAAAATCAAGCCATGAGTAGAAGCTTGGAAGTTTCAGCCCTACCCTCCATCCTCCAGAGAGGGGAGAGAGGCTGGAAATGGAGTTAATCATTGGTCATGCCTATGTGAGGAAGCCTCCATAAAAATCCCAGTACCAGAGCATTTGCAGAGCTTCCGGTGGATGAACACATCCACACCAGGAGGATGACGCATCCCAACTCCACCAAGACAGAAGCTCCTTCGCTTGGCACCCTCCCGGAACTCACCCTACATATCTCTTATCTGGCTGTTCATCTGTATTGTTTATCATATACTTTTACAATAAACTGGTAAACAGCAAATAAACTGTTTTCCTGAGTTCTGTGAGCCACTCTAGCAAATTAATGGAACTCAGGAGGGGGTCATTGGAACTCTGATCTACAGCTGGTTGCTCAGAAGCACAGGTGACAACCTGAGCTTGCAGCTGGCATCTGAAAGGGAGATGGGGGTGCGATCTGACCCTATTTCCGGATAGAAAGTGCCGGAATAGAATTGAATTCTTGGACACTCTGCTGGTGTCTGAGAATTGCTTGTTGGTGTGGGGGAAAACCTGGTCACATTCCGTGACCAGAAGTGAAGTGTTGTGTGTGAGTCAGAAAGGAGACTCACAGGAGGGAAGCAATAGGAAAGAACTGGGTTTTTCCCTACGTCGGAAGGAAAGATTTGAGTTTTTCCTTTACGACATATAAACATGTATACCAGGTTTACAAAAAGCCTAACATGTAGACTCAACGACTTCATGGTGGCCTCCTTCCCACTGGTCTGGGCTCACTCAACGACACCATGGGAAGGAGGAGCCACTAACTCTCCAGCAAGTGACAGTGAAGTGATGGGTGGGAGCCTTACATTAATTCCGATGTGCTTTTAGAACGGAACTCCCCCAACTGTCAGTTCACGAGACAGAAATCCAGGACACCACCAGTCAATCTAGGACAATCCTTCAAAAACCTGAAATCCTCTCTCAAAGCCTTAAAAGAAAAAAACATTCTTCAAATGAACTGACTGTGGGAGGCCCTGGTTTTCACCACAGTCTCTCCCTCATTCCCTGAATTTCGCCAAGAAAAATGAATAAATTAAGATGTGGAGGCTCAAGCTCTGCCCAGATGCTAATAAGGAGCCTGGCCTTGCTCAAGAGAAGGGGAAACAGACAAACACGCCCTCACTACTCCCAGCATCCTGCAAACAAGCGTGCCTGCGTGTGCCAGCCACTCAGGCCTTCAAACTCCTTCGGAAAAACATTCTATTTCTTGTTTCAAGATGGATCATTCAAGGTGGCTTATAAAGATCCTTGTTTTTAATCTCTTGGTGTGCCCACAAGTGTGAATATTAAGAAGGGAAAATGTGGGTGGAGAAGAGAAATTAAATCCAAGGGAAGGTGTGTACCTGCTGGTGGCCAATTCTGCACTGTCTGCACACTCCCACCCAAGAGCCACGTATCCAGGGAGCACTGGGACACAGCAGTCCAAAGACACCTGACTTCAAAGACTCAGTGCAAAAAGGGAAATATAAGAATTCCTATATTGATTAAATGTTGATGTGGTAACACTTTAGATCTACTAAATACAATTGTTAGTTATATTGGGTTTCTTTCCTTTTTACATTTTTTAATGTGGCTACTGCAAAACTTAAACTTACAAATGTGGCCCACATTGTATTCTACTCAACATCGCTGTTCTACACACTTTCTTAGAGGTGATCTGCCAATTGGACACTGAACTTCAATTAGCCAACGCAAAGAAGGAATTATAAAATCTACAAGTTAGATAAGATAGAAACAGATCAGCTGCTCAGAAACAGAACCATTCATTACAAAAAGTATCTTGAGGACCTAAGGAGGAGACAACCCGTGACATCAACAAGCACATCCTAAAGGCTCGACTGAAACGCAGCAGGGAATTTCTCACAGCTGCTTCCCATCTTCCACACAGCACAGACGAGCAGCAGAGTCCTGGGGTACAATTCAAGGGAGATGACAGGCACTAGCACACGTCAGGAGAGGCCTGCTGGGGCTCTGCACAGCACATAGCCCTCCATTCAACAACTCATAATGGAAACACCTGGGAGAGACTCAGTATTGGCAGAGGAAAAAGAATCAACTGGAGATGACTGGGTTAAAACAGAACCCTACTAAGGGGGGCGTCCTCATCACTAAACCTACTGTGCCCAAGAGGCTCTGCCACTATCGGCCCAGTGAATCCTCTGGAGCTTTAAAGGCCGCACAACTGGCCCAGCAAGCACTGCAGGAAGATGCGAAATTTATCTTTGGGAAAAGTCACAGAATTTCCTAAAATATCCAGACAGATATTACCTTGTATATGAAGTAGTTAGTAATACATTCTTTTAAAATGGAAGGTATTTCCAGGCAGTTAATGACACATAGGATAAGTCCCCAAAACAAGGTTACTTCCTAAAGAAAACACCAAACCCCACAGGTGGAATGAGAGTTAACTTTTGTTTGTATATCGTCACGCTGCTTAGGATGTGCTAGTTATGACTACACACCAAAGAGGCAGACCTTATAAACCACATAAGATTCATAGTGAGTCAATCCTCACGAAATGGTTATAACTCCAGCCTGTGCCAATTGGTGACTCAAGACAACAGCCAAAAAACAAGAAATCACCCAACACCAACTCCAACACCGGCGTTTAACAACTGCGTTGGCACTTACTGCAATCATACGCTTTAAATAGACAGATAACAACTTAGGAGCTGGTAATATTCTGTAAGCTAGAAAGTAAGCCATTAAACCAAATAAAGCAAAAATCCCCTTCTGTGGATCGTGCTTGCTGGACTGAGTTCAAGCCTGTGGGCTGAGGCTAGCGTGTGTGTACGCTATGCCCTTGGAACCCTGTCATCTTCTGTCTGGAACAGTCGCAGAGGCTTCCCCAGAGCGGGCACTCAGCATGTGTCAACTGGCACGGAAACGAAGGTTAGCAGCTGAGGTCCCCGGAAGCAGGACAGCACTACAACTCTAACTGGACGGTTTCAGGAAAGGGCTCGGGAAAGTCCTGGGCGGCAGGAAACACAGACTTGAATTCCAAGACTGGAAAACAGGGGGCAAGCAGTTCTTGAGATTTTTCTGGGTCACGAAGCCATTTGAAAATGAGATGAGAGTGATGAACTCTCTCTTCAGGAGGAAAGAGGGCCTCCTCTACCCTGTGGCTTATCCACAGAGTACCCCCATTTCCGGGAATCCTGCCTAAGGTCCGAGATTCACAAGTTCCCTTTTCCCAGAAGGAGAAGTGTCTCAGTAGCGCCTGCGGCCACAACAGGAGAAAGCTGTTAGCGGACACCTGGTCCTAACCGACTTGTTTGCTTTTCTTAACCTGTTAGGTCAGGCAGCCTCGGATTATCTGCCAAATGCTGCTCCACCTACAGACTGGAGCAAAAGGGCGAGAATGCAGACCATAAAAGGAAGAAACGGACCGTGCTAGGCCAAGTCCTTTCTGGAAGAGACCGCCTCCAGGGCAGCCTGGTGCCCGCCCAGCACCTGGCTCACCAACATAGCGCCTACAGGCAGCAGGTGGAAACGAAGGCGGGTTTTTCAGAACTGACACTCATGTGGGGCCATAGAGTTTCTAACAGGTG
This sequence comes from Equus quagga, assembly GCF_021613505.1. Taxonomy (NCBI): domain Eukaryota; kingdom Metazoa; phylum Chordata; class Mammalia; order Perissodactyla; family Equidae; genus Equus; species Equus quagga. The sequence continues at coordinate 86,659,293 of NC_060269.1, forward strand.
GAGAGAGAGCATCTACCAGGAGCTGGGCTGTGATGGAGAGAACAAGCGGCATCGGAAAGGGAACCTCAAGTGGGGGGTGGTCAGTGGAGGGACTGAGCCAGGGCTGACAGTCTAACTGCCAGAGTCATTATGACCTTGTGCCTCTCTCCAAGAACTCCCCCAACAGATGCTTTTGTGTAAAAAAAAAAAAAAAAAAAAGTGTGAAAAAGAAAGATCATTGGCCTGGGGGCAGTCAGCATACCTGAACACCACACCCACTTTTGCTAAGCAGCCAAGGGATGTCAGCGCCTTTCGGGATCTCAGCTATAAAAGGAACAGCTGAACAAGCGAGCCGAAGGTCTCAGCACTCACATTCTATAGCTCTATCATCTTCTCCCACAGGGAGGCACATGAGCTCAGCAGCACAGGGGGCTAAGGAAAAGAGGAGAAGCAGCCTTTCAGGAAATTCAGGTACTTTCCTGGGATTTGTCTCTGCAGGAGGTTCAATGAGACAAGGACACAGCAGACACCAAGTCCAAGCCAGCACCAAGAACAAGGGCAGGGCTTACTGAGAAGACAGATTTGCCCCTAGAGGAAGACTGGCCATAAGATAACATCTGTTGCCAATCTTCTTCCTTGTTTTCTTTCTCTCCCCACCCCCAAGCTCCAGTACACAGCTGTGTACAGTTTTAAGTTTTTCTGGTTCTTCTATGTGAGCCGCCACCACACCATGGCTACCAACAGACCAGTGGTGTGGTTCCGTGCCTGGGCCGCCAAAGCAGAGCATGCCTGACTTAACCACTACACCATCAGGGCTGGCTCGAGAAAACAGATTATACTCACTGGGTAAGTACCACAGAATAGGAAATTAATCGACTTCCCTTCTTTTTGGTGAGGGAATACACAGGCATTAGAATGGCCTTAAAACAACCTTAGCTACCACATGTATATGCTTGCAGTACTCTTCTTAGGGTAACTGACAGGCATGAAGAAATTAGATGTAAGTGGCTTTAGAAAATTATAACCAATAACTTTTCAAACCCTTGATTTTGAAGGATAATAACTGGGAACGTTGAACTGGAGAAACACCTCAAGAAAAGACAGTCAGACCTCGGATGGAAGGGAAGGGCTGAACCAAGCATCCTCGAGCAAGAACAAGGCACGCGTCCCACCCCATCTCATAACTTCCCTTCCCTATTCCTCAAGACACATGGAAATGATGGCACTGAAATTTGTTTGCAAAAGTGTCTAAGCTTCTTGGTCAGTAAAGCAATTATTCAGAGAAAGGAAAAGACTTGAATGAATGTGACCTCCCATTCTTGTCTAAATGACTGTTAAGACAGTCTAGCATTTTATTTAAAAGGTGATCTTTAAGGTGATTGAACTAAATGAGATATCTATAAAGTGCCTACAACAATGCTTAGCTCACACATGGAACTCTATGATGTTTGCTGTGTTTTTAGAATATTCTCAATTGCACTGGCCTGATTGTATATTATATTGTGCTTCTCAACTTCAATTTTTCTTCTAAATCTGGACAATATAAGCTCGGTTTAAAAATCATACAAAAAATATAAATTGTATTTTAAATTCTAAACTGTAATCAGGTTCAAGAAATTCTGTAGTTTATGTAAGGAGCACAATGTGAGTTCATGCCTATCTACCCTCACAATTTTCTCTATTTCTCCTCAAAAACTGCCCCCTACCCACTCCTCTAAGGTAGTAAGAAACTATAGATCTATGGGTACATTGCTACAGGTGCCACATTTGACGGCTTCATCACAGCTCTTACCCACCATTAACTCTTTATGATAATCTCACACATTTAAGTCTAAAATGGCTTCAAGGGTCTGTGAACCTTCTGATAATCTTGAGTAATTTTGTGCCAGGAGAGAGACGGACCTCTAAATAAAAACACTAAATTCCACTAATGTGAAGGATCAGGCACATTCTTCAGCTGCTCTTCCTACAACCTCAGAGAGCTTTTTCTAGTGTACACACTTAAAATGAAGAAAGTGAACGAGTTTTCACTATCCAAATTTGGGGAAAAGCACCCAAGCCTAAAAAGATGACAGCCCTGCCTCTGCCGTGGGGCCCAGGCCCATGTGCTGGGCTGCCCACGGAGCAGCTGTGCTCATCAGAAGGGAACAACCATGATCCCCTGAGCAATGAGTCAGGGTTTTGACAGGAGAGGGGAGAAGCCCGCCCTGAGCAGACAGGGATCTGAGAAGAATATGTTCAATATTGACAATACCTGGAATGCAGCAGGAAGTAAAACCAAATGACACATGATTCTCTGACCATGAAATAAGTATACCGGCAGCTGATTTTTATATTTATCCGGAAGCTTCTAAGTCATGTTTCTAACTAGTGACATACTTCAGGCAAGGAATTCCTGGTTGCCTAGACCCATGATGTCTAAACACATTACACTGGAGAAATTTCTCGATCCAAAGCACTAGCTTTTATCCCATCCTGGCCTGGTAGGAAGACTCTGCTCCAGTGGTTCCCAGCCCCCTACATATCAGGATTACCTGAGGATTCAGAGAACGCCAATGAGGGGATGGGGTGTGGGGGGTGGTACACAGCCTGCCACCAGTACTAAGGGCTCCCCAGGTGACCGTAATGTGCAGCCAGGGTTTGGAACCACTGGTTCAGGCTCCGATCCTGTCAGTACCACAGCAGAGAAGCTGACTGTTGCCAAGGCAAGATCTCTCAGCTGCTTGCCAGAGCTTTAGAGCAAGCACACACTTGACTGAGATGAGGGGGTCATTATTTCTCCATCCTCTAAACAGAGAGATAAATGAGCTGCCCTAGTGGAGCGCAGCCAAGGCTGGGAATGGCTTTTAGAGGGCACAGTTCATGTACTCAACAGGGAGAGCTGACTTTCCCTTTTTCGAACTGCAAGCAATGCTTTGCACTGCAGAATGGATTGGGCTGAGAACCGTCTGGAGAAGCCTCCGATTTCTAACATTTCCACCTGGTTAGTAAGCATTCTAGAAGCTAGTACTTCTCCCCACTCCAGTTAATGCAGGAGGTTAGCAGTGGAGACTAGACAAGACGATGGTGGCTGGAGGATAGGGGATAAAAGATTTCCCAGGAGGAGGCAACTGTGTGGATTTTTGAAGTTTTCGGGGCACCTTTTCCCTAACCAGGTCCATCACAATTTCTTCCATAAAGTTCTACATCTCTCTCTCTCTCTCACACTCACACACACACACTCACATACACACACACCCCGTTTTAAAAGTTATTTGGTGTGAGAATATGCCCTCTTCTAGCAGAAACAGCACCGCCAATTAGCACTTGATCCCACCACAATTATGGTGGCAACACACACCGTTATGTCTCATTTGACAAGGTTCTGGAGAAAACAGTCGCCCTTCATATTCGGTAAAGTCATGTTATATTTTTAACCTAGTGGAGTAATCAGTCGAATCACAGACAGGACAGCAGGCTTTGCGATCTTTTTGTCCTTGGTACTCTTAGCTCAACTTCCACCTGCGTAAAAGTTTTGTTGTGTAGTGAACAAGGGTGTTAAAGTTTTTATTCCTTCTCAGCAGGGCGGAGCTGGCCCTTCTTGTGCTTTTCACTCTGAATCCTGGGCAGGTTGGCTCGGGAATGCCACCGGGAAAAACTCACTCATCTTTCATCATCAATAAACAACAAAAAAATACATCAAGAGCTCAGTGATTCAGACGAAAGGAAGGAAGGAGACTCCAAGACAGTGTTACATCCAAGTAACCGAGTGCCTGAAATAATGTGAGGATTTTTTCATTCTTAACTACGTGCACTCCTTAAGTGAAACTTCCAAACACTGTGATAAAGAAAATGACAAATTTTCAATACTACATAATGTACCATACCCGCCTATATTACTCAAAAAGATGTCCTAACCATACTGTTAACAGCTCTGAAACTTTTTTTATAATTTTCTGCTTATTAGGAAAAGTCATTAATGGAGGTCACGAATTCTAAATCTGGTGGTTTCAAATTAACGCAGTGTTAGATGGCCATGTGTTGAAATGTGGATGTAGTATCGGCATTAAGATTACCCCCACAAAGGCTACATTATTCTAAAACAAGATACCCTCTTCAAGGCCAGCCTCATGTTTCTTCAAACTAGCAGGCCTGCTGAAGGCTCGGGCATCTGCTCGCGTCTGGCTGCAGAGGCCCCAGGAGAGTAAGCCCGGTAGGGGGGGAACCCTCACCTCCCAGCCTCACTGAGACAGCTCAGGGGGAGAATCAAGGGCCACAGGGCAGCCCCAGGCCGCGGCAGGGATATCCCAGACTGCAGAGGGCGGTGGGCCCTCAGCTCACCTTTCTCTTTTTGGCCAGCTTGCCCGAGTTGTCCGAGCTTCTCCTCTCGGCGTCGAGCTTCTTCCCTGGCGGCGCCTGTCTGTCTTCTGGCTTCTTCGGGCGGCTCCCCTTCCCCGGCGGCGGCGGCACCCGAGAGAGGAGCTCCAGGGTGATCTTCACCACCAGGCTCTGCGGGGCAGGAGTGTCCCTGAGTGGGGAGAGCAGCCTGGTGTCCCGCAGAGGCACCGGGAGCTTGTCTTTGTCCTTCCGGCGCTCCTCCTGGACCACCACGGCGCGGCGACAGCCACTAGTCCTGCCGCCGCCGCGGGGGGGGCCCTGGCTCTGCGCCAGGGGCACGAGGGCGAAGTGCTCGGGGCTCCTGGCCTCCACGCGGTCCTTCGGGGGCTCGGGGCCCGACGGCACCTTCGGAGGGCCCGCGGGGCCGCTCCTGTGCTTCCTCCGCTCGCCGGCAGCGGGCGCCGCGGGCCTGGGCTCGGCGGGCTCGGGGGGCTCCCCGGCGTCGGCGGCGCGGGGCCGCCCTTTCGTCTTCACCCTGGGCTTGTCCTTGGCAGGCTGTTCGGCGGGGCCGCGCGGAGGGGCGCCCGGCTCACTCTCCACCTGCAGGCCCGCCCGCGGCTCCGCCGGGCCGGAGGCCTTGCCCGCCTTTTTGGGTTGTTTGGTTCCAACAGTTTGCCTCTGCGGGGGCTCCTGGTGGGCAGGGGACTTCTGAGAGCTCCTCTTGCCCGCGTGGGGGCCTTCGGAAGGCACCCGGGGGGCTCTGCTGGAGCTCTTAGGGGGCGGATCTTTGGAGTCCGAGTGCTCGCGACCGGCGGGGCCGCCGCCGTCGCCGCCCTGGCCCTTACCGTCGAGGTGGCGCGGTGGGGGCTCTGTGCCCCCCGGGGCCTCTGGGGGCGCCGCGGGCTGGCTGACCTTGGTCAGCCAGTTGTCCAGCTGCCATTTGTTTGTTGTAGGAGGCTCGGGCTAAAAACAAGGAGAAAGAGACAAGTGTTAGCTGACCGATGATGATAAACCCTGCTTTTGTGTTAGTGACCCCATCCTACAGGACAGTCAGGGAGAGGCAATCATTCCAAACTGAAGTATTCAGGTCCTTTTTATCCTCCTCTAATTACAGGTCAGATTCTATAACAACTCGAAACAATCTTCCATTTTTTTTGTGTTACAGGAATTTTGCTGGAGCAGATAGCGACTTATAATAGACCATTAGACGCCAACCACTGTACACCACTGACAACTGCAAAGAAATCTTCATCAATATTTTGTTCTAATGGTAGTTACAGTATAATTTAAACAGAAGTGACAATTTTTTTGGTTTTTGTTTTTTTAAAGATTGACATCTGAGCTAACATCTGTTGCCAATCTTCCTTTTCTTCTTCTTCTTCTTCTCCCCAAAGCCCCCCGGTACATAGTTGTATATTCCGGTTGTGAGTGCCTCTAGTTGTGGCATGTGGGACGCAGCCTCAGCATGGCCTGATGAGCAGTGCCATGTCCACACCCAGGATCCGAACCAGCGAAACCGCAAGAACTTAACCAGTCAGCCACAGGGCCAGCCCACAGAATTGACACATTTTGGCTTGTAAACTATTCTATCAGAAAATAATAGGGAGAAATGAATAAAAAGAATCCTTTCATCAAGGATTTTCAGAAGGTCGCTAATGAATAAACTGTCTTAGAGATTACTATGGGTTTCAGGCTTTAACCTTTTTTTGACATACTTTTCTGCTGAAAATGAATTTCTTCAAGATGATTTCATTTATTTACTTAAAAACATTATAAACATTTATACACGATGAGGTTTTCTGCGTATCACAGATACATACCGATTTTCAAATTTTACACCTTGGTAAAAAGAGTCAAGTGAGGTCACATTAGCCAAGCATTAATCCCACTTGAATTCTTTAAAAATCAAACATTAAATCTCTTGTTACAGGCAACCTGGTCTGAAATAGCAGCTATGTTTTAAGAACCAGCACACACAATTAAGAGCAGTGAGATTATACTGATTATCTGTGCGAATAACTTGTCAAATAAACAGAAGTTCCTGACTTCTGTTATCTTAACTGTTTAAAGCTGTGTTGCTAACTGACTGGCTGCACGCCACCATCTGTCTCCAAGTAGGCTACTATATCTGATCAACACAATGACAGCGATGGTTCCCTCTCCAAGTGCCACTATTATGTCTTGCACACAGTGGTACATGAGATATTTATTTGCGCATTCCTATGGGTGTATTACTATACCTATAGATTTCATGCCATATAGAAAAATATTAGTGTCTCATAGAGTAAGCAATGATTCTACTTTCTTAAAAGGCAGTATATCACTAGCGTGCTACGTGCTTTTAAGATCCATTCTGACAGGTGGTTTGCACGAATGACTAAATCTTATACACGATGCACCAGGAAGTTAATTGAAAGATATTCCACATGGGATTTAAGTGATTAGATTATGGGGAAGGAAATCACTCCAGTAGATGGATGTTTTACAGGGAAGATTGCTAATAATTTCCCCAAGTGGAATATCCCAAATAATTCAACTCTATAAAAACATGCAAACTTAGTACATGCAAGACACAGGGATAGAACGCAAAGGCTTTTTGGCCAGGAAAAGCTTAGGTAATAAAACGATCAGGTAGGTAGTCTGGGCTTAGTGAGACTGTAACAGAACAGAACTAAGAGGAACTTTAAGGAAGCAGGTAGGATCATACTTCAGCCAGAAAGAGAGCTGCAGAATTCAGTTTGTTCTGCTTACCCCATATTACACTTAAGAGAACATATCTCCTTTACAGGTCGCTTCACTTAGATCAACCCCATACCCAAGCTCTCATTCGAATTTCAAAGCAGGGAGGGAGGGAAGAAGGAAACCAGTCTTAGTGCCAGGCATTTTGTGAGAGGTAATCTAAACCTGTATTCAATGTTCTCAAGAGACAGGATGATTGTCACGGGTAGAGAAAAGATTAGCACGCAATACCTACTTGTCAAACATTATTTCCTGCAAAGACTTGAGGGTATGGTAATACTAGTGGTTAACTGATCGGGGACAAGGCATGTATCACTTGCCAACCACCTCAGGAACCAAACCCTTCAAAAAACCCTTTCCTGAGAAAGGTATGGATACCACTCACCAGGGCCGTGTTTACAACTGACCTTCCATCACTGACATGCTCCATAGAAGAGTATGTACGCAGGAACCAAAAAGGAAAGTCATTCCTGGTATAAAGAACATCTATATCCCCCACCCCCCCGGCCCCAAACAGGGCAGTATAAGATACATTTAGTAGTCCCTAAAGGAATGCCCTGGTTACAGAAATAAAACACATTTTCTTCCACTGCGGTCCTAAAAATGTACAGAAGGGAGGTGTACGGCCCCATTGCAGGGTGTTGAGTTGGTGTGCCCAGACAAGGGGAGAGGGCAAGGGCAATCCTTCTTGTATACCCACCGTAAAGACATAAAATGGATAAAATTCTTTTAAGGTCAGATATTATTTGGGTGTTGGGATGAGGGAAACTTTTACATAAAAGGTTGCTTAAAAAGAGACTTTAGAATGAGTTGTAAGAGTGTAGGTGCTGCAGGGGATCAAGGTTTGGACTTTCATTTCTTCCTCTGCCTTCCCTCTGCCCCGCCCCCAGCCTCCCAGTGCTGGTGCAAACCAAACACTGCACATTGCAAGTGAAAAAATGATTAATTTTCATTACGTGTTTTAATAAAGGTTCGACCAAATGTCCCTTTAAGCCTTTCCTAACTTCTCAAATTGGTAAAAGTTCATGTATTTTAAAATCAATTATGATTTTGAATAAAAAGTTTTGAGTTATGCATAATATATGCCTACTTTTTTAGTAAAACATCATAGTTGTGAAAGATGAGTCCAAAAAGAAATTAAAAGAAAAAAAGAAGAAAGGAGAGAAGTAGCATGGTGTAGTAGGAAAAAAAGGCCTCTGAGTTAAATGGCTTTGGGTTTGAATATCAGGGCTGCTCTTTCCTTCCAGATGAAAAGAAAGCTACTGCAAGGGTTCAGAACAGGCCTGCCCGAGATGTCCACTTTGGCACGTGGGGTATTTTGAGCTTAAGGCAATTTTGAGCTTAAGACCCTGCAGGCTCAAGATACAATTTTACCTGTCCCTTAAAGAATTTAAATTGGAGGCTTTGTCCATAATAAGAGTTTTTACCAGAAATACATTTTTATGGCCTGTCTGTGTGGCAGGGCAAACCTCTAATTACTGAACCTCTGCTCTTCTTAATGTCCTGTCAATTACCCTCCTCCCCTCTGAAGCCTCAGGCTCCTATTTCATTCTTTAGCTCAAGGTGGCATATATACCTCATTTTACCTTTTTATCTCTGACTCTCTCACGTGTATGGGGCTCCTGTACATAGCAATTAAATTTGCTTTTCTCCTGTTAATCTGTCTCATGTCAATTTAATTCTTTGAGCAGCCAGAAGAACCTAAAGGGTAAAGGAAACTTTCCTCCTCCCCCACGGTTGGCATAGCCAGCAGGATAAACTTGCCTGGCTGGACTCTGCTCCCTCCGAGGCCGCTGCAGCTGAGAGATCCTGGGACATGTGACAAGCACTGGCAGAAGGTAAGAGTTCTTGCCCTCCCAGGCTCCCAGATCTCTGCCTGCTGCAGCGTCTACTGGGAGGGAGGGTGGTAAGCTATTTAATTCTTGGACCAGCCAGAGGGACCTAGAACAGTAGAGAAAAACTTCTTCCTCTCTCACGCTACCAACCGTCTAGGGTTGATGGAAGGTTAAATTAAATAATTTATGAAAAAGCACCAAGAGCCTAACAGGCAGTCAACCAAGGAAGTTTACTACCAAAGAATTGGCCAATGAATACATTAGAAAACTAAGCAGATTCCTGAATAACTGAGAATAGAATCATGTTTTTCTGAACTTCACTTAAGCAGTAAAATGGTGATGTGTCTCCCATGTTTTGAAAAGCTGAGATTCACATTTGGATCCACACTATAAAGCAGACACTGAAAGCGGCTTTTCCCCAAGTTTACCACCAGCCCATTGGCATGCATATAACTTTTCAGATCTCGTAAGATCACTGGACTACTTCATCAGATGAATTCAAAATGGAGCCATAAAGAGCAAATTTCTCAGCATTAAAAATCTAACAAAGAAAAGGGTGAGAAAATTAAAATGGCCTATTACGGAACTGATGTTACTCTCAACACACAAAGGAAATTTATAATAACACAAGTATTTATTTTATTTTATTTATTTTTAAATGTTTTCCATGTCTAATGTTTTTTTTTATTTTTATTTTTTTAAAGATTTTTTTTTTTTATTTTTCCTTTTTCTCCCAAAGCCCCCTGGTACATAGTTGTGTCTTTCTAGTTGTGGGTCATTCTAGTTGTGGCATGTGGGACGCTGCCTTAGCGTGGCCTGATGAGCGGTGCCACGTCCGCACCCAGGATTCGAACTGGCGAAACCCTGGGCTGCCCAAGCAGAGCACTCGAACTTAACCACTCGGCCATGGGGCCAGCCCCAGTATTTATTTTAAAAGTAAAGAAAAGTAGTTAAACACCTTGGGGAAAGTTAAAGGTTTAAAATATAGGAAAACATAAAATATTTCTGGGGAAGTCAAGCCTCAGTACATGACATACAAACCACAGCCAAGTCTAGATTTGCACATCAACACAAATGTACAAATATAAGCCTATTTAGTAAGCCAATTTAAAAAAATTAAGTAAGATGGGAACATTTTTCATCTAAGAGTCTCTAAATCTATTACAGTAACCTCTTGAGCAACAAGATATAACTGTTTCATTAATATAAACAGCAGATTAAATTTTTCTTTGAAGTTTCAATTATCCAGCCAAATCTGTGTTAAGTTTTATTTGAACTGAATTTTAATATTTAATTGAATTATCTTCCTTGTATCGGTAACCAAACAAGCATGCAGATTTTTCTTATTGAATAAGGCGAGACATAAAGCAAAGATCTTAGTAACACAGTGAATAATCACACAACTTGTCTGCAGAGCATACTCAATATCCTTTTCCCTGAGGCACAGAAAAATTATTTCAACAGCAATTAGCATCAGACAAGGAAAGAGAGCCCCCAGAAACACACAAGAGTAGTTTCTAAAATCTGAAAGGCACTGCAAGTGCAGTTAATGCGACCCATGTTTATTCACTCCAAAAAATACTTATTGAGCACTTAGTCTGGGCAAGACATAAATTCAGATCTAAGAGAAAAAATGGCAGGTATTTTCTCGGCCTCCCTTGCCCTCAGCCTTGGCTCTTAAGTCTCACTGCATGATCTCCAGATGGATTCAGTTAATGTTCTAGTACAACGGCCTTGCCTTCTAAACAGCAGGGACAAACACTGAAAAGTTTAATGCTTTCTTAATCAGAAAGCATCCTTTCTGGGGATTCCCATCTGAAATATGCAGAATAATTTTCTCTATACAAGCTGGTCCAGTTCAACAAAAGTGCCTTCCCTTTTCACTAAGAATCCTTCCCCAGCATAATTTTTACATTGCTACTCCAAGTTTTGAGGGCACCTGGCAACCTTGTTAGTTGTTGCTAAATCTCGTGTTCAACACTCCAGTAAATAGCATAAATCCTCTAGGTAAATTTAGTGCTTGGGATTTTCAGTCTCATCTATTTATCTTTGCACTATCTCCCAAGGGTGGTGACAGGCAAACACAATTATCCCTGTTTTACATGGGGCAGAGGGAGCAAGAAACAGCCCCAGCAAAACCATTTCACCTTCAATTTAATGCATGGCTTTTAGTGATTCAAAAATAGCACCTCATGACTTATTTCTAGTTCACGTTCCTGCCCTTTGCTAAATCAGGCTCTCTCCTTTTGATTTCCTTAATTCATGCATTCCTGAAATTTCAAAAAAATTCTCATTAATATTAAAACAGCAGCCTACTAACAACGAGTTTTCCTTTTCAAAAGAAGGGAAAAGAAAATGGTGTGCAAACATTCTTAATGAGTTGCTCTTCCAAATAAAACTAGCGACAACAAAGAAGAACCTATCGTTTTAAACAGGAGAGAGAAGACATCTCTCCCAAATGTCCACTGCCGAATGTTTGGTAAGGAAGAAGTAAACAGAAACAGCTGGCTCCACACAGCGGAGGAGCGGGGAGGCACTGACTGCTCCGAGGGCACAGCCACGCAAGCCCCACGGTCGGTGCTGGCCCAGCGCAGACTCAGCCCCGCGGCCAGGACGCTGCCAGCTTAGACTGCCTCCCGAAGGGGACACAGTACCTCAGGAGCCGGAGCTTCTAGGGGCTCGTTCTCTTCGCTGTCACTTGAGCTGCTCTCGCTCTCCGAGTCCGAGGAGCTGTCTGAGTCACTGGTGCTCTCTGACTCCGCACTACTGGAATGTGCTGAGGCCGAGGCTGCTGGAAGCGACTGTGGAGCACTGCAAAGCCAGGGAATCAGAAGTCACCACGCAAGGCAGATTTCTTCCCTCTCTACCCATTTCCCTCTTTGCCCATTTTTCTGCTACTCGAAAGGAAGGGCCTCAATATTAATATTACTAAAGTTCTACAACCTCTGGTTGAGAGAAAAGCCCACAGTGACTCAAAAAGCAGCAAACCCTCTTAAAACAGCTCAGCAGATAACCGCACAGAAGAGACGCCTGTGCAATTTTGCTTCTGAAGAACATTGCGAGCTACACAAAATTTAAGTTAGCTGCTGGGTGCTTTATTTCAGGGATTGGTGACCCACGGCCTGGGCTAGCTGCCTGTTTTCCTAAATAAAGTTTTATTGGAACACATCCACACCCACTACTTTATGTACATCTATGTCTGCTTTTCTACAACAGAAGAAGGGTTGAGTAGTTGTAACAAAGATTATATGGCCCACTAAGTCTAAAGTAAATTTACTTCCTGATCCTTTAAGTTTGCTGGCCTTTGTTATACATTAACCCAAAGAAGTTAATTTATAAAAGAACGGCCAACACCCTCTATCCTCTAGATGAGAACTAACAGTACGGTAGCCAAAGACTACTGAATATTAAGGGTGTCCCTTTGGAAAGTGACCCCAAAGGCAATCCACTCGCACTTCTTAGGCAGAATTATAAAAGGGGCCATTCTTTACAAGTGGCTTAGGATCATCCCCAAATATCAGCTGAAGGAGAGATTAGCTACTGTGAGTTTTAAGAAAAGGATAATAACTCCAGGTCAGTGAGAAAACACATCCTGATCACACTGCTGGACCCATACAGAATTTCAAAGGACGTCTTAAAACTTTGCCCTACATAGTATTAGCCAAAACAGTAAATCAGTGACTATAATCTTGAAAGTTCACCAAATCTACCTAAAATATTTTCAAAATAATAAATTTAATAAAATTATCACTACATTAGAATAAGTAAAATAACAAAAATAGATAACAAAAGCACTAGTTCAAGTAATTTTAAAACACTACTACAATATAATTTCCTCATATAAAATGCTGTGTCGAGATTATGATCCTTTTCACTGGTAGCCCAAGAGCTTAAGCCAATGATGATCAGAAGGAGATACACTTTCAATGTTATTCCTGCCTCTAATTTATCCCCACCTTGTTTTTTCTTTTTTCTTTTCCTCCACTTTTAAGTTAGGCTGCATTGTCATATTTTGTGAGCTGTTATCAGCCAATAGAAATTACTGAAATGGGATATAAATAAATAAGCAGAGCTTGTGAATCCATAGATCTCACATAATTACATGATCTTTCTCCACATTAACTACAACATCACCTCTATGAAAGGCAGGATTTTATTGCTAAGCTTGTCTCAGAATGGATGACCACACCTCCAGGGAGGAAAACAGCCACAGTGTAATTTAACTCTTTGTCCATGGAGGGCAGGCACTGGCATATTAAATCACTAAATTCAGCACCAGAAGAAAATATTATAAAGGTAGCTCAGATAGTTCCTATTTCCAAAAATTAAAGCATCACACTTTCTAAAATATGGTTAGCTGTTTACAAAGTAAAATCAGTGCCATTTCCCATCACACTAAAATGTATCGCAGGTCATTTTTTAAAGCAGCTGGAACAAATAGAAAATTCATATAACTAAGAAACGGGCACTACGGGAAACAATTTCTAGAAGTAATTCAGCTTTATAGTACTTGTCACTTTCATAAAAACATTGGGCTCTTCAGTATAACTTTTTCAAATACTGGTTACATAATACCGTTGAAAGTGATTTAAGCTTCTTTTTAAATGCACAGATTTTAAACCTACCACCTGAGGACTTAGGTGGGTGCAGGGACTCGTTCTCTTACGTAGAGTTAACAACCTCTTTACGGCTGATTGAAGCTTCCAAAATATTAAAACAGGTACTTCCTTTTAACTGTGATCCTCCAGCTCCATGAAGAAGCTATGAAAGCACTAAATAAGGCTGTATTTTTCCCATTCGTTAAAAAAGAGCAAACGTTTTACACAGACAGGGAGAACCCCGCACACGGTACCTTGGAGGTGCAGAGGTGGAAGGAGGCTTCTCTGGGGTCTAGGCATTCACAGTAAGGGAAGGAGGACCAGGAAAGAACAAACAACAGGTTAGGATCAGCAGCTCAGAAACGTTAGACGGATTTAAAAGGCTTCCCAGTATTATGAGGTGGACAAAACTTACTTGTTCGCCGTCACTGTCCTCACTGTCGCTGAGCTGAAGGTCATCTTCGAGCATGCTGGAAGGGGCAGGGACAGAGACGGTGTAGAACTTAAAATAATTCCTAATAACCTCTTTTAGCATATAAATAAAAAATATGCTTAAAGATACAACAGAGGGATGAGATAGGTACAAGTTTTATTTATTTATCAAATGCTTTATTTTCCTGGAAATGTAAGTTTTACCATTACAGCACAGAAACTAGTTCAGTCCAACCTCCTTACCATCTCAAAACTGTATCTTTCACACATTCTAAGCACTAAAAGCAGAACCACCATGAGAGAGGGGTTTGTTACCCACCCCGAGACTAAAGTTCTTAGGTGCACACAAACAAAACACCACCACCAACAACAACAGAGAGACAGACAGAGAGAAAATATACACAATACACTCAAATTATTTTCTTCTATAGTCTCTAACAACTAGAATAAATGATTAACCATTAAATGAATTAATATTGGGTGAATGAATATTTGTAAAGTGCTTGAAACAGTGCCAGGCTCTTAAAAAGTGCTCTTTATGAATTAAATACATAGTGAGATGTATGAAGCTATCAAGGCATCTGTCACCAACTAGTGCAAACAGTTATCTTACAGTTTTGTCCAAGGGACATTATTAATACTGAACTTTATTTTTCACACACAAAAATATTGTTTTGTCTGCCTGACAACTAATCAGTGGAAAGAGTAGTAATGCAAATGATATTGCGTCTAGAAAATGTTTAACCTTACTGTTATCATTCTGGTGAAAATAAAAACTCAGTTTACCTCCTCAAAGTTATATACTAACATTCATCTCTAGGCATTCTCATTTATGATGAACCTAAATATTAAAAGCAAACATTTCCCAATCTGTACATGTTTACTAAACTCTCAGCCCCTTCCCATCTCCTCCCCTTTACCTTCTTCCGTGGAGATACCTAAACATCTAAGGACTAAATCAGTAATTGATCCCTCCCACTTCTCCCAAAAATTATGAGGAAATGTTATAAGAGAAAAGAAAAAAAATCTGCTTGAGTATTATTGATGCTCCAAAAAGCAAATTATATTAGAGGTTACAATCCTTCAGTATTTCTAAAAATACCTCTTCAATAATCTACCAACAATTTTTACTGCAAACTCACTACCTGCCATTGAAGTAAGCAAACATGATTATTTTGGGAATCCTTTGTAAAATCACTGTATTTCCTAAAGAAAATAAATGATGAAACTTAGCTCTTTCATAATGACTGTGTACATGCAACGTTGTAATTCTGCCAAGGAACTATTTTCACCAACAAATGTACTAAAAACATCCTGTGATAAGTTTCTAAAAAATACAAAAACTGAAAGCTACTTGTAAATGCAGATCTTGCTCAATATTTACCTATTGGAAGCTGAATTCATATTTTAGCAAGGCTAGAAAGCACAGCCTTCCGATGTAGGACTTGGAAGTAGCAATCATAATGGTGTACAAGAAAAAGTCACTCAACAGGTTTACTGCTAAATGGTGCCTTGGCTGGGGTACACACAAGCAAAAGATAAAAGATTTATCTTTGGACTAAATGTTAGGTATAACAAAACCAGAAAAAAATCTGGCAAAGCATATTCAATACTAACCAACAACAACAAAACCACAGTAAATGGAGCTCTTTGTTTCTTAGTCTTTGGATTTGCTTTGTATAAAATTGATCTGCTGTCATTTCCTGAAACATCAATGATCATGTAATCCAACCAGGCTTCCTGTTGCAAGCAGAGGACCAAATACCCTGTAGGTTGTTTGCCTAGCTACTGAAGGCCTAGCTTCCATGAATATCCTCTCCTAAAGTAAGCCGGAAAGTATATGTTCTAACTGATAGCTCTACTTGCTCTTAGGGAAGAAACAGGGACCTTAAAAACGCTGTCCCAGATTCTGAAAATTTTCCCTTCAGAGAGTGAGGTAGCAATAACAAAATAAGCCTATAAGTACAAAACTTATTCAGGACCTAAAGAATTGAGGGACAGTGACCTCTGAAGGAAGATTACTAAAGATATTTCCAAAGAAACACTCACTCAAAAAGAAAAGATGCACCAATAGGGTCAAGCAAAATCTATCACTTATGTAGGATGTCCTAGGGACTCATACATGGTTATTTCATTTAATCAAAATTCATGGGTATATTTTATGTGACATAAGAACCAGCAGACATAGTGTATTGTCTGTTTGCCAATCTAGCCAATAGTAACTACAGAATCTTCCAGAAACCATGGTTCATTTTATCAGCAGAGATGGGTAGCTCAACAGAAAACAGCATGCTATTAGTGGGGGAAAGAAAGATATCTTCTGAAGTTTTTGATAACATGTATTATAGCTCTCTTAAGAGAAAAAATTACTTAAAAACCATAACTAAGTTTTGCTTATATAGAAAATTAATCACAAATGCCACTGTGATTAAAAAAGAATCTATATAGTTGGGAAAAATGTAACCTGATGACAGGTAAAGGTTTTTTTAGAGAGAAGGGAAAAAACTGTACAAGAATCAGCTGCTAAAATCCCCTACTTGTCCCACAATTATAGTTGAGGCCAAGCACATTACTACACCATACTATGCTACACTCTACGTATTGTATGTGGAAGAACGGGTCCTTGAAGGTGAAGAGGGGCAAAGTTAACTACAGCACATCTGGGTGAGCACCTCTGCACCCACTAAAAGAGAAGGCAATCTCTTAGACCCAGCCTCATTCACACCAATAAAATCCAGGTCAAGAGAACATAAGGCCCAAAGGACAAGGTCAACTGTAAGCTGTTCTGGGGCAGGATCAAGTCATTTTCACCTTCCTATCTTCTGTATCAAGAACTTGCCAGGTACCCTAAAGAGCTGGCTGAATGAACAGTACTCTTTTGCTGAGTCAGTGACAGTACCACAGAGCTGTGCCCACTGTGAGATCAGAATTTCACAGGCACTGTCTTTGCTCACAACCCTGCAAGCTGCCTCGGATCATCCCCTCACGTTTCAAGGAGGAGGAAGTGGGCTCAACACGACCACCTCACTTGCCTAAGATCATGGAGCTGGTGCGTGCTGAAGCTGGGACACAAAAGCCATTCCACCTGATACAGTGCCCTCGCTCTGCCCACACAATGGTTACAAAACCTAACTGACGGAATCTATGTTCCGGAATCCACTGACGCAGACTTTGATTTAAAAGAAAATAATAACTATCCTGTTGGAATAAAATGGAACATACTATTTTTCTCTTATAAAAATAAATGAATTTTAAACCTTCTATACTTCGTGAACTGGTCAAATAACTCGTTTCATTTCCAAACGCCAAGGCAAACGAGTTATTTCAAAGCATATGGCACCATATGGCCTACCTTGGCACTGTTCAAAAGCAGCCAAACGCTCAGGTAAAGCAACACTTTGAACTACCACGTAGGTTTAACCACATTTTACGTTATTGGTTGGCAAACTTTTTACTTAAAGGTTACAAACAATCCTCAAACCCCTTTGTAGAAATGCTTTCTTCAGGCAGCTGTCCTGCAAAGCTTAAAGAGCCGATCGAGTACACGTTCCGGCAGGCACGCCTCAGTGACTCAGAGTCCAATTGTCACTGTGTGAAGACACACAAGACAAGCCTTTATTCCTTTTCCATGCCTTTGAACTGGGCTTGCCCAAAGCTTTCACTGCCAATATCCTGTAACATCTCAATTCAGAACCCCAAAACTATTTAAATACACTGATATCTTGACTTAATGTTTCCTACAATCAGGCCATATGTTTTATTTGGGAAAAAGCAAGTAGAGGCAAGCTCACAGTAATTATTTGCAATTAATAAGTCACAACCCTGGTATTAGGTGTCTTTAAAATGGCAAGTAAAGGAATACTTTTAAGAAACCACTAATGAGCATGTGAGAATGTGTAAACCTGCACAATCTGACAAACTTAACACTGATTTGGGGGCAGAATAGGCGATGGGGTGCAGGGAAAAAGAAAGAGGTCGGGCTCCAAAACAGAAAAATAAGTCTCCAAATTTAAATTAAATCAGCTTTGACTACTTTTTTGATAAAGAGCAAAAATAAGGACTGCAAAACCTTTGTAAGAGATGGTGAGAGGTTACAAATCATTGAAGAGGGCTCCACATGCAACAAATGAGAAAATGAAAAAGCAGACGGTAAGTAGTTGTGACACAACAAACAGTCGCCCCTCAGTATCTGCAGATGCTCAAGTACTTTCTATAAAATGGTGTAGTATCCACATATACCCTATGCACATCCTCCCCTATACTTTAAATCATCTCTAGGTTACTCATGACACCTAATACAACGTAAATACTATGTAAATAATTGCTATACTGTATTGTTTAGGGAATAAAGAAGAAGTCTGTACAGGTTCAGTACAGATGCAACCATCATAGGCCCTTCAGTCCCTGGTTGGCTGAATGCCAGGATATGGAACCCGCGGATGCGGAGGGCCGACTGCATAAGGGGAACTCTCCAAATGGTGAGGCAGTTGGCATGAATTCAAATTCACGAAGAGGCCGTCTACAGGAGACCACAGACTAACACAGCAGAGGGGAAAGTGACTCAATACATAATTTACTGTAGTAAGCGAGCTTCCGGGTGATAAGGTACACATTGTTGCCAGAGGCAGAAAAGACTATTTCAACTCCACGGATGAAGTGAAGATATTTGAGGTCAAATAAAGACTTGAGAAAAACCACAAGAGTATATAAGTGAGGGAAAATTTGAAGTTAAGAAATAAGATTAAATCGTATGACAGATATATAACTAGTGCAAGAGTGACATATTGGACACTAGAAACAAAATCTAGAAAAATTGCTGAAAATCATGTCTATCAAATATTGCTTATAGGTATTTAATCACGCTTATGTGTAATCTTTTTCCTTCCCCATTTATTCTGAGTGCCTACTTTATATGCCAGGCTCTGCTCTAGACTCTATGGATACAAGTAAGCAGAGAGAAATCCCTGCTGTTGCGCACTTATAGTCTAGAGGAGGGACACAACTCAAATATATATTTTCTCAAGGGGTAGGAAGCCTATGGGGGCAGGGGGAGAGCAAGTGAGCGTGCCAGTGAGTAAATTCTTGTAGAAGTAGGCCACATCTTGTTGGTTTAATAAGGCTAACAGATTCTTAGCAAATTAAAACATCTCTTATTTGATCTTTTAATCCATGTCTAAATTAGTCTAGGGTCACTTATTTTAATCAGTCATGATTAAAAGTGAGACTTAAAAGGACCCTTAAGGGTTCCCTTAGAACCATGTATTGCATATGCAAATGAACTACTTCAAAGCAGACACTTCCAATAAGAATTACTCCCTGATGTTTTCAACAGCCTTCAGAGCCTGCAGCATAATCAAGCCCCTTTAAAGGTGGCAAGCACTCTCTGCCTCCAGATCAAATGTCACCTCCTCTGGGAGACCTTTCCTGACCTCCCTCCCAGAAGTATCACCACCCCCCAAAAAGCTCCTCCTGCAAGCCTGTCACCATCACATCACCTAGCTCCTATTACATGCCACCTGCATTTAGTTACAAGAAGCGGAAGACAAGAATTTTGTCTTACTAGCCACTGCTTCCCCAAGTACCTAAAGCAGCACCAGGCACACAGCACGTGTTCAGTAATTATGCACTAAACGGGTGAATGGAGGCAAGTTTTGGAAATATCTCCAAGTCACCTGGAGCCAAGCCCAGAGAATATTATATACTTGGGGTCAAAAGCATGTTAAGGAATGATGAAAGTGATTTTTCTTTTGTAGAACATAAACTCATTACTTAACACTTACCTATTATAAATAGGCACTTGATAAATCTATTCTTCTTGTCCATTGTATTTGACCTTTAGTCTAAGACCATGTGTGGTAGCATATATTATCCTAAAGGGGTACACCCAAAGTAGTTCAAGTCATGGCTATATCATTTGAGAAAGTATAGCTCTAGGGTGAATACAGTCATGTTTCACATAACGACATTTTTGGTCAACAATGGACCGCATATACAATGACGGTCCCATAAGATTAGTACCATATAGCCTAGGTGTGTAGTAGGCTATACCATCTAGGTTTGTGTAAGTACACTCTATGATGTTTGCACAACGACAAAATCGCCTAATGACGCATCTCTCAGAATATATCCCCATTGTTAAGCAACACATGACTGTACTTTGAAGAGGACAATCCCCCAGCGCCTTTGCAGTATTTTTATAATTATTTAAAATACGCTTCATTTTATAGTCTCAGCAGAATATCCCCTCAACATTACCAAGTTTCCAGCATGAACTTGTATACAATGTTAGGTCAAATATTACCTTGTGTGAGATCCTAGAACGCCGTCTACTAAAGCTAGAAGTCCAAGAGCTAAACTGACTACTCCAAGAGACTAGAATTCTACCATGAGCTAGTCGTAGCACACTGCAGACGAGGAAAAGAGCTGAGTCCACATTTGGGAGGTTCAAAATTTTCTAAATAATAGTTTAATGTGCCCTACTGACTATAATTCTGAAATAAGCAGATTTTTTAAAAAGTTGCACAGATTGATTCTTCCTGTTCGCTTTCACTTAAGAGAAATTCTTCAATATTCAGTCTTAAAAATTCTCATTTCTCCATAGCATGGTTAACACGAACTCACTTTAAAAAAAGAGCTACACTCCTTATTCTCTTTCATTTTACACCTCTATCTTTTCTCCTGCAAAAAAAAAAAAAAACAACACTACTTCCTAATATATCTAGGCTACTAAAATAATTATGAACACCAATAAACCTGGATTCTCAGTCGCTTGATTAGATAAGTTGGGAGTGAAAATAAAGTGCATCCTTTTCCAGGAACACCTGGTATTGAGTACTGAGAATTATTATTAAGAATCAGATCTCCGTTTACAGTCTGTGATGCTGAAGGTTTAATGCAGACCCACCAATGTGTGACTGCCGGCACAAATGCTTGCTCCTTGTTTTCTGGAGAGCTGAAGAACTGTGAAGTTCTTAGGCTAAATATGACTTACGTGAACTGGTACAAGTAAGCCACTTCTTCAGACTTAATTCTTGGACGTTTCAGCTGACCCATGTCCTGATGTGATGATGTTAAACCACAATAAACTGAGAGAATGGGTCTCCCTTACTTCTTTACAAGATATTTAACAATCAAGACTGTCTGGAGTAAAAGATGAAAACTTAGGCTCATTTAAAAACATATCAGACTCTTCCCAGCCTTTATTAACTGTGCACCATTCCTTCTCGTCACACTTGTGGGACGATCCCAATCCCAGCCTTCCCGTCCAGATATTTCCCTCACTTCAAAAGAAATTTTCCACAGAAGCAATCGACTTTTCAAAGTGCTATAATGGCTAATTTCTGACTCTTAGTCTAAATAGGTACTGACAATTGCTGAGGCAAAAACAAGAAAAATAAAGGAGGGCATCTTTCAGCAAAAACTTGGCAATTTGTGGGTAGGGAGTGGGAGGGGAGAAAGTTAGCCACAATGATACCTATCAACTACTTTTCAGTTTCTAAAACATTAACACATTACCCCTTTTGAGTGGCTGACGAAAGCCCTGATACCAGTGAACTATCTGGCTGCACGGAAAGGGAACTGTACACAATTATATAAAGGACATCATAACTGGATAGAAAAAGGAAATACTTTATACTTGGCCCTAAGAACTCAATAGATCTAAGCCTTGGAAAAGAAGAGGATTCCAAAGCCAGGAGCCCTTAAACCAACATGCCCTCCCCTAAACTTAAGGGCAAATAGCACTGACAGCCTAGCTATTCGCTTGCCTGCAGAGCTTGGCAGAAGGAATTCGTCATTTGAGAACTAACTAGAGAGATTACAAGTAATGGATTCAGCACATGTTTCTTTCACACCTACATCCTTCCATCATCTGGCTAACACCCCCTGCCCCAACTCTGGACGGACGTAAGGGTTAACACAGACCCTCCACAAGCTTATTCTCTAGTGCTTAGGCCCCGTCTTTTTTTCCTTTCATATCTGCTCCTCCACTTTTCTAAGGATTCCCAAGTACTAGTAGCTCTGAGAGAAAAAGCATTAAGACCTAGATTGATTTTTAAAACCAAAGTTACAAATGACCCTGTAACTAACAATTTTTTCCCTGAGATTCAAAGTGTGTTAGCTATCTCCCTGGCACTCCGCATGCCACTCACATGGTTTAAGTGCATGTCAAAGAACTCTAATGCTGACACCAGAGCAAAGTGACCCGCAAGCACTAAGAGATGTGCCACATGAAACTGGAAACAATGACTGCACTTCACAAATTAACTGGGACACTGCTTTCACCCAATCTCCATGTAAGGGATTCCTTTTTCCTGGAGGCGCATTTCATTTTGCACTTATCAACACCTACCTCTCAGGCCTAAATCAGACCCAGTTGCCTTTCTTCCTCTACCCACAGGCCCAGGGACACAGCCACCTCCGCCCACTCTGCTCCTCAGACAGCTCCTCCCTCTATGGTTATTAGGAAGGGGGATGCAAGCTCTTCAACTCCCCCTCCCTCGCTGCCCCCAAAGACATTGGCCAGGGCCCTTTCGGTCTGAAGGGCTTTATCACCACCCATTACAAAGAGCACAAGGTGTAACACCCTGGGGAAGTTACAGAGCTTCCACAGAGGCATTCCAGCTGCGGTCCTGGGATCTGTCGTTTCTATTCTCCATCAGCCATCAACTGGTTTAACAAACCTCCTCCTTCTTAAATGTAAGCTAAGTCAGTGACTCTAGACTGTCAGAATTCCGGAGTCACTCAAAGTTTTTTAGAAAAAGAGAAGGGAGAAAAGGAAAAAAAAGGCAGAAAAGAAAAAGGGATCACTGACATAAGGTTTACTTTTTTCTAAAAAGGAAAAGAAAAACAAGCAAAAATTCACCATCTGCCAGTCCCACAAATGACACAGACTTTTATTATGCACACACAAAAGTCCATCTTTCAAACTATAATAAACTTATCTTTTTAAAAACCTCTCATGACACTGTTCTTTTTTCTTGTTATTTTGCCACAGAGAAATGAAAGCTCACTGCGTGGAGGAGCTGCCGTGGGAAGCAGAGTGAACCCAGCCCCACAGTCAGTCGTGGAGACGACACAAAATAACCTCTCTGCCTCAGTTACACGGTCTGCAAAACAGTCAGTGCACAGCAATGCCCCATTCCAGACACATGGGATGAATATCGTGCCCAGAAAACAGCAGCAAGCTGGCGTCCCCAAGTCCTCTGGGACTAACAACTCCACGGTAGGACCTAGTTAGTTACTGGAGGAGAGAGAGGCCTCCTCACTCAGCCCTTAAAAACCACTTCTAGTTGTATGAAAGGAAATATTAGTTCAATACCATCAAGAAATGACAAATTGGGTTAAAATGCTGATTTAAAAATCTTTATTATGTAGTTTAAACTGTTCCAAAAACCCAAAATCTATCTGGACTGACTTGGCCTTAATAAAGAACAGCTGGGCAATAGGACTCATTCATTATTAAGTAAAACTAGGCCAAAAAAGTGGCAGAAAATCCTAAATTGTGCACATCCCCCAAAATTTGTTTCCAAAAACTAAAGTTATTTAAGACTAAAATTTATAAAGCTAAAACCTTCTATTTTCCACAGTTAATATGTAAATAATGGCTCGAATGCCTTTCTTTTGAGAAAACCCTTTAGCAAACTCTCCTATGGTGCCGAAACCCTCAACAGAACTTAATCCAAACATAAATGTAGGTCATTTCTTCCCTTCACAGTGCAGGAGTATTTTATGAACGTCATTACTTGAAAGCAAGGGGAAAAATCTGAGCACTAGATTTACATGGAAAATTACAATGTTATAACATAAGCTTTTAATAAACAAAAGCGTTTTACTTACGACGTTCCCTGCTGAGAATTAGTGTGGGTTTTTGAAGATGTATCATATTGTTCTGTGGAGGAGGGAAAAACGATCAGAGCAGCACAATGACATATTCATGAGACTGTTAGTTATAAATTTCCCTTTTTGCTGCCCCCCCATTTCATCTAAACACTGAGTAAACTTACACTCTGTCACCCAGAGTGCTCCACGGCACTTGGATAAGCTCACCACTATAAAATAACGTTTGTGTGACTCTAGAGAGAGGGCTGCTCAGAACTGACAAACGCTTCACAGACAGACACTCTTCCCGTGCCCCGTCCTTGATGTCGGTCAGTGGGGCTCCCCTGGACGCACCGGGACAGGGCTGCTATTACCCCCGGCTCGACTGCCCATCTATCTGGAATGTGTGAGCGCGCCCTTTCTACAGCCCCTGGCCTTGGGCGGCACCTGACCCTCCATTATTCAACACCCCCCCATTCATTTACTCAACAGCTGTTTATAGACTGCCTAGTAGATACCAGGATGTTCAAGGCATCAGACCCTGTCCTCGATGAGCTTACAGTTGACCGAGGGACATGAGACAGGTGTGCAAATATCTACAACCCTGGGCAGTGTGAGATAAGTATGCAAATCAATCCTACAAAATTAACTGTCCCAGGAACCTGGAGAATGGTCACTGTGTTGGTAATGACTAAAGGTAGCAAATTAGAAAAGGAACAAAATGAATTGCGTCACAAAGGATGGGTGAGATTTTGACAGAATAACTGCTGGCAGGAGGGAGAGGAGGTAGGGAAGGCCTTTACGCAGAAGAGACAATGTGAGCGAAGATACAGAAGCAGGAGGAGTTTAAATAGCACGTTTGGGAAGGGTAAGGCTCGGGTGCAGAGATGTGGTAGACAGCATGGAAGACAGGTGGAAATCAGACTGTAGAGGGCTCTGAATGGCAGAGTGGGAAGTTACGACTTTATTTTTTGGGCAATGAATATCACCAAAGGTCTAAACAGGGACACAACACAGCAATTCCTCAGAAAGATTAACCTGCTGGTGCTGCCTGGCATAACCCGGAGGCGATGAACCAGTTGGGAGGCTGCTGAATCTGTCATGGCATGAGGTCACAGGGACTGACAGCAGAACTCGAAGTGAAATGGAAACATGGGTGCCTGTCAGACAGGGGGAGTGATATTCCCCACAAATGGCATGTGGGGTCCCTCGAAGATCTGTAATTAATCACTTTATCCTCATGGTGGCAGCACCTCTTACATGATATTTTCAATTGCTTCCCCTTCGGGCTAGTCAGCTGGGGCCAGGACTACACATTAGAGGGACTGGTCACCCTTCTGGCCCCTCACAGGGACCCGAGACAGTCATCCTGACAGGCCCTGAGCTCCGCAAGGCTCTGGTTAAACTTAGGCAGCCATGCTTTTGCACATGTGGACATAAACACTGGGGCATACAAGCAAAATCCTTATACTTCATTCTCTACAGACTCGAAAAGCTTAAAATCACTTTTCAAGAAATTTGAATTCTCTTGCTGGGCACACTTTGAGAAACATATGTGAAACTCTACTTTTCCGAAAGCTCTAACTGCCCTCTTCATCCAACATGAAGCTAGACCCCACTAGGGTCCAAGCAGGCCCCACAAAGCCATATTCTCACAGAGATTCTCACAAGCTTCCCCAGAACACCAACAGACACAGCGGCAGCAGCATGAAAGACTCCAGGGTAAGCATCTGGTGAGCCGAGACCTAGAGGAGACCTTCCAGCATCCGAAGGAACTGGTCCACACTATTCCACAGGCCAAGACAGCCACCCATCCTTGGCCAAGAAAGTGCTTACCACTTCATCTTCGACTCTATTTTGCTAAAGGGAAATCTAACAGTTTAAAGGATTAAAGAGTCTTTCTGAATGAGGAGTTAGCAATCAGGCAAACCGTGAGTAACACAGTGGAAGGCATATGATCTGCATGACTGGCAGCCCAAGTAAATGGGGGAGTGGGGGGTGAGCAGGCAGTAAATGGGCACACAGCAGCCCTGTCCACAGCTGAGCTGGTGATCCACCTGCAGTCTTGTGTCACTCCACTTGTTACGTGTCTTCGGATAGGGTGCCAAGATGCTGAGAACAAAAGGATTTCCCAATCTCTCCAAGAAGCCATCAATTTCTGTTAATTTTACCTTGCTACTTATACAATACTGTGGGGCAAGATGGCCAGGTTTATTTCCCTACATTTGGGAGAAATTTAGTTACGAGTTCTTTGCAAGCTATTATTCAGTATCTCTAGAGCAGGAGATGGCAAACTTTTACTGTAAAGGTCAGTTAGTAAATATTCTAGGCTTTGCATACTATACCTTGCAGTGTAATAATAAATGAATGGGCATGGCTGTGTCCTAATAAAACCTTCTTTACAAAACTAGCTGCAGAACAGGTTTGACTCTCAGACTGTAGTGTGCCCTCCCCTGCTCTAGAAGGATACTCTGTTTCTGGCTTTTCTCATATTTTTCACTCTCTTCAAATCCTTGCACTTTAAACAATAGAATAACCAAGGGAAAAATATAAGTGAGGGGAAAAGAACAAGGTGGGGAGATCTGAAGGAAGAGTCACCTCCAGGGAATATCTATGAGCAACCTTTTGCCATCACACACACACACACGCGCACACATGCACACCATACACCCTACTTTGGTCTTCCTACCCTGTGAAGACTAACATTGCATAACTTTGGCACTCACCATGTATTGATGAACTAAACGATTGCAAATACCCTAGTCATTTTTGTAAGGCTTACAATGACTTGCATGTAGTTGGGACACCAAGAATTTATTGAGCCAAGGGTTTTCTTAATTAATTTATTTTCTTTGAGGAAGATTAGCTCTGAGCTAACATCTGCTGGCAATCCTCCTCTTTCTGCTGAAGAAGACTGGCCCTGAGCTAACATCCGTGCACATCTTCCTCTACTTTATATGTGGGACGCCTGCCACAGCATGGCTTGACAAGCAGTGTGTAGGTCTGCACCTGGGATATGAACCAGCAAAGCCCGGGCCACCAAAGCGGAACGTGCACACTTAACCGCTGCGCCACCGGGCCGGCCCGCGGAGGAGTTACTGATGAAAAGAAAAAGCTGGATCCAGTTAGCCTTCTTCTGTTTCCCTCTGAATCCTCAAATATTTACAATCCATGAAAAGGGACCAAAAGAGAATTACATGGCAAATACATACAGAAGGACTGAAGAAGCTGTATGCTCTATTCCTTATAAAAATTTCTTACTTTTGTTAAAAAATACAAGAACTACACAAAATACCCCAACCTATTCTTAAATACGATTCCCGAGTTACAATGCTTTGAGAATCACAATTAAGATATTTCTGAGGTGTCAGGTAATACACTAGGTCGCATTTGTTAAGTACTTTACTAAGTTGTCTTCACTAACTCTTTGCCACAATCTGAAATTCCACCTGAAGAGCAGCTTTGCGTTTGTCATCCCTTCTTCTTCAGGCAACACAGGAAGCCCTCATCTCTGCTGGGGCATTTTTCATTAATGTTTTTTATATGAAAACAGTAAAAACCATGCTTTGTTGTCCAGTGCAATAATCAGTTCCACATACTTACTTACTTTGGTTTTGGGTTGCAGAACTAATGTGCTGAGAATCCTAGAAAGAAACATAAAAATCTCTTGTTATTAAAATGCTAAGGTTTACAAGTCTAAGGTTGCATCACTGCTAAATCTGATGGACACTGTTAAATCTAATTTTCTCATAAAGTATGTTTTATGGTTTCTGTTCTTTCGTAGAGTTAATTTTTCCTTTGGTGTTGAGAAAAGTTTTTTGTTTTGTTTTGTTTTTTAACAAAGTATAATGTTTTTACTTTAAAACCAGTAATAATGAGTCACCTTTAAAAAAAAAAACAACTATCAAGGGGCCGGCACCATGGCCTAGTGGTTAATTTCCCACACTCTGCTTTGGCGGCCCAGCGTTTCACCCGTTCGGATCCTGGGCAGAGACCCAGCACCACTTATCTGGTCACGCTGAGGCGGCGTCCCACGTGCCACAACCAGAAGGACCCACAGCTAAGAATATACAACTACGTACCGGGGGGCTTTAGGGAGAAGAAGGAAAAATAAAATCTTAAAAAAACAACAACGACTATCATTAGAAAATATGTAAAGTATCTAACATGGCAAATTTTGGTTTGGGTAGATACCACCTCTTTTGAAAACAGTATCATGGAAAGAAATAACTATAACACAATGTGCATACATACACCAGGCTAGACTAAACATAGATCCAAAGGCAATATTTTTATATTCTAAAGGTTATCCAAAAGTATAAACCAAAAAAAAAAAAAGAAAAGGCAGTGTTTTTAATACATTGTTCACAAATACTTCAACGGAAACATGCAAGTCAGTAGTTGATTCGCTTGTTATTAAAACCAGCACTAATGTAGATGATCACATTAAACCTTAAGAAACTTTAGGAGGCATGAGAAGTGTAAGATATGTGTATGTATGTGTATATCTAAATTCTGAACTAGGAGTCAGATAACCTACCTCACTTAATTTCCCTGTACCTCTGTTTTCCCAGCTCTAAGTAAGGACCCTCAAGTGAGAGAATTTATTAAAAGGCCTGAATGCTTTCATAAGCTATAAAACTTCCAAATTATGCAAGATGTTCTTACATAATTTGGAGAATAAAGCATTTGAAAGCCTTATGATGCACTTTAGAAGCTAAATTAATTGCAATTTTAACCTAATCTTCAAAGATTTCAACAAGTAGTACTTGATTATTCTGGCTCCCAGCCATATTTCTGACTTCTCACTGGTGTGGATGCAGTGCCTGCTACACTTGTAAGGAATTACCTTTGTGGGAAAAGGAAATTTGGAGGGCTCGGCTGTACTGGGCGTATGTATTGCTGTCAAAGGAGGCGGCCATGAATGGGTCATTTCCTAGAAAGAGATTTGGAAAGGGAAGAAAAAGTAAATTATAAACATTTATTGCTACTTAAGTTAATTTTTTAAACAATGTAGAATGGAATGAAAAGCGAAATCTTAGAAGTTATTTCATTTACTTTTTAAAAAACTCCTACTTAATGGGCTATGTTCAAAAGCTGAAGATCTCCAACTTACAAAACTGAAAAGAAATCAGTCCGAAGAAGAAAACAAGAATGTGGAACAGGAATGGTCGTAACACTGAATATTATCAAGCGTGTAAACGGTAATAGGTGTTACAGAGCTTATGTAACTCCGAAAACTGAGCCTCCACTCCACGCTCTCCTTCTCCCTCAGCTTCATTTACTGCATTTCCTGGAATTATTTAAGTTCAAAGGAAGAAGAACTTTCCTGTTTGACTTAAGCAAACAAGTAATTCAGTCACTTGTTCCACTTGGGAGAGTTCTAATGGATTTGACCCTTCCCTGATACACACTATTAGTGCACAACAACTCTTTGGAGGAGAGGACCTTAAAACATTACCTTCCTTTTCCATTAACAGAAATTTAATTTCTATTCACTATTTTCATAAGGTAGGATCTCTCTAAAGCTTAGAAATTAATATATTTATCTTGACATGAATTCTTTTTTTTCTAAGGACATTCATGAATTATATTCTGCTTTGCTACAAAACTAGCGGAGAACAGTGTCAGATGAAAGGTGTCGAATTGCAAACGTGCGCGCGTGCACACACTTTCTTAAAGAGCTAAAATCACATTGGGATCATTAACTCCAACCCCTTCCTTTTACAGATGAGAAAACTGAGGTCCAAAATGACTAGACTGGGTCCCTGAGGAAGCTGACAGCTGAGGGCACACGGTATGGGCTCCTTTGTCTTCCTGGACCAAGAGAAGGAAGTCTGTTCCCACGTGTCAGACCTGCCTACAAAACTGTCTTAAAGATCGACAGGCAACTCTCTACCAGCAAGCTGGCGACCCCCTGCACGCTGTAGGACCCGACCTGTGTAACACACCGTGTGCTATAACACTTTGCTCTTTTCAAAGTGCTGACCAGCATCTCTATTAGCACAGAAATGCCGTCTGATCTTTGCAACAACTAGGGATGGAGCTCCAGCAAGTATTTCTACCCCCACCTCGGTGCACACCTTCTCGCCTTTCCCCACAGCCACTCCCTGGCTTGCTCTAGCCCCAGGATAGACATAAATGACCTGGCATAGTCACAGAGTAACTGATGCTGGCTGTCTTGAGTAATTTTTGTTCAATATGAAATCAGGCCCTTGTCTACCAACAAGCCAACTGCTTTGTTCAGTACAAAAGAGGAATTCTGTGCTAAAATATAATGGAAAGAGTAATAACAGCTCTGGAGCCAGAGACCCAGACTGAAATCCTACCTTAGCAGCATCAGCACAAGCTGTCTGAACACCCTGAGCCTCAGTTCTCAGCAAGAGGTAGAGAAGGACCACTTCTTTCTCAGTGTTCTAAGGGCAACTGATGTAAAGTGCTTGGGTGCATGGTGCATAGAAAGCAGGTAATAAATTAAAAGCACTACAACTTTTAATTAAAAGTCCAGTTTTTAAGGAATTTCAATCCTGCACCACAGAGAAGCCCCTGCTGTTTTATTTATTTGACTGTACTTTAAGGAATGGGACCATTATAATGCTAGAATGTGAAAACACGTAACAATTAATTGAAAAAGTGTTTGAGGGTATCACCCTTATGTTTTCCAATAATCTCTGTAGAATCCCAATGGTATCTCTGACTTTTAGTCACCAATTATTCCCCGAAAACATCCATTGTACTCTCAAGGCCTAAGGCTGTCCCAGCTATTAAACCGGCCGTTGGAAAGTGCATAAAGTCTTTCAGGCTCTAAGTGGTTTGCCAGCAGCCTGAAAGAATTTATATACTTCCCTAAATGCCTAGCTTACTAGAGGGACTTACGCCTTAGGAGGATTAGGGCCATAAGGAGAGGAGGCTGCCCAGATCGCAAGGCCATGAATTCGATCCCTACCTTAACAATAACTTAGCACGTGAGGGAGTACATCACTCGCCACCTGCCTCAGTCCTGGCCTTCTAGGTGCTGCAGCTGCTGTCTTCACTCCGCTCTCCACCTTGCTCTTTTTTCTCTAGATACAGTGTCCAGTACCCACTGTTCCTCTAACACACCAACCTGTTCCCGCCTTGAGGCTTTCCCACTCTGTCCTCTTCCCAGTTCCCTGTTCACGCGCCTGCTATATGACTCATAGCACTATCAATATCTGACGTCTTATTTTATCTTTATCTCCCCTACTAGAATCTCCACAAGAGCAAGGACTCTTACTCATGTTGCATCCCCAGTGACTAGAAAAGTATCTGAGGCTTAATAGATATTGTTGAGTAAATGAATGAATGAACAGATAAATACTAGTGCTACCACTCAAGGTACCAGTGTCATTGGAATGTTGCACCCAAGTAATGTCTACGAGTACTGCACTAATTCCCCGAAGGGGCTGTCAAGGCCATGCCACTGAAGTAGAAAACCTGAGCTGCTTCCATACACCCACTCAGGGCATGTTGTCCTATCTGGACCCTTGTGCGTGATCGATTCCTGGTTTCTAGCAGTGTCTGTCTGCTATCTTCTTACCCCACCAGCCTGTAGGAGTTATAGGCCACCACTTCCCCTTCATTAAAACACTTCCACCCTTCATATTTCCCCCAGAGAACCAAACAATATCTTCCGTGATTGATTTTCTCCGTTAGAGAACTATTTACTGCCTCTAACGCCCATGAGAAAGATTTGTGTTAGGATTCCTGGCAATCTTCATAAATTGCTGGTACAAGGTAAGAACAAGAACCATGACGCAAAGGAAAGCATCTGGATCGGCATCAGAGAGTAAGAGCTGGAATGGATCCTAGAGGTCATCATCTAGCCGAGGGCCTTCATTTTACTGATGAGGAAACTGAGGCCCAGCAAGCACACGACTTAACTGAGGCCACAAACAGAAGAGAAGGGGATAGACTCTGGGTCCCCACTATGCAAAGGCCCAGGCCCTCTTCAGGCCAGGACGTCCTTCTATTTACTTTCCCTGTTTATGATTTCCAAATGAAAATACTCACCTGTTGCTTACATTAACCATTTATTTTCAAGCATTTCCAGGTAAGCAAGAACTCACCAAAGCGATGCTGGGTGAGACAGGGGAGGACAGGTGAGTTTATCAAGTTAAAAATGCTTGTCTGATGCTAATACCATAACCCTGATAAAGGATGCCACAGGTGTATATTTAACTCACATCAAAACCTAAGAGAAGCATCCAACACACGCGGAAGACAACTAATCTATATTGTAGCATTTACTTTTGAAGTAACTATAGAACAAATCACACACAATTTCAGAAAAAACGCTAAGGGCACATTTTATAACTAAGTCATTTGTTATTTTTATGACTCATCACACCAAAGAATTTCAGAAATACCAGAGGGAGAAGATGAAACAAAAGCCTGATCAAGATATCTTGTTTATTATGAATCTTACTTGCTGGGTGACAAAAAATTCTCAATTTTTAGCAGTACAAAGTACGTTTCCTTAGAGGTATTTCTTTCTCAGAAAATCCTAACCACAAAAGTAGAGGAGAAAAGATTGTAAGACAAAAATAATGGAATTGTTTTCCAAACATCTGGTTAGAAACTACTTTTGTCAAAAATTTCACAAGTCAGAAGGTAACTAATACACTTAATTACTGGCCTCAGCACCACCTTACTTAATACTTTACCATAAAAAATTAAAGGAAAAAATTGGGTAAGCAATTATTTTGAGGAAAAAAAGTGAGCAGTGGAGTTACAAACTAGGAGGTACATGTGTCACATATATCTCTACTTCAAAAAAACAACCCCAGAAATATAGTAAAAGATGAAGCAAGAATATCATTAAAACTGATGTGGAAGATAATTAAAACTCATAGAGGAGGAATGAGAAAGAAACAGAACTCTCAGTTATCACAATTACTGTATTTGAGCATTAAATTTAGCTCTAGATTTCCTGGAAATTAAGCCAAAATGGGAAACATAACAGTTTACATAACTCTTCTCTGATAAAAAGAAAGCATGCTAGATTCATGAGAATTTTTTTTTTCTTGGAACTGAATTGTAGAAGGAATTTGTCATCCTTGTGCAAGAGAAACTGAACAAATGAATAATGGATTCAATGATGTATCTGTAGGAGCACAAATGTTCATGGGACGATTTCAAACAAGAAATAACCCTTTAAGGTAGGTCTAAAGAACTTTCTACTGTTTTTCTGTTTATCCCTCTAAAAATTCACGGTCTCATTGCAGATGAGGCTACACACACGGGGAGTTACCTACAGAACACCGAGAGGCAAACCAAGCACTGTCTAAGCCCTGGGGCCTCCTGCACCACACCAACACAGGACGCTTCCTCTCTGGGAGGTGAGCAACTCTCCTGAGTCTCTATGGACGATCAGAAAAACTTGACAGAAATGTCTTAAAACTCTGGTCCAAACGCTCACAGTTTGTAGACTTCATTTTAATTAATAAAATCTGTGAGAGAGTTCAATAATATCCTAAGACTCCCCTTGTTACTCTTCCGGTTCATTTTGCTTTTGGAAGTGTGAGGGGGAAACTGTTTAAAGGGATTCGGAATGGCATCTGCTCATTAAAGTCACAGAGAATGGATATAGGCCTGTCTACTTAAATATTTCTTCAAGTGAGAAATGGTAACAATAAACTCACCTTCAGAATCTCTTCAACACAATGGGCTTCATTGGAGTAGGTCTGCTGAAGGTGAAAAGCAAGAAAGAAAGGGTGAGCACACAAATAAACAACTAGAACGATGGTACTAGCAGAAACTGGTATTAATGCAGTGACACTCTCGCAAGCTGAATCACCTCAGGGCCCACGTTTCACTATCTATTAGGAATTTCACATTCTGGATGAAATAAGACCAAAGAGATTAATCAACTTAATCGTGAAGGAAAGGGTTCCGCTGGAGACAATGGCAGACTAATAATGACCCTCAGGTCAAAAGTTTCCAATGGAAAATGTGTATATTAAAGAATATTAGTACATTTGAAATCTAGGGGAACAAGACATATAACAAAGTAGAGGCAGAAAGAGAAAAAACCAGTGCCACTGTTTTCTGCTTCATAGCAACATCTGTCCAGTGAGCCGAGTTAAATGAACCCAAAGATGGCAATCATCTGAACACCTTAGGGACCCACAGTAAAGAGGCCGACATCCAATCAAGGAAAGATTTTTTTGTAATATTCTAACCCATCGAAAATTCATTTTAAAGTTAAATGTCTCTAGCCCTACTTCAAGTCAGCCTTTTCATCTTATACGTGCACATATATACACACACCCAAATATTTCTCCAGCGAAAGAGACTAAGGAGAGAGGAGATTACCTAGTGTCTTGGAGGAAAGAGCCACTATTTATACCTCTTCCTTATCCCCAGCTAAACAAATGACAGCTGCTGGTATTCCCACCACAGAGTGTGTCTAGGAAATGTTATTTTTATAGTCTTTATATTTTTAAGTGCAAAAAAATGGAAAAGTTAAACCTAAAAATAAGTACTTTTCCTAAAGTACTAAAGAAATGAAACAAATCTCACGACTTCACGGTTTTCAATGGAATAGCAACTTCTCCTCTGTGTCAATTCATGAGCCAAACACCCTGGATGAGTTCTATACCACACACCCTCCCGTTAATGCCACTGCTGTGCACAAAGAGCTGGTCTCCCCAGTCAGTTTGGTCCAATAGCTGCCTCACAGCTAGAGAGCAGACGGAAAACGGTTCTTTGCCCCATTCGCATGTCTAATTTGAGTGTAATCTGATATGGCATTGGTTGCTAATTCCTGATCTGGGGTTTATTAATCCACCACTCCCCTCATTCCAGTTTACTGTAGGGAAGGAAAAGGGAAGAAAAGAGCATACAAGATTCACACTGTCCTGGAAATGAATCTAAGGGACATGTCAAAATTCAAATGCAATTTGAACTGCCTGGGTCTAGTTTTAAAACACGTAAATTTCATGGAAATGATTTTACTGAAATGTTTGCACTGGGTCATATTTGAGGTAGGGTCTGGAAGTTAGGAAGTAGTTTACCTGCTGGTCCTCTTGGACCTGTCTTTAGGCAGTAGGGCTGTCAACATCTACACCTGCTTACCTGCTTCCTGTTTTTCAGAACCATTAAGGGATGCCTAAAAACTGGACCAAATGTTAGTAACCAAGCATTTTCGCACGAATGTCAGAAACAGAAACAAATGCTGTTTTGACCTGACAGTAAAATGTGATTATATTACATGTGTTTCGATTTTTCACATCATCATTAGGAAAAATAACAACTAGAAGTTGAAAGTGAATCAACAGAACAGGGCACATGACTACTGACTCTGGTCAGATAGTGCCCTCCTCCTGTCTGTCGCTTGAATGAGACCGGGAATCCAATTAAACTATCTGGCAATCAAGGAAACAGTGAAGCACACTGGAATGTGGGCAAAAAAAGATCTGCCCACTGCTTCCAACAAAATGAAGTCAGAAAGCTACAGCTTCAGGACACTAAAAGACTTTCTGATCTTCATAATCACTCAACACTTAGCCAAGATGTTTCATGTCACTAGAAGATTCATTTTTTTCTAAAGGTTTATTACATGAGATGAACCAGGACTAGAGATTTTTCTATAGCTTATTACTTATTAGTATCACGGTAAGATAAATATTGCTAAACAGTCACCATTTAACCCATTTAAAATTCTAAATAAGGTCTTAGGTTCAAGCATGAATTGGTTAATCTACTGTGCATTTTCCTATCAGGTCCATTCTGGACATGGAAGTATTTCAAAGGGCTGTGGGGATTCCATTCCAAATACGTGAGGATATATCACATTTAAAAATCTCCAAGCAGCACTATGATGACAAATAACTAGAAGTGACCAAATGCCCAACAACAGGAGTCTCGCTAACGCCCTTTATAGAGCATCCATACAGCAGTATGTTATACAGATTTAAAACAATAATGTAAACATACACGCCTGCCTGGAAAGGTGTTCAAGAGATTTTCAACTTTTTCTTTAGAAATCACTTCATACTTACAGAAAAATTGCAAAAATAGTAAAAGGAATTCCCACAAACCCTTCACCCAGATTCCCCAAATGTTGGCATTCCACCACATTTGCTTTATATTTTCCTCTCCCACTCCCCACCCCTACAGATCTACACCAAACTGTTTGAGATTGAGTTAGAGTTAGAGTTAATGCCCTTTTACCCCAAATACTTTTGTGTGTACCAACACATGTTTTAAAACTATATTAAAAGAGGAGAGGTTACAAGATAGTCTGTATAAAATGAGCCCATTTTATGCTCCATCTTCCCCTGACCCAAATGAGACTCTTAGAGTAGGGCACAGGTATTTCCGATGTGTTTGCAGAGAAAGATCTGTAAGGACAGCCTGTCTTGCTTAATACAGTACAATTCGGCACCTCCAAGTCTGCTACTGGAAGGAGACTTTCCAAAAAGGGAGGAGCGGTTCAACAAACCACCATGGCCTAATCCCTTCCTTAAAATCCACTGTCCTCACAGGGAATCCAGCTGAGTCCGGCCACTCCTGCTCCGAGAAGTCAGGCTCTCCCCAACACTGTGGCCAAAGTGTAAACAGTCAGCCTCTCTGAAGCACAGCCAGTTAAGGATGAAGATCCTTGGGTGAGACTTCCTCAAAGAACAACCGATGATGAAAAGCAACAACAGTAAAAATCCACACTAGCCACGTGGATCAAGAAGCTCTGGTTTGCAGGTCCTTCCCCGTCCGACTCTCCTTCAACGGTGTAGACACGGACGTGAGCACTCACAACCACAATCTCACTGTTGTCTCACTGTTGGGTTCCCAGAGGAGACCAGCTCTCCCCTCCTGCCTTCCTGTGGCTCCCTCTCAGATCTGGTGTCCTGTACGTAGACAGACCTCCCAGCAGAGACTTCCCTTCCCCACTGGGGTCAAAATTCTATTCAATTAAAAAAAAATGATAGCAGCTACTTACTGAATACATATTGTACTTGACATTGCATTAAACTCTTTACATTTTATTATTTCCTCCATTTTATACCTTCTACTGTAAAATGTACCATCAGTAGCTTGGCGAGGGGAAAAGCTACTGCACTAAATGTCCCCACAAACTGTAGGTACATCCTTATTACAGAAACTCAAAACTGAAACAAAAATCTCATAAGGAATTTTGTATAATGCTGTATTTAATTCCCACATCAACCTTTGTGCTAAGTATTACCCCAGTGTTTAAAATGGGACTGAATTCTAGAGAATTAAGTTACACGTCCAAGGTCACACAGGGCTCTCAATTGACTGCTCCTGGCTTCTTGTTATACCACCTCTCCAAAAACCATAAACAAACACATCAGCATTTTCAGGGGGGGGATATGATCCCAGTTGTCCTATGTATGCCCCAAGCCATTTTTTAAAGAGCAATGTTTTCCTTTTGTTTGTACAAGGAAGCATTTTGGCATTCAGATTTAACTGCCTCTTACTACGACGGTGCTTCAGACCAGAAAAGGCAGCAATGTGATTTCTCACTCCTCTTGGAATGACATTGTGTAATCATAAGGAAATGCACCGATACCAAAATAAAATATGTTAGTAAATGTCTCCTAAGTGTGGCACAGTTTGTTTCAAATAAGCTAAAAAGAGCCGGACAGAAGAAATACACCTCACCACTGAGATCAGGAGGCTCTGACGTTATTGTGTTTTAAGTCTCTCAAGTTTCAACAGAGCAGCACTTTTATAACAACGCTGTTCTCAGAAAGGCTTAGTTATCACTAACCAGGAACTGCAGAGAGCACAGACACAGCATGCTGACAAAGGAAGCCAAAAGATCTTGGATTCTACTTCTGGCTTTGCTGAGGACTGGTTCTGCAATCCTTGAGAGGATTCAACTCCTTTGGGACTATTTCCTCCTGGTGATAAGGGATAATATTAGCAAACCTAACTGCACAGGGTTAGTATGAAGGTCAAATGTGAAACTTTACAAACTATCAAAAGGCACTGATACGTGAAATAATACACGGTACCAATGTTATCAAGACATTTTTTAATACCGTGACAGCTTTTAAAGAAAGCCCAACAGGTTCTCTATCAGTTTAATTTTTAAAAGATTAAAACAAATGCCCACACTGTTTTTCTTCAAATGTATGTCACCTTTTGGGTTATGGTTCAGTCTGTAGTACAATCATACATCAATTCTGAGAAATGCGTCATTAGGCGATTCGTCATTGTGCAAACATCATAGAGTGCACTTACACACACCTGGATGGTATAGCCTCCTACACACCTAGGTCATACGGCACTAATTTCATGGGAGCGCTGCATACGAGGTCCGTCGTTGACTGACACATCGCTATGAGGCGCCTGACTGTGTCTACTTGTTGCTCACCTACCCCCATCTAGCTAGACAAATCACATTTTTCCCTCTCTCACCAGTGTCAGGATAACTTCTGCCTCAACTTCAGGTTGCAGATTAAAAAACATCTTTTGGAAAACAGTGCCTGATTCCCTCACTCCCAAAACTGTGCGTGGGCTCCCACAGCTGTCTGTGCTTTCCTGTCAAAGCACCTCACGGTGTCTCATGTCTGCTTCTTCTAGATCGTAAGCTCCATGAAAGGAGCCAGTCCCACCTTGCTGAATCACCAATCGCACGCTGCCTGCCACACGGGCAACCAATGAACATTTGCTG
This sequence comes from Equus quagga, assembly GCF_021613505.1. Lineage (NCBI taxonomy): Eukaryota > Metazoa > Chordata > Mammalia > Perissodactyla > Equidae > Equus > Equus quagga. The sequence continues at coordinate 86,697,677 of NC_060269.1, forward strand.
GTATGTTTTCAGACTCAGAATATGAAAATAAACTTCCAATTTTTAGAGCTTTAGAGACTTACTAAACACTGTAGCTTGTCTGAGTTGTAAGACAACATCTTAATTAACAAGTTACATGGAAACAAACACAGTAGGAGCCAAAAGGAAATTATTTTGCATTGCTTTCTCCTTAAAAACATTAAGACTACTCTTGGAAACTGTTTTTCACATATCAGATTGGCAAAACAAAAAAGAAAGACTGAGAATAACACTGTGTCTATGCAACAGGCGTGGGGAAACAGGCCCGTGAACACGGTGGTGAGTGGGAGCGTAAAGCGGCACAACCTCTGAAGACAACAATTTGGCAACTGCCACCAAACTCTAATGTCCCATACTGTGCCCCAGCAACCTGCCTTCTAGCTAACCCCTACGTGCACAAAAAGACATACGTACAATGTTACTCACTTCAGCCTGGTTTACAAAAAGACACTGGAAACAAGCTAAAAGCTCCTCCAGAGGTAACTGGCTAAGAAAACTGGTACGTGTCCTTTACACAGAAATACTATGCAGCTATGACAAAGAACCTATGACATCAATTACTCGTAGAAAGGAGAACTGGGTGGCTGCAGCATAGAGGAGTGGGAAGATTTTCACCGTGTATCTTTTTACCTTTTAAATTCTGAATCACAAAATGTATTATCTATTCATAAGTAAAAACACAAAAATTAGATTGAGATTAAAAAAAAAAAAAAGGGATAAAAATTTTTACTCAGAGTACAGCCAAATGTCTTCTGCCACATTCGTGTTTACTTTCCACTAGCCTTCCTCTGTGTAACCTTCCTTCTCCCAAACACACACCTGTGTAAATCTGTCCCCAGCTTCGTCCTCGGTGCCCTGGGCTTGCCCCATCTAAGACTTGGCACAACGCACTGTTCACCAATTTCCAGTCAGCCTTCCCTCAGAGCCTGGGAGGTGCTCCTGGGGAAGCCTGGGACTTGCTGTCAGGTGCCGGTCCAGTGCTTGCTGGCTAATTCACTCATTTCCCAAACTAGACTACAAAGTCCTTGAAAAAGGTGCATTTTTTTGGTTCTCTCTCTTTTTTAATCAGTCACGCTTAAATACTGAGCAGATGCATCTGAAATATACAAAGCCTGATAGGATTGTTGTGAGAGAGAAATAAGACAATACACATTAAAGCTAATGCCACACAAATAAATTCAAGCATTGATCATTAAGACGCCATAACCAGCCTTGCCAAGAGAAAGCTTAGTGAAGGAACCAAAAGGCCTGCCTGAGCAAGGTTTTGACATAAACTTAATTTTATTCTGTGAATACACAATAAATTACCCAAAGAGCTCAGCCTACTCCAACAACACGCAAACACTGCCTGGGTGTGCCTACTTCGGCTGGAAAAGGATAAAGGAGCTGGCAGTATTACTTCTTCAGAAGCATCATCCCCTTTGGGCAACTATCTAAACGTCTATTTCCACACCCAGTATTTTAGGATAAGAATTTTTAAAATCCCTGGACAGCTTTATGGGCACATTTATAGTACAAATTGGGGGGGGGTGGGGGGGCTATAGATTGTGTAGCAAAGAATTACTCTCATGTTCCCAGGAAGCCTCTTTTTAACTCCTAACTGTTTGCCAGGCGTGAAGGCTACCTATCACAATTAACGTTACGCTAACCGCAGAAATCTCTATAGTTCTCCAAATAAATTTTTCAAGAAAGGGAAAGAGATTGATAAAGGAGAAGATTATTCTAAATAATGAGGCATCTATAGGTCACCTATATTTACTGTCCCACAAAAATTTATTGTGGAAATACCAAGCAATTCTGCTCATAGTGGAAGATCTAGAAAAGAGGGAGTGGTAGCAAGCCCTGGCTGCCCTTTTCTGAAAGTCTCCCTTCCCCTTGGCTCCCCACCCACCTTCAACTCTGAATGGTAACCCCCGCTGCTCTGTCTCCCCAGCCTGGCTTCCCCCAGCACAGGACTGGGGTTTACTCCTCTCTGTATCTCCCAGGGCCTTAGCATCATTCTGGACTAACACAGATATGCAAGTAAATATTTATGAAATGAATTAATTTGATTTTGTCATCTCATGGCATCTCCAACAAAACTGAAAAAACATGAGCCAGCCGATTGTGGAGTATTTCATAGTGAATTCTCCATGTTTTTCTATATATTGGAAGCAAGGTGTGTTTCTCACATTTGTAAAACTCCAGGCAACTTCAAAGAACGATATTTTTTAAGATACAGAAATCCTCAATTCAAAAAAAAAAACCTACTATTTCTTATAACTAAATTCCATCACCGCCAATCCAATTAGACGTTTTTCACCCAAGGAATAGTTAGTTGCCTATGTGCAGTTTGGGCACAAGAATGGCTCAGAGAGCAAAGGTTCAGATGTTACAGTAACATGAGATCACGATTGGTGGGGAAGTGGGTACATCAGGCAGGCTTGGGTGGGTAAGGGAAGGGCACGTGTCTCCTTGAGACAGGAGGTCAAGAAGTGCTCCAGGATAATCACTGAAAGAGAATGCTGGAAGCTTGGAAGACGTGCTAGCACCCCAATTCACTTATTAAGTAAGAGCTAATATCCCTAATATTTTAAAAATTCACCATTAGGTAAACTGCTCTTTTATAGGCAAAATGTATTATCTTCTAGTCTGTCTTTCACCGACTAAAGCAAAAATGGGCTCAAAATGAAAAGAAGAAAACCCCAAAATATCATTATTAAAATTTACAAAATCTTAGAGGAAGAAGTATTTCGAACTCTTAGCGCTTTAAAGATTGATGTGGACAATTAGAGTTTATTTTTCTTTTCCAGAAGTTATTTGACTTCACCAGTGATTTGCTTTAATTAGTGCCATAAAGATTATTTTTCCAAAGTATATAAATACTTATAAAAGCTCATAATTTGTATTAATTGAACTACTTAAAATATTCTGGAAATTCTGCTTTGATCTCTATTAAAAGAAGGCATCTTTTAATTACAAAACCTAGGATCTAGTTCGTAAGATCCAATTTAAATAAATGAAAATAAGAACAGTGAGTAGCTGTTCTCCACATATATAATTGTAAACACTTACTCGATATAAATATACAAATGAATATGAAATGAGTAATAAAAGTGCTGGTTTCATTTATTTTATTACTACTATATTTCATGAGATCACATGACTGTAAATTCTAATGTTTTCAAGGCTTCTGTACAGTCACATGAAATAGTTCCTATTTTTTAAAAAAAAATACTATTTATGTTGGTGTATCATATGCAGAAATGTCTTCAATAGATATTATTTATGACATATGTCAACTAGCTTCTTGGTGTACAAATTAAGAGAGGTGGGGTATACCTGAGATAGATTTAAATTGACTTAAACACAAAGTACCTGGATGAAAAACAAATGTAAAAAACTTACCACCGCTTAACAGTAAATATGTCTGATCTCAGATATTCACCAACTTTCTAACTTTTGACTGTGAACCATTACCATTCACCATGTAATAAGGAATCAGAAATTCCCAATGGTCTGAGATTCTAAAACACTGTGCCTTTGACGAAAAATCACATGAGACCCCATGAAGCCCGCTGTGGGTGTAGCAGCCATGAATGATTTAGTGAGACTGGCTAAAAAGGCACTGCTTCAAAAAAAAAAGGATCACAAAGGACAAGGCTAGACACTGGTTCCATTCCAGTGATAATAAACTGACAAGTTCTTTCAAATATCCCCAACTATATGATCTGTCTCCCCTTCCACAACCAATTCTACTCACTAAAACAACCTTTAGAGTGCTTTTTTTTTTAAGAAGGATTCAATTTTTGTTTTTGAGAGGGTACATTAATTTGCAAATCATGAGTAGTCTTTCAATTAAAATATATCACTGCAGGGAAGATGTTAAACTGCAGTGTGCACTGTTTTGTGACCATGCTTACTCCATCCCCATTCGCCCCCCCCCCCCACAAATACACACACACACACACACATACACACACGAGTTGCTCTCACACAAATCATATTAACTGATGGTTCTGGGTCTAAAACAACACTACTAAATTACTTTGTCAACCATGTCTGGATTTATAGATACATAAACCTGTATTACTGCTCCTTCTTTGAGTGTATGTGTCTATCAAAGTTAAATGGCAAATAATGTGCAGGATCCATGTCTAATTCTACGTTTCATAGGGCGCCTGGACATTTTTTTTCATAGCTGGGCATAAGCTCAGACTATAGAGGCAGCAGGAAAAAAACTTTCCATCAGTTTCTGGATGAGGTTGAAAGAAACTGAAGTCATATAAATAAGATAAACCATTTAATCCATGCTTTGTCTGCGAGGACATAAAGATTTTATCCTGGGTTTATTCCAGCAGTAATCTCAACACTTCCCTCTGGGCTAGGTGTTGGTTGCCTGTCTGTCTCCAGGAATCCTTGATTTTTAAAAACGAAAAACAGAACTCAAGGAAAAGGAAAAAAAAAAAGAAAATTACTAACAGACTAACAGGTAGGCTAGAGGCAAATATACTCTGAGGAAACAATCTGAGCTTCAAACTACCCTGGGGATTACTGAGACGACAACAAACACAGGAGAGGAGGCAAAGAAAGATGGCCTTGCCCTTTCCATCGTAATGCTGAACGAGTCCTTTTTTTGGCTTTAATGTTGGGTAACAAACAAACAAGTTACTTGCCAGGGTCTAGAAAAAAGGCCAAAGATTATTCTGGGAAAGTACCACTCATTTAATATGATAATATTATGAATAGTTATAAATCACTTATTTAATCCTATCATCCAAGAGCACCTGCATTTAAGAGACTATTTTGCTTTTCTATAATCTATTAAACACCAGATTCAGTCCTTCATTTTTGAGAAAAAACACAAAGGTTACTAATTCCACTGAATCTCAGGTAGACAATAATCATTTCCTTTTCTTGCATTATCTTTGTAAGTTTGGTCTGAAAGTACAGACAAATTGCATCGGACTTCCGGCAAAGTTCATCTTATAAACTGATTTACTGAACTGATAAATGTGAAAATATGTTTAATAACAAAGCTTTAAATAAATATTTAGTCACATACACAAGGGGCAGGGTAGATAAATACACATAAAAGAGTTACTCTTGAATTTATTTTAAACAGGTATTTAATATGTGCCAAGGAGAAAATTATCTTTGTAAAATAAGTGTACTCTAATACCTGCTGAATTTAAAGCATTTTAAGCTTTCATATTATATATACCCACAATTCTAAAATATATAGTAGGGAATTTATAGTAGGGAAGAGTAGCTTTATGCCTCTTTAGGAAACATGAAGCAGTGACTCTCCTCACATCTTCCTCTGTCTCAATATATTTCTCTCAGCCCTTCTCTCTTCTCATCCCCTCACACTGACGCACACATGCAATCAAGAAGTTTTAAAATTACTCTTTTGATTTTAATCCAGAGCCCTTAGCCCAAGACTCCAACGCAACCACATGTGTCCTAACTGCCAATCTTCTTACATTTACTGTCATTCCTGTTCTCCCTTTCCTTCTAAACTTTTCTAGAATACAGAATCTAGGTGCCAGAGAAGAGAGAATATGAAAAACAGGCCATCATTCCAACAGTAACAACAAAAGCAACTCCCCTTGGAGATTGCCTTTAAAGATGGGAGGGTCAAACCTGCAGAGGGAAATTCTACCTCAGCTCTACATAAACCCAACTGCGGCCCTCCTGACTGCTGCATACCCTCCTGACTGCTGCATACACGCGGCGCTCGGCCCGCTGCGGAAGTGCTCCTGGAGCCTGCTTCACTTCTTCCCCGACACTGTCAGTATCACACTGCCAGTTTGCGGGAGGGGCACATGCCATAAAAAAAAAAAAGATCCTGCCACAACTAGAAGGACCAACAACTAAAATATACAACCACGTACTGGGGGGATTTGGAGAGAAAAAGCAAAAAAAAAAAAAAAAAATCCTTTCTACTTGAAGTTCTTTAATTGGTAGATAGCCAAATCTGTAAAAATAAGCAGTATTATTTATATGGCCACAATAATGCTGTCTACCAAGCAGCATTAAATGAACCTAAAAAGTTTTAGATTGGCTCTTGAGCAGGTAAGTCTTCTGCCTTATTATCTCTTTTAGGTAAAACTCTTACAAGGCATCTCAATGTCAAAAAGTTGTTTCCTTAATAAAATTGTGTCAAAAGCTTTCTGTGGGACAAAACAGACCAGTTTCTTTAAAAAAATTAACCGTGAGGGATGTAAGTCACTAGAAAACTCTATTGCTCCATAAGTCTGGGGGTAACATGTCCCCGACTCATTTTATGACGTAGCTCCTACTAAAAAAAAGCCAAAAGATATAACTAAATTCAAATCAATCAAGGAAGAGTTTGCACCACAACAACCTGAGGGCTCTCTCTCCTTTCTTGTTACTTCTGCCCCATTTCTCAGCTCTCTCCTGGTTGACAGAAGATGGACTGCTGCTTAACCTTAAGGTAAACAAACTCTATCTTCCAAGGGGGAAAAATGGAAACGTTATCATCTTCTCTAACCAGCCTTTCATCACATAAATTCATACCCCAGATATACAGACTATGTGACCACAAACCACGCTGAGTTAATGAGAATCATAAAGCTATAAGAACATTAAAATTTATCTACTACACCTGCCTGCACTGGAGTAAGATTACTTTGAAACAGTCTTACACCAGTGGAAATCAGCACTACTTAAACATTAAAACTTGGGTAGGAGCTCCACGATGTTTTAAACTTGACTGAAATTCCATTTGTCTGCTGAAAAACAAAAACAAACCAACAAAAGCCAAGGAGGAGTGGGGAGAGAGATGCAGAGAGGGAAGGAGGGGGGGAGGGCAGGGGCTGGAGGGGATGAGAGAATGCACATGTGTATCCACACACACGTTCAAGCTTTTAAACTGCCAATAGCTTCAATTTGTACCCTGACTTTAGGAAGACAAAAGAAAAAAGCAACTGCCAACGATCCAGAAGTTCAAGACCAGAGCTTGAAAGATGGACAAAGTATCTAAGTGGTATGGAATGGTATACTTAAAAAATTTTTATTTTTTAATTTCTTTAAAATGCATTGTCAGAAATATGCTGTGATTTTGTACACACACGAAACTATAACATTATACTCTCTCTACTCTTACTCTATTATTTCATTAGAAAGAAAGAGACAGGGAGAGAAAGGAAAATCCATAATCCAAACCAACAACCATGCAAATCTCAAGAGGTATTCCAAGCCTCTAGTGGCAGCCAAAGAAAAAAAAAAAGCCACACCACACCACCTGTCTGTTACCTATCAAGTGTATACCAAGGGAGGGGACATGGGAGGGGCCGAATACCTGTGGCTGGAAAGCTTATTTACCTTGTTTATAAGGTCATGTACACAGCAGCACTGAACTACAGAGGGTCCTCTGATCCTTCTCTGATGTCAGCCTCTAACAGAGGAGGCAAAAGAGAAGAAAAGGAGGGAGGGGAGGAGGGAGGGAGAACAGCAAGGAAGGGGAGGAGGGAGGGAGAGAAAAGGTGGCGGGAAGAGAGAGGGAGGTTTTCTTGGGAGGCCTCACTCTCTGCCGTCTTCCCCACCTATCTTCAGGCTTGCACTTACTCATACTTACTGTGGGGCTGCTGTGCACTGTGGGGCACTTACCTCCGTGAACATGTCTTACTGCCTTCCTACATGGCAAAAAAGCTTTCCTGTTTTCATACATCCCCTTGCCAGCCCTAATCGGTGCCACTAGGTCACTGTCTTTCGTGCTGGCGGCTGCAATGGCGGCCCTGACAGGAAAGAACTTTTAATCTCTTCCCTCGTACTGAGCCATAAGAAGCGGCGAGTGCTCCCAGGCACAACTCCCCTGGCTCTGCTCCTAAAAATGCTCTCTCAAGTACACTGTTGCTTAGCAATATTTGCCTTCCCCCTGTACATTCGAAATTGGCAACATCTGTCCCTTTGGCAGTTTTGACTTGTGCAAAGCACCATGCTCAGAGTTTAAAAACATACATCTCTATGAAATGGGCAATCCTCCACTCTTCCCATCTCCCTGCAACACCAGGGATGGGAAGACCCCCACAGTGGTTTAATCCTTACTCTTTCCTTAAGCTTTCAAGATGGATATAAAAATCTACAGGATTTAAGGCAGCTGATAGTACATAAGCAAAATATTTAAGACACCAGTGGGAGTTTCTATTAAACCCCGCCTAATAAGTAGTGTGCCTGCATGCTTATACCTGAGGACGTGTCTGAACTAAAAATCCCATTTAGTTCACAATTTCCTACATAACTAATTCCATCACCATGTATTATGTGTAAATACGTATTAGTAAGATACGATATAAGGGCAATTTATTCATGGAGTAGGTAGGCCAATCTTCATGCTCACACTACAGCCCAACCTCATAAACAAACATACAGACACATACATCAATGGCAAAGGAACCCAAAATGTCTAGAGAAAAAAAATTCATTTAAGTAAACCCAACATTATGAATTTCAAAACAAACGGTCTTAAGTGTCCTGAGTTCTTTTTATTTATCCCTCAACACAGTCATCTTAGTATTTTACTGAAATTACTCATTAAAGTAGTTCATAACACTGTAATTTTATACATAAGAAAAAAACCTAACAAAAAATAAAACTTTTAATGGGTAGTATGATGTTCTGCATATAATTTTACTTTTTATCTAGCACATCGACAGGAAATAAAAATCAGAGTAAGAAAATACATAAAAGTCAACTAAGAATTGAACCATGCTCTGTGCATTCAAACTTCGGCCTGTAGATATTTTTGTTCCTTTAAACAAATCAGGCTACGATTTTCTTTTTGGCCAAACCAATTTTGACATATTAGAAACACATGTTTTCAAAGACATTCTATAGGCACTGAGTTCCAGCTACGAAGGGCAGGCTGACCTTCTGCTCTCATCAAGTCTCTACCTGGAGTTTATAGAAGCAGAAAAGCCTGGGCGATACTTAGGGCCACTAAAAATACATCCAAAAGGTCCTTGACATTGTGGATTTAACGAGAGCCCTGAAATCCCATAACATGCATGGATTTGTAATCCTGCTTAGCCACAAACGTGACTCCAACACCCCAGAAACCACTTCTCACCGCAGCTTACCACTCACTACTTGCCCGGACGCACACACTAATTCTTGTGAAGGTAGGCTCTTTTTTGCTGTTTATGAGAGAAACTGGAGTAGATTTTGAAAACTGGGGAATTCTCAAAAATCTCAAATTCCTCCAAGTCACCCGCAGTGGTTCTGGTAGGTTCAGGGTAGTGCTTATGAGCAAGGTTCTGAGTCAGACACACAGCTTTCAGCCATGGCTCTGCCGGGGACCAGCTATTAAGCTCGCTGCATGGGAAGAGCTTAAACACAGTACACAGTATGTACACAGTACATTCTCAATAAAACATGGACATCATTTTTATTATTATATTATGTTACAATGACACAAAAATCTCAGTCTTTTTCCCTCTTTCTTCCATTCTACTAAACTTTTCCCACTTCTCCACACTATCACCCAATCCCAACTTTTATGTCTATGAAAACTGCCTCTGGAAGGGGGAAGGGAATGCTGAAGGAAGGAATGACAACAAATGTTATACCTTTAATAACTGCATAGTACAATCCTTGTTCGCACCTCCCTCTGATTTATCCTTAAACAGCCAAAGTCTCTCAACCTCTGAAGAAGCCATCACCTACTGGACACTTGTGTCTGCAATATGTTTCTAATAAATCTGAGTTAATTAATGTGGGGAAAACATGGTAATTTGCAGAGGCTGGGATCCTGGGCCCTGGGGGCTAGGAGGCTGGAGGGAGCCAGGGCAGGGGCTGCGGTGCTGTCCACCAGGCGAGTGCTGATAAGCCTTGAGGGTTCAGTTGAGACTGCCTCCAGGACACCCCTCAGTAGAGCCATTTATTGGACAAGGAGAGAGCACAAGAAACCTTCCCCTGAGAAAAGTTCCAGGGCTAGGAGGGGAAAGCAAGAGCTGGTTATGTCCGCACTGCCCTTCTCCATGATCACCCCCTTACAGACTCCACAGGTCACTGAAGGGCCACTAGAAAGCCAAACCCTGGGGTTTACTTAACCAACTACTAGAGCATTATTGAGAATTTCTCCATCCTGAGGCTTCTGGCATGAGACCTGCTCTTAAGGATGAATGCCATGATCTATCCCACAGTGCCAATCAATAAATAATTATTAGGTCTGTGAGCAAGGGAAATAAAACACAGGCTGTAATCTTTTCAGCAAAATCAGCTATATCTTCATCACCACGTAGTGATACTCTACCCTCTTCTGACATCCTGAAGAAAACCTACGGCCCTCATACTGTTTTCACCTCTGAAAATGTTCAGAGTCCAGCCCCAGTCTCCTCAAATCCTACACACCAAATAACTTGCAGGACAACCTGCTGGCACAGTCAGAAACGAATTTCCAACAGTATTATCACAAGTCTCCTGAAAGATATTCCTCACTCAAGAAAAATTCCTACAGTATGGTATTAGCAGCAGTAGCAGCTGCCAGTAATAGAGACATTTATTAAGCACCAGTTGAATGGAGGGTGTGGAGGAAGGGGAGAAGAAAATAATGGAGAAAATTTAGCTCTGAACTGAGGAAAGTTCTTCAAGCATGAAGAGGTCCTTCACTGGCAAAGACAAGGAAACGTTTTAAGTCACCTCCAGGCCTCAAATTTTTTTTTTCTTCTATCACACTGCCCCATCTCTAACCGAACTTTATAAATTCTTTCCTTCAGGAATCAAAGTATAGTCTAAAAACCACTTTACCCAAACTTCAGTCATTTGCACACTATCTTGAGAATGATATCATACTGTAATACTACCTGTACTATTTTCTTTAAATCAACTCATGATCAGCTCACTTTTTTACTTGGCCTCATCCTAAGTAACAATATTTACGAAACCCTGGGTTTGATGTGGTGGTATATATATTTTTTCTAACTCACGTTAAGATACATAAAATAGAGACTGATGCCCCTATAGTCTTTCAGAAGTTCACATACTAATAATACTATTTGACCCAAAAGCTGAATGGATGTTTTGGGACACTTTGTTGACTTTTTTTGTAAGCAAAGTTGTGGTGAAACCCCTACCTCATAAACTCATCCTACTTGATTAGCTTAAACAAGCGTCGCTCATCCTCTTTATCAGATTCAGGAAGCCTTCATGAATTACATGAAAATATGCCTACTCACACCTGTCCTTATTGGACTGGTAACCCAGACCACAAAATTAACACTATCTGATCTGCGGTTCAGTACCATAATTCTTTTTCCATATGTGTCTTGATGCGCTAGTACAAGTGAAAGCTCTTCACAGGCTGGAACTAGCCCCACATAGTTCTCACAGCAACTAATACAATTCTGAAATTCTGAAAATACAGCAGGCAGCCAACACTTTATTAGTGGCACAAAATACTTACTCAAGTCTCTTATTTAAAAAAGCATTATATTTTAAATCTTGAGTAAAATTAAACCTATGACACAGAATTTCATTACTTCACCAAAACAACTGAGTTCTCAAATGAACCCAAAACATTAGGACACTTCTTAGGATCTTGGTGACCTCTAAACATAGTTGTAAAGCCAATAAGGACAATTTTAAGATGGGTAATATATAATTTTCCTACGCTGAGAGTTTGCTTTTACATTCATGCACATCAACAGAGGTGGGACATCTCGCAGTCTACTATATGCTAGGCAAATATATCCCATTTCATCTTTCCAACAGCCCTGTGGCTCAGGTAGAACTGTGCCATGTAAAAGTGGAAGAAAATGAACCCAGGTATCCTGATTCCAAAGCGCCACCCGTTAGAAACATCAACTCCCATTTCTATTTCTTCAAAGACTTAACATTCAAAACTATAAACCCAAATTTCAGATTCTAAGCCAAGGCAAAGAGGCGAATCTATTACATTTACTCAGACATTTTGACAGTGTTAAAATAACCATGATAATAATGATATAGATACAGCAGCTATTTATTAAACATCTACTACATGCCAGTCACTGATCTAAGGGTTTCAGGTACATTTTCTGATTTAAATCTGAGAATCACCTTATGAGGAAGATTCTATTATAATTTCTATTTTACAGATAAGAAACTTAGGTTAGAGCAGTAATTTTTAACTAATTTGCCTGTGGGCTAACAGCTAATACGAAGTGAAGACAAGATTCAAACCCAAACCTTCCATAATGCAAAATCCATGCTCTTAACCACTACTTATAACACTTAAAAGTCCTATCTAATTAGCCAAAAAGCAAATAAAAACAAACAAAATATATCTTCCTTCCCTCCAACACCCAAAGAGTTTTTAGCATTCCATGGGTTATGTGTTCTATTATATACTTATTATTCATCCCTAGTTATAAATAACTATTAACACATCAAAACTCTCTGCAATGATATAGCTAGACGAAAAAATGACATCCAACAAGAAAGAATAGTTTGGAAATTCTCCAAACAGTCACGCTCCAGTTCTTCAATAATACCCTGTCCTAATTAAGTATACTTGTATACTGGCACAAGTATAGAAACTTGTACCCTGTAGAAACCCTGCACCCTATAAAACTTAATACATGAGTTGTCCATATAACTACAGGATCAATATTGCTAAGATCACCTTTTGGGGGTGGAGTCTCTGGAGCCACCCAGGAGCTGGAGCTGACACACCCCTTCCTCTTTTCCACTTGCCCTTGCAACCAATAAAGGCTGTTGGTACCTCGCAAAAAAAAGTATGTTGCTAAGATCAAAGGAAGGAAAGTAGCTCTTGTTTGCTGAATGGGTGTCAAAAACCGGCTTCCTATTATTTGCTACAAAAACAAGAAAAGTAATTTAGAATAAAAGGTATTAAAGGATATGCTACTGGACTTGGCATAGGAAACAGAATCTGAGTTCAAATGCTAAGAATTCAAACTTCTTTTTAAAAAAGAACCATAATATTTTAGAGGTGAAAAGAACATCAATGACTATCCCTCTCCTCATTAGACACATAAGAAAATTAAGTGAGCACATTTCTACTTGGTGACAAGAAGATTAAGAATTCACGTTCCACGATTTTGGGTAGTGGCAAAAACGTAAAAAAAAAAAAAAAAAAAAAAGAGTTGTTAAGTAGGCTAACATTATAGCTGGGTTTTTCTTCTTCTTCTCTCCAAATCCCCCTAGTACATAGTTGTATATTTTTAGTTGTGGGTCCTTCTAGTTGTGGCATGTGGGACGCCGCCTCAGCGTGGCCTGATGAGCGGTGCCATGTCCCCGCCCAGGATCTGAACCAACAAAACCCTGGGCTGCCGAAGCGCAGCGCACGAACTTAACCACTTGGCCATGGGGCCGGCCCCTGTGGGTTTTTTTAACTAAAATATGAATAAGTGCCTGAATGACACATTTAAAAGCTTATAGGAAAACATCTCCATATTTGGAAACAAGGGCAAAAGATAAAGGAGCAAAGTAGGACTTAACTTTACAAAATTTCTTTTAAAAGTTTGAAAATCAATTGCTTTTTACTTCTACTAGCTACCATTAAACATATTTCATCATAAATCCTTCTGAAAAGATAAGTCTTTTGCGTGTCTGGGTTCTCATCCCTTGGATCTCCCCAAAGGCCAGCGAGGCCCGGGCCGCACGGAGTGTGTGCCCTGTCTAAGGGGCCAGCCGGTTGTTGCTTAGCAGGAATGCAAGTCCTATGTTGCCAACGCTTCCAGTTTTTTAAGAAAAGAAAAAAACCCCAAGATCCAGATTTCAATGTGAAATCTACTCATTTTTAGATGTTGGCAACTAAATCAACACACCGTAGAAGGCACTGTCCCTCTGTGGGTGAGCACTCTCCCATGTTAGCTTTATGCTTCCTTCCCTCCCAAACGGAGAAATAAGAGACTGGGACACACACGCACTGTGAAGAGAAGAGTCTCTTTTTATGCTCCACGTAGCTCCATATACATTATGGACATCTTCAGGTCCCCCAAAGAGATTCTGAAAAGGCCGTCTGCCTGGGGGGACAGAGTATGAGGCAGCCTTGCTGCTGTGCTGTGATGGCCTCCTCTGCCGCACAAGCTCCTGCCAAAACCTGCTCCAGCGGATTGGCACGTGCGGCCTGACAGATCACCAGAGACTCGAACCAAGTGAGCAGAACAAACCACAGGGTAGTTATCCTACGTGACTGGCCTGGAATAAAGCTCTGAACTATAGGTGAGTCATAACATAATAAAGGGCTCAATTAGGTTCAGAACAACAGACAAGTGTTTTCCCTGGTCTTAGCAACGAGTGCACTGGAATCTTGAGAGAATATAAGGGTCTAAAGGGCCCTGGCATCTCTGTGTTACCCTCTACTGCAAGATAATTAATCATACTAGAAAATTAAACGCAGGTTGCCAGTCGGGCATTTTCAGGGTCAATAATTCTTAAGTTACTAGGATACCAATTAATGATACCCTAGCACTAGAAGAGTTAACGTCCTGACCCAAAATGGTCGGCTCACTCCCCCAAAACGGGATTCATTCAATGGCAAAAATATTTAAAACTGAGAATCCTTTTTCAAGATTAACGGCAATTTTATTATATGGACCACTTACATTTTTTAAAAACCCAAAATATACTAAAGGAAATCTCATGCCTTATTTAATACGGAGGAAAGCCCTTGCATACACCACAGATACACAAAAATCATTACTTTACAACTTTTCTAGTACATAAAACCACCTGATTAATCTCTAAACTCAATACTGAAAAGCACAGCAATTATGAGGCTGGAACACTACTAAGAATGCCTAATGATCAGATTAGGCTGTTTATTTTCAAACCCACACATAAGAATGCCTCAAATGACCTGGGAAATACTTAGGCTGAAAATGGTAAGTCAAACGATTCCTTTAAAAAACTGTTAAATTTAGTGCCTGCTTCCCACCCAAGTGTCCTAAATAGGAAATTTAGTCCCACCTCAAATTGTTTTTCCCCCATCTGCTCTAACATTTATAAGAGATTGTCTTTCAGACTCAACGGCAAAGTGAATTGGGTAAGAACTCCTCCAGCACAGTGCAGGAAAGTCTCCGTTTTGCCCCAGTCCTCACTTGTGCGTAAATATAAAAGACAAACAAGCGTATGACACAAATGATCCTGCCCTCCAAATGTCTATCCGCTGGAGGAAGACACAGGATGATACCAAGGAGAAGTGCTGAGACAGAGGTCCTGGCACCAGGAGCACAGAGGGGAAAGTCTGCAGTGGGGACAAGGAAGCACCAGCAGGAGAGCTGTAACCCAAACCTGGAGAGACAGGGATGAGGCCTGTCAAGAAAGGCATGGAGATACGTGGACTTTTACCGAAGGATTCGTAAACTAGGATGACTTGATCCAGTTTTCACATAATAAAATCACCCTCTGGTGGACGAGTGTGGCAGACAGTTTGAAGAGAAGGAGAGGCAGGAAAGACAGGTTAGAAAGAAGGAGTAATAGTTCAAGAAAGTGATAAAAATCTGAACCAAAGAAGGGGCAGTGAGGAACAAAGAAAAAGGTTTCAACAGATACTTACAAAGTAATATCCATAGGATTGGGTTGCCAAATGGATAAAGTAGGGGACAGAAAGGAATTGAGACTGGTGACCAGGAGGAAGGAGAAGAAGGTTTTGCGTGTTGAAGAGGTACGGGGGAAGGCGGACGGACTGAAATCCGCTGTAGACAGGTTGAATTTGACGTGCCGGGGCAACATCTACAAGAAAAGCCCAGTAGGCAGCTGGATAGAAGGATCTAGCACTCAGAAAACTTTCTGGAGCTTTAGGCTGGAAAAATCAATTTAGTGATTATCAGTATTTCAGTAGCTGAAACCGTACGTGCAGATGAGACCACCAGGGAAAGAAGGAGAGAAGATGGTCAGGGAAGAGCCCTGGGGAAGGGGCGGGAAGGGCAGCCTCAGAGGAGATGAAGGGACACCCGAAGAGGCAGGAGAAAAGCCAGACAAGAAAGGAGGGCAGTGTCCACGGGGATGGTGGCCAACAGAGTCAAAGCCACAGAGAAGTCAAGCAGGCTGGGGTCAAAGCGCTCCTCGACTTCGTCCATCAGGAGTCCATGGGGGAGGGACAGAGGCGCGGTGAAGACACAAGCCAGCCTGCAACGGGTTCAGAGAGTGAACGGGAGGAGAGGAAGCAGCACAGAGTGTTTACCTACTTCTGTCTCCAGAGATCTGGCTGTGAAAGGAACAAGAAGGAAGGAAGGAGAGTAAGACACAGGGGCAAGGAAAGGTCTGCTTTGCCCTTTCAGCTAGGAAAGGCCTGAATGTAACTACAGACCGTTAGGAAGGAGACAAATGATGGCAGAAACGTTTACCACCTTAAAGTATTAATTTATTAATTAATAAGGGTATTAAAGGTATTAAAACCCTAAAAAGGATGCGCAGGTGGAAGAGCAAGAGGAAGAACACCTCGTTGAGTCATGGCAGGTGGAGGGAAGTGGGGGCCTCCTCTCTAAAGGGCAGAAGCAAAGCTAAAGGCCTCAGAGCAAGCCACATGGCCACTGCAAGCAAAACTGAGTCTGAGTTCTAATCCTCCTCTCCTTTGAATCCTCTGTACCGCCCAACATCTGCATGATTTATCAGGCGCCGACAGGAAGGCAAGGCAGTAAAAAAAACAGAGAACTCAACGCTTTAAATAAATGATTACACAAATGATTTACTCCACAGAAACCATGTTTTTTGGTAGAAAGAGTACCAGAACTGGGAGCCAAGGGGTCTTGGTTTCATGCCCCCCCCCATCTTGCCAGTGACCAGCTTAAATCATTACACTTCTCAGAGACTCAGTTCTATTGCATGGGAAACGGTGATTCGTGCCAACTGCCCTGCCTAAGGCACAAGGTTGCTGTGACAAGCGAGAGAGAAACAAACAAACAAGTGCTTTGGAAACTTAAAGGCGGTGGAGAAGGCAGTAAAATATTTCCAAGTGCATGAGCTTCTGTGAAGTGAAACATTTGCACCAGGGATTGCCAGCCTCCAGGAAAGCTGTTCTTCAGGAGCGAGCCTGCGGCCCCTATGCGGGCCACCCATCAGGCAGGGGTGGGAGGTGGGAACCGCTGAGGGCGGTGGTGTCCCCACCTCGGCAAACCAGTTTTTAAAAGCTCAGTAACCCCTAAGCTAATGCTTTCTTTCCCTACGCTTTTCATTTGTTTATTTTTAACATTTAAAAGTCAAAAGTTTAGAGCCGTACTCACCCACAACATCTTAAGTGGGAATTCCTGGACCCTTTGATCTGATCCCACCTACATTTCTCAAGTATGCTCCAATAAACAAGGTAAGAATATGTTCAGAGTCTTCCTACTTCTCCACCTTTGCTAATTCCTCATTTTGCTAACCCTCTAAATCCTACCTTTTTCCTTAAACCCCAGTTCAAATTTTAGCTCTAATCACTCCTAGCACCACCAATTGAGCTCTTATTATGTCCAAGCACTGTTCAAAACACTTCATATGGACTACCTCAATGGAGCAGCCCACTGTACAGATGAATAAACTGACAACACAGCCAGGTCAATTCCTTGCCCAAGGTCTCACAGAATTGTAACACCATGATGTACTGTCTGCCATGAAGCCAAAATAATTTCTCCTTTTCATTAATGACTGGTTCTTGGATAAATTACACAACAAACAACTAGAGAACTTCAAAAACTGGCTCCATTTTTGCCATGCAGGCTTATCTCCCCACTGCTCCCCTCGGCATCTACCGAACATCCTTTAACCATAAATCCAGCAACTCCTACTAGACTTCCCACCATGTCTTGCCTCCATGTCTCTTCCCTCCCTAAGCCTCTCATCAATACCCAAAGTACTTCAAAAGTCAACTCTAAAAAAACCAGTACAGCTTCCTCTTTTGAAAGGCAACATAATGTAGGTGTCTAGTTAAGGGTGTGGACTCGAACCAGACTACTTTGATCTGGATTAAGGTCTGGGTAAACCTGGACAAATGAATCTCTCTGTACCTCTCTAAGTCTCTCAGTAAAATAGCAATAATAATAGGGCCCACTGCATGACAGAGTTGTAAGAATTAATGAGTTAATACACATAGAGTATTTAGAACAGCTCCCACCATAAAGTGAACAAGAGAACAGTAGGAGCATTATATGACAATAATAGCTCCACATCACTTTTTTTATACTGATCACACTGTATTTGTCACACTTTCTCTGCCATTAGCTTCTGGTGTATATAGTGGATGTTCAAATATTGTTGACTGAAAAGGCAGAAACCCAGAATGTAAAAATGTGAATCCTTCTACAACCAAATTGTTTCTGACAGGAAAGATTTAACATTTTGTAAGAATGTCCAGATTACTTGGTAATAGGAAAAAATTTTTCACATGTTAACATGTTCTCAAGCACAAAAAAATGTTGGAAGTAACATAAGAAACCCTGATTACAGAATAAAATTCTGTAAAGGAATAGGAGAATCCATAATGCCCGAGTTTCTAAGAACGACTGCAAGAAATGTGAACAACAGAGAATGCTTTCTTAATTCATGCAGTTCAATTCAAAGCTTCAAACTCTTGTGCAATATGAACTATTTGTAAATTGGAACAAAAAAACCTGAGGTGATTTATCTAAGGGACAGAGCTAGAAACAGGACCTCTAATTACTTAAATAATGAGGCCCCTAGATTAAAACATTAAACCTCAACCCTTCAGCCAGAGGGATTAAGGAGATTAGAATGGGCTTGACAAATTACCACAGGGTTAGGAAAAAAAGATGCAGAAAGAAAGTAGGCCAAGCTTAAATAGGGAAGAAACGAAGTTCAAGAGAAAACTAACGGTGTGTGTGGATCCTGAACCTCGGTGGGCGGGTGGGGGTGGTGAGCCCAGCGATTTCAACATTAAAGAAAGGAACAATATCAATGTAAAAATAGCTGCTTATAAAGCTCTTGGAAAACATGAACATTCAAAGTTAACCCTGGAAAATAACGATTTTCAAATAGATCTCGGCAATTAGAGAAGGGAAATACAAGGCCAAAAAATAAACTTGCTATGATAACATGATCCAGGATCCTCTTAAAAGGAATTCTGTTTAAACATCTCATGAGCATTGGTCACCTCCACCAAAACAGCCAAAATCAAAACTGCTAACTCAGTCATCGACAGGACTCCCCTTGGAATATCTGGTTTTCCATCCCTGAAGAGTATCAGTTGGCTCAAAATAAAACACAATTAATCTAGAGAAGAGCTGAAGTGACTCGGGTGGCGACGTGAGAGCCTGGGAGAGCGCACAGCCTGGAAAGATTCTAAAGAGTCCAATGTCTACGTCTTGGCAAAGGCACAGCATGAGGGACCCAGGGGGGATCCAATAACTCTCCACAAACATCTCAAGTGTGAAAACAACGAGGAGGAACAGGAATTTCTTATCCTGGTACCAAATGTACTCCTGGCATTTTGAGAGGAATAGAAACTAAAACGTACAAAGAAAACAACTGCAATTAATCCCATCCAAAAAGATTTTCAAGATTCGACTGTAAGCTTTCCTTTCTTGGGCTGTTATAGGCAATTCTATTCTTTGCACTAACTCATTTCTAGCAATTTTAGAGCTTTTCAAAATATTTTGCCTTTATTATTTAAAATGTTTCCTTCAGAGTTTGAAGTGTTTCTTCAAACTCAAAAAATTGCCAGAATCAGGAAATTAAAGGTGGCCCCTTCTACCTAGTTCTAGTTGGTAAAACTGAAAATGTGATTTTTTCACCAGAATTCTCCAGTTTGTAAATATTGGCTCAAAGGAAAAGAAAAAGAAAACACATAATACAGGCAAAACAAAATTGTGTGCAGGCCCCATCTAGCCCTCAGCCTGGCTGTCTGCAGCTTCTGCTCTAAAATCTGTCAGTCACTTGCTACTACTTTTTAACTTCCATATTTAGACATTTTAGGGTCTAAAATGCAGCCAGCCTCTAAACAGACACAGGTTACCAACCATTCACTATTTCTCGCGGAATGGAAGCATCCTGCTCCAGACCCCCAACATCACCAGGGAACTGTGTACACAGACAACCTTCTTGCTTTGCTGTCACTTGCCTAACAAACACTTAAGTCATATAGGTCTGCCCACGGTGACGGAGCACCAGCTCATGGAAACTAAATCTAAACTGTCAATCAAAGAATTACTGTAATAAAACATTTTTAGAAAACCAAGGAAAGCTGGAAAGTATCAGAATCTTACTTTCCCCACAAGCTTGAGAGTGTTGGGGGCACAAGAAAGGAAAACATACACGGTGGAGGAAGAGCAGAGTGTAGTCTGGGGGGCCCCACTCCTGGGTTTCTTCCTCAGACTACTACTTCTCATGTCCTACTGAGGACAAAACGCTCCATCAATCCAGAATGATCCTCTTGCCTGAGGCCCACATGAGAAACTCCGCAACCACTGGGAAGGGGGCCTCCTTCCCTCACTCCCCGTGGCCTGTTATCAGCTCTTCTGGAACAGTCTTCATCTCCAGGCTCTAGAACAAACCTCATGAGAATCACAGACACAGATTCTTGAGCCGACTTGTACACCTGCCCAATCAGTCTCGTAGGGTGGGGCCCAGGAATTTTTATTTTTAACAATTTGTATCTTTAACGACCTTTCCCAAGGAATTCTCATGTGCAGCCAAGATTCAGAATGAACGCAAAAGTTCCCTTTGCTCTACACTGCTGGGCTCATAACCCAAGAGGACTTGTTGTAATGGTCTCTGTATATCATGTAGCATAAGTCATTGGCACATACTCTTCCCTCTGCCTGGAATATTGATGCTGCTTAACCCCCAACACATCTGCTAAGGTCTGAATGATTACGTGCCCCCAAAATTCATGCTGAAATCCTAACCCCCAAAGGTGATGACAGTAAGAGATGGGGCCTTTGGGAGATGCTTAAGTCATGAGGGTAGAGCCCTCATGAATGGGATCAGTGCCTTATAAAAGAAGCTCCAGAGAGACTCCCAGCCCCTTCCACGATGTGAGGACACAGTAAGATGCCACCTGGGAACCAGAAAGAGGGTTCTCACAAGAATGTGACCATGCTGGTGCCTTCTCTTGGACTTCCAGCCTCCAGAACTGTGAGAAATACATTTCTGTTGGTTATAAGCTAGGCAGTCTGTGGTGTTTTGTTAGAGCAGCCTGAACGGAATAAGACAACGCCTCATTTTCGTCACTGCTACTCACGGTTCAGGTCTCACTCAAATGGCACTTCTTCAGAGAATCCTCCTCCGAGCTTACTCATTCTAAGTCACAATCGCTCTTTATGGATCCTATAATTGTTCATAGATTTCTTTATAGCACTTGCCAAAGTTCTTACACATTAATCTGAGTGGTTATTTGAATAATATCAGTTTCCAACAAGACAGTTAAGGTCCAAGAGGACCAGAATCATCTGATTTTTGCCCACCATTGAAACCCTATCCCCAGCATGAGACCTGGCACACAGAAGATGCTCAAGATATTTTAGTTAAAATATCTTTTAGTTGCCGAAGTGATGATGTGTATGGGAGAGAGTGAGCTTCTTATTCTTAACTGTATGTTGTGCACTGCATCAGCAGGAGACACACCACTGACGCACTGAAAGCTAGCTGCCTGAAGGGTGAGATCATTTCCTAATAGGGAAGCTCCTCTTTTCATGGTTTAAGAGAATGAGAGGTAAATCACAGAAGTAGGAAAGATTGTTTGCATATATGAATGCTAAGTGAATAGCTATCACACAGTTTCCCCCAGTGGATTAATTCACACTGTTAGGCTGGCAGTTTATTGAACATGGAAGGCTCAATTTAAGAGTTACCATGAATCAAAGAGGTCCAACAATGAATTCACAGCTGCAGGTGACACCTCAGTCTTGGAACTTAGGTGGAAGCATTTGGTAACAGAAAACATTCCTAAACGGTGTCACGAGAGGCCGCAAGGAAAAGAGCAACGCTCTGCAGAAATCAGAGACCATCAGGACTGAGAGCCAGATGTATCCAGAGCAGAATGGAGTGGGACCATATAAGGAGATAGGAGTAGCAGCAAATGAAATCGATAATAAATTCTGGTTGCTTCCAGTGAGTTATCTGGGATGTAAATTAGGATAATTGTACCATTTGCATGTATACTTCAAACCCTAGATGAAGAAACAGAAACCTGTAATTTCCACTGATCTATACACAGATTTTCAAGTTTCCAAGATGATCTTCAGTTTTTGCTTCTGAAGGCTCAGCAGGTCCTCATTTCTTTCCCCCACCGCCTCTTGCCACAGGTAAAGCTGAGCCAGGAAGGGCCCGATTCAGGACCCTCTCAGGTACATCTGACTCACCCCAAAGTTTTAAATACCTACTATATGCAAACACATCCCAAATTTGTTATTTCCAGTCTTAACATTTTCTCTGACCTGGTCTGCTATTTATGAGTTCAAGTTGTTGTGCCCACTTGGATATATAATGGCATCTCAAACTTAAGATGCGATCTATCCAGAGCTGTTGGTTTTCCCTCCAAACCTGTATCACCCAGGTCAACTCCGTCTTAGGAGCTGGTATCATCCCACCATCCCTACCTTTCAAGCAGAAAAACCTATGAGCCTTCCTTGCTGCCTCACCTCCCCTCCCCTCAGGCCCACTCCCACCCCCAATCAATCCCAAGGCCCTATCAGTTCCCCGCCAAACAGATCTAGAATTTGTCCATTCTGACTACACCCACTGCTACTATCCTGCGCCAGGCTGGCATCATTCCTCACCCCCGAACTGGTCTCCCTGCTTCTACCCTAACCCCTCCAAGCCATCCGCTACTCAGCAGCCAGAATGATCCTTTTCAAAAAAGGAAATAGATCGATCACTCCCCTACTCGAAATCCTCCAATGGTCTTCATTCAGAAGAACAAGCCAAAATACACAGATCACAGACCTGGAAGTTCCAGCTCTGGCTCTGCTATTAACTATACATTTCAGCAAACTGAAGTGACTTCAGCCTTCTAGGCCTTATTTGCAAAATGAGACAGCTGTATATTTAGCTTTAAAATTCTAATTGTCTAAATCCAGTATACAGTTTGATATACCCATCTTGGCTTACTCCATTTCTCTCTTTCAGTAAAATGCCTGTTTTCATAAATCGCATATCTAAGCACCCTCACTCCCCACCTGGGGTCCATGTTCATGAACACTCACACAGAGAGGCCACGGTTTCTCACTTTCATTCCTTACCTTTAGGCAGAAGAGAGGGATCTAAAGGACTCTCAACCTTCCATTTGGGCAGGCCCATCTCTGGACCACTCTACAGCCGGAAGGCGTGCACACGAGATTGCCGAGTCCTGGCTGTGGCCTGAGTGGGTCATTTCAAGCTGCTATACGTCTCCTAGTTGACACAAAACTAAAACTGACACGCCCAGAGAAAACCGAGTGCAGATTTTTGTGGTTCAGGCCTCTGTTTCGTCAGAATATTGAACTTCTGATAATTTTTTCCTCTAGAATTTTAGGAAAGACTAAGTTTTAACTGTGAAAATGACTCATCCCAGAAAAGAATATCATTTTTTAGGAAAACCAACTAAAATATACAAACCAAGTATTTCCCATGAAGTGAGAGGACAGAAAGTAGTATAAGGAATCCACACTCATGTGGCTTGAGGATGAAAGCAGAGCAAACAGACAAGACGCCTTTCCCATTTTGGCTCATTTTTTAAAATACTGTTTCATGGAAGCAGTGGGGAAGGGGGAGCAATGAAACAAACCACAAAACCCTCACACTCAGAAAGCCAGAAAACCTCCTGACTTGCCTTAGGCCAAATTAAGCAAATAAAGGAAAACCACTGAGCTACCCCCATCCCCTTTCCTGAAGCTCTACCAACAGCCAACCTCCTCTTCTTCCCCTCATTCTCTGTCCTCTGCCCCAGCTCCACAATTAGCCCAGGATATTGCTAATGTTCTGCTTCTACATTCCATTTACCTACTCTGGGTAACTCTGCTTTTTCTGTCCCTCATCTCTATACTTTCCTTAGATTCCCCAGAATATTAAGATTTGAGGGGGTTTTTTGGTGAGGAAGATTGGCCCTGAGCTAACATCTGTACCAATCTTCCTCTATTTTGTACGTGGGATGCCTGCCACAGCATGGCTTGATGAGGGGTGTGTAGACCTGGGATCCAAATCTGTGAACCCTGGGCCGCCGAAGTGGAGCACACGAACTTAACCTGTACGCCAAAAGCCTGGCCCCAAGAATTGAGATTTTTTTTTTTAAATGTCCATTTTAATGCATGTGTGAACAGAAAATTAACGGTAAGTCTGTAAAAAGTGAGATCTTAGTTAAAAGAGCTAAAGCAAATCCAAAACTTAGCCAGCGAGCACCAGTATCCTTGCTTCCCAGATTTACCCCCTTCATTCCAAGCTCTCGGATCCTAACTCCCCCTCACACAGGACGCCCTGACGCCAGTTTCATCCTCCCACTCCCAAGGGCCATGTAACAGTGCTCCGTTTGAAAGATACATTAAATCTGAGGAGCTTTAAGACCTTGAAGAAATCTCCACTCAGCTTATCTTCTTTTCACCAAGAAGGCAAAAAGTTAGCCAGGATCCTCTCTCCTCAAAGGTCTGAATCTACACAGACTTGCTGTCCTAAGTCTGACACTTGAAACTTGCCCTGAGCAGACACTTTGCACTCCCCCGTTCTCTAACTGTTTCACTCGTGGGGGCTGATCTCCACCCCACACTGCCATCTCTTCTGGGGCAGGACCAACACTTCTTTGGCATCCCACCCTGCTCTTAAGCATACGGTTGGGCATTTGGTAGACAACGCAAACATTTGCTAATTTGTCTGAATATTGTTTTACAGCAATTTTTAGTTGCTTAGTTTTATTCTTTAAAGAATGTTAAATTTTCCCCTTATCCGTTTTTTTAAACTAGGAAAACAGAGCAGACCCTATGTGATGGGTAAAGCAAAGCAGATCCCATTTCAGTTCTTTACTGGCTTAATTACAAGGCAGGCTGACTGACCATTTTGAGGAGGAGGATCTCACTGTATTCTTTTCTGCCTTCATTCTGCTCCCTACCCCTACCTCCCACCACAGCTCAAAATGTTCAATCAATGGCTCATTGCAGTGAATCTTCATAACTTGGGGTTGAAGGTAAGAGCTCTGCCATCTTGGTCATCTCTACCATTTGCTTTACTCATGCTTCCTCATTTTTCCTCAGCCTCCAAACAAGTTGTACTCTACAGACATTCAGAGACACTCAAGCTCAAGAGCTGACGGTGGACAGAACCCTAACCTCTTCTAAACCAAAAGCTGACACCACAAAGGAACAGATCTTCCTCCTTTAAGATAAGGGATCCTCGAGTCTGTTTCCAGCAAAGGATCCTGGAGTCCTTTTTTTTTTTTTTTAATCTTAAGGAATTCTACCTTCTAGCACCACATAAGACTGATATCTGGGTGCACACCAGTCTTTGAGCAATGGATACACAGATTAGAACATTTATATGATAGATGTAACTAAACCACACACTTTACCTTAACAGATAAGCTTTAAAAATGCATCTCAAACATTTCACTTTGCACCACTACTCTGAATTTTGGAGTAACTGGTGCTAATTTAGAATTTCAGTGACAGGATATGTGCTCTGATTCTCCTCATTCAATACAATGCTGCCATTTATCAAAGGAGCAGAAAAAGGAATTTTTCCTTTGTTCAAAAAGATACAGCAGGGGCCGGCTGGAGTTCACAGGTTAGGATCCTGGGCACAGACCCAGCACCACTCATCAAGCCATGCTGTGGTGGCGTCCCACAAAGAGGAACCGGAATGACCTACAACCAGGATATACAACTATGTACTGGGGCTTTGAGGAGGAAAAAAAAAAAGGAAAAGAACAAAGAGAGGAAAAAAAGAAGAGGAAGACTGGCAACAGATGTTAGCTCAGGGCCAATCTTCCTCACCAAAAAAAAAAGAAAGAAAGAAAAAAGTGAAAACAAGAGGTCAAAATGTTGAAGGCAAAGTATTAATTTTTAAAGGTTTGTTTCCTGTAAATTGTAAAAAACTTTGAAACTAAAGTTTTGTTCTTTTTTATTTACTACCTAAAAAAGAAGAGTTGGGGGGGCCACCCTAGTGGCACAGTGGTTAAGTTCACATGTTCTGCTCTGGTGGCCCAGGGTTCACCGGTTCAGATCCTGGATGCAGACCTACACACCACTTCTCAAGCCATGCTGTGCCAGGTGTCCCACATATGAAGTAGAGGATGATGGGCATGGATGTTAGCTCAGGGCCAGTCTTCCTCACCAAAAAGAGGAGGATTGGCAACAGATGTTAGCTCAGGGCTAATCTTCCTCAAAAGTAAATAAATAAATAAAAATATAAATATAAAAAACAACATGGGGCTGGCCCACTGGCCGAGTGGTTGGGTTCATGCACTCCACTTCAGCTGCCCAGGGTCTCACAGGTTCAGATCCTGGGCACAGACATGGCACCACTCATCAGGCCATGCTGAGGCAGCGTCCCACATAGCACAACCAGAGGCACTCACAACTAGAATATACAATTATGTACTGGGGGACTTTGGGGAGAAGAAAAAAATAATTTAAAATTTTTTTAAATAAAAATAAATTAAATAAATAAAAAAGAAGAGTGAGGATATGGTGACATCTCCCTTGAGAGTGAGTCAAAAACATAATATAGAATGTTATTCACCTATGGCTTTTTCAAGTAACCAAAGCACTGTATTTTTTATTTATTAATTTTTTTTTGGTGAGGAAGATTGGCCCTGAGCTGACATCTGTTGCCAATCTTCCTCTTTTTACTTGTGGAAGATTGTCGCTGCGCTAACATCCATGCCAATCTTCCTTTATTTTATGTGGGATGCACTACAGTGTGGCTGAGAACATGTGATTGGGTTGTGGGTTATACAGGCATACACATTTTTGAAAACACAGCAAGCTGTAATCTTAACGATCTCTCTACATTTCACTGTATGTAAATTATGGCTCAATAAAAAGAGCGTTTTAAAAACCTTCCTGCAAATCACATTTCAGTATCTGTCATCAGTAATCCATCTCAGACCTGAGTTTTCTGTGGGTCAACAAAATCCTTAAGTCAAAAGGAATCTCCTTATCCAAAAGGCACTGACACCGCTCCCCGCCCACTCTCCAGAAACTTCTGTCTCAAATCCTTTCTCACACTGGAGTTGCCCTAGATATGAAATTCCACTCACCTCAACTGACTGAGAAGGCATTTTCAGCTTGGTGAGCTTGGCTTTGGCAGGCACTTTTAAGTCTGTTTTTTCAAAGGTCTGTTGCCGGTAGTCCTCCGGCAATGGCTTCAGTTCAGGAGACTCACTAGGAGCCTGATCTTGACCATCCATGGGCCGGACATAAGCTGTGGGCTTCTGCTGCATTGCAATGCTTTTCGAGGGGAGCGGGGGTGGGGGAAAGGTCTGAGAAGGTGGCTGGGGAGGGGCTACCCCAAGGCTGGCAACTGCCACTAAACCGTCTGGAGGGGGGTCTTTATCACGGACCTTGACAGCCAGGTCCTTGGGAGATTTGGCCGGGCAGTAGCCTTTATTGTTATTGTTACTGCTGTGAACCTTGGTGCTTCCTTGCGTCCTGGGAAGAGCTTGCTGGCTGGAATGTATAGGTGACAAGGGGGGTACTGGAGAAGGCAAAGAGGAGAATAAGGGAGAAAGCTCCCTCTCTGGAGCCAAGTCTGCCATCGAAGCACAGTGGTCTCCATCAGCTCTGCGGTCACCTTTTTTGTGATGAGTAGAGCCGTAAGCCTCCTGACCAAGGCGATCTTGGGGCAGGTGCTGGCTGTCTGGTGCGCCATAGCTTTTGACATGGAGACTTGGCATTGGTTCCATTCTTGGCTGCGCCATCTTTGGATTGTGACTAATGTTACCAACAGGAAGTGGTCCAGAGGCAGGAGTGTTAACAGGCTGATGGTGGACACTAGTGTGGAAGGAGTGGGATGGAATGCTGCTCCCCTTCTCAGGAAAGAGAGGATACCTCGGCTTTCCCAATCTGTTTTCAGAAGCATCCAAGCGATGAGGGTGGGACTTGGTACTAAGGAGCTCCTTCACTTCTTCATAGTTTCCTAACATGTTCTGTATCCTACTGGATAGCTCGTCGCCCTTTTCTGTCTGAAAAAAAGAAAAAGAAGGCAGTAGAATTAGATACTGGGAAAAAAAAAATCTAAGGAAAACTACCATTTAATAAACCATGTTACATAATACCATTAAAAATGAAGCACCTCAATTTAATGTGTGACATAGAATTTCATGTGCAATTTACACTCGCTTCCCTGGTTGAGAAGCCTGTATTACTAAACACGGGAAAATAACATTACAAAAGAAAACCGCAAACTTTGTTAACTTTGACTAACAAGGTTCAGAGGATTTTCATATTTTGTTTTCAAAAATAATCTCTGGGAGAAGTTGTCTTATTTTTCCAGTTTAACCCTTGCTCAAACTCAGTTTCACCAGAGTTGAACACGGTGATAAATGAGACTTTCTAGAATATAACAGGTACCTTGTAGGGCTCTCCAAACAGGGGGATCTTTTCAGGAAACGCCTCTTTCTCTTGGTGAGCTTCCTGGTTGCGTCTTTCCTTCTCTCTAATTCGAAGCAGGTTTCTGTCTTCATTGTACAAGCTGTTTCAGATGCCACAAAAGAACAAAAGCAATAAAATTTATTGGAATCCAAGTTTTGCAGTGCATATGTGCATGTGTGAGGGAGGCAAGGAGAGGCCATGAAGCAGCGATGACAAGGGAGATGATTTAAAGAAAGCGTGAGTCCCTCAACCAAGCCACTCCCAGATTAGGCCTCAGTCAACATGCTCTGACCCTCCAGCCTCGGGTCCTGGCTCCGGGAACCTGAGCGTTCACTCTGGGCCAGGGCCTGCATGGCTCAGGACAGACTCCAAATGGAACAGCCTTTTATAGGCAGTGGTGGAACCGAGACAAGAGTAACGGCATTTTTACTTTCAGCTTGCAAAATACAGGGTAGAGGTGGAAGCTTTTCATCTGAAGGAGTCAGCAGGATGTGTGCTCTAAAAAGGCTGTTTTCCTGGATCAGTACTGTACATTTTGGAAGATTAAAATCAAAAGGCTTATTTCATAATTAGAAGATTACCAGGCACCCAAAACAGCACTTACTTTATTCTCAGCCTACTGTACTGGGAACGTCTTGGCATGTAAACCCAAAAAGGTAATTTTTATTTCTCATTTCAAATGTCAAGGATGGGAAAATCCAATTTCAGATGTCAGCTCTACCTCCTGAGAAGTCTTATAATCTGATTGCCCTATTTAAACCACATAAAAAGGCAGCCTAAATCATCAGCCCTGGCACCAAAGGGGTTAAAATGCATTCACTGAGAAACCAACCACAGAGATGGAAACCAAAGAGTGGAGTTTCAGCTAGCTTACAAATCAAAAGGGTGCTTGCCTCAGGTCAGCAAGACAGGCCAGGCCGCGCCCTCCCAACCCCCACAAGTGATAGATAAGAATAATGAAAATGAGAACTATAAAAAGCCTTTTGTCCTCATAGCCTTGCTCCCAGGGTATCTACTGAATCTCCCCCTCACCTACAACGTTATTTGAATAAATAGAAAAATATTCAATTGTCTCGCCAAGACTGCATGTACCTTTAGAAATGCTAGCCCTCACGGCAGACTCTCCCGCACCCCTTTCCCGGCCTCGCTGCTCTCTCGTGACTTCTCTTATTTCCTCTGACAGAGCCTACTTGCTTCTCTCCTGCCTCCCTCGCATCTTGGCCCTCTGATTTAGCCTTCTCATGGAAAGAAATCCGATCTAAGGCTCTGGTTCTCATGCCACTACCCATATTTCAAAATAACAAGCGTTTGATGGCTCTTTACTGCTGCAGAATAAACTCTAAATCCTTGCTTTGGCATTAAAACTCCCCCATAATCTGGTGCAGATCTACTCTAGAAGTTACCCCACTCTCCCTGCAGGCCTGCCACATCCATTCTACTTGACAGTCATGTCCATTCCCAAAACGTACCCTGTAAAGAGCAGCCTCTTGCTCTAATCCCCAGCCCAGAATCCCCTTTTAGTGAAAGATACCCAATTTTTCCAGGACCAGCTTACCTGCAAAGTATATTCTCCCACAAACCGCCTTTATATTCCAGCCACACCAGACTACTCCTCAGACATATCCTGGACTTTGATGTTTCCATTCTAATCAGATAAATTTCTTCTGCCTCTTTCAACCACACAGGCCCATCCCCAATTTTCAGCCACCAGCATATCTCTTCAGTGATGCCAGTGTCACCCACTCGAAAGGCTCCGCAAACCCAGCAAGCACAGGCTGACTGAACAGACTGACTGGTCCCCCTCTTCTCCCCTCTCCTCCAGAGAGTGAGCTCCATCCTAACAGAACCTCTCGTATTCATCTCTCCCCTGGTGCTAAAGCACGGTACTTCGCACAGAAGCTAATCATTAAATATTTTTTAATTAAAAGCAGCTACTATTGGGCTGGCTCCATGGCCGAGTGGTGAAGTTCACGCTCTCCGCTGCAGCAGCCCAGGGTTCGGATCCTGGGCACAGACATGGCACTGCTCGTCAGGCCACGTTGAGGCGGCGTCCCACATCCCACAACTAGAATGACGTGCAACTAAGATATACAACTGTGTACAGGTGGGGATTGGGGAGATAAAGCAGGAGAAAAAAAAAAAAACATTGGCAACAGTTGTTAGCCCAGGTGCCAATCACAAAAAAAAAAAAAAAAACAGCTACTAGGCTTATATTTTTATAAACTTACTTTTGTTGAAAAATTTAACTCTGGAAGACACAAGCAAGAGCCATTTAAAAAATTATAACCATTCAAAAAATGATCTGCTGTTTCCATAACCTTTCAATCTATAAGGGTGGTGGGGAGGACTAAGCAACCTAGTTGAATTCACTAGGACGTGACAAGGAACGACCTGCTTAGACCATTTATCAAAAGCTTCTCCTAGACGACACCTATCTCAATATCAGATTTTAGGAG
Source organism: Equus quagga (assembly GCF_021613505.1). Classification (NCBI taxonomy): domain Eukaryota; kingdom Metazoa; phylum Chordata; class Mammalia; order Perissodactyla; family Equidae; genus Equus; species Equus quagga. The sequence continues at coordinate 86,728,590 of NC_060269.1, forward strand.
AAGCACAAAGTGAACAATTTATGTTAGTCAACATACATGGAAGTTAAGGAAAAAAACTAACCCAGGACCTGGCTACAGAGTCTTCTTTAATAGAGCCTGAATCGCTGACGTTTCGGACAGGCAGACAGACTTCTGGCTGACAGTAGCAGGAAGGACTTGATGATCCCTCAAGACCACCTTTCAATTATTTTAGGATTTTGGTAGTTCCTCTTGTTGGCTCAAAGAAACATCATGTAACACTGACAACCATGGGAGCCAAGGAAGAGGGGTGATGAGGAAATAACTTCTTTCTCCTTCAAACTTGCTTTCCAGCCAGTGTGTGTGTAGGCAGAGCGGGGGCACGCAGTCATCCTCTGAGCACCTTGAGCTCCCAGGCTTCTCTTCTCCAGAGCTACCTGGCACAGGCAGCCCACCCTGCAGCGCACCTCAGCGAGGGGAACAGCTCCCAGGGCGCCTGCCTGCCTGTTCTCCCTAGGAAAGGAGCACTCCCTTTTCTGATTCTGCTGGGGACAAGCGTGGAGTCCCTGTAGCTTTATTTGCTTGGGGTGATGTTCAGAGCCTTTGGCTCTGCTTTATGAGGCAGAGTTCTGCCACCTTCTGAGTAATTGCTACCTTTGTCTCAGAAAAGGGAACCCCAAATAGCAGGATTCTCAGGCCCAGACTGAAAAGTGAGGGTGTAAATGGCAGCACCTCAACTCTCAGGCAGCGTGGCATTCTCACTTAATGTTCTTGTCAGCTCCACACACATCCTTAAGGAAAGCCACCCTGACTTAAAATTACTAAAGTATTTCTAAACTGATCAGCTCAGCCTTATCTCAACATCAGTTAGGTTTTACTTTACTTCCAGATTTCCTTCCAAAATAATAGAAACTGCTACAGAAATAATGCGAAGAACCCAATTTTACTAAATTCCCAACACTGGCTTATTGCAATGTGATCCAAAAGTTGAGTGCCACCCATGGGGAGGAAATCCTATTAAATTAAGGATTCTGGTTAATTAAGGTTTTACTTCATTAGTTCAAAAACATTTTTTTAAAGTCCACACCAAGATTGTATTGGCAGACATATGTAATACTATACCAATTTTGAGACAAACTTTGAACATATTTTTTTCTTATTCACCATCATCCTTTTTAACTGAAAAAAACCAAAAATAGTGAGGTGAGGAAAGACATCATGTGTGTCACCGGTAGGATGAGTTTTATGAGGTCTAGACTTGAAACTCATTCTCACCCACACTGTCTGTTGGCAGCTCCCTCTTGGGTCTCCCTCACCAAGGCTCCTAGGGAGGTGGGGGCGGCGGGGGGAACAGAGGAAGCGGAAGAGACAGGAAGTGACATGTCCACAGCTCCCAGGACTACACAGGGTAGCTTTCTGGTTTATCTGGCTTTTACTTAGTTCAAGTTTGCAATGGCTTAAGGAATGGTTTGTTAAAGTTCCTAGGCAAATTTTTTCATGAGTATTTTCTTTTTCCTGGTTCCATTTTGAAATCAAGGGAAATGTAAATTTAAAAAACATTAACACAATTAGCAGCATGAGTAAACCACTGTGTAGCCTCTAACACATCATTGATTTTAAACCAAAATGCCGGCAAAGAGGGAGAGGATGGAAGAATTTTAAACGAGGGGATTTTAGTAAATGTCCTACACGATTCACAAACTCTGTAATTACCTTTGCATAATTACAAGTTGACTACCACTTCATTTAATTAAAGGTGCCATTTTTTTCTCCGGTGTAGAGGGGAAAATGCCTGCTCACTCTCACAGGATAACCTCGTCCTAACAGCAGCCTCGTCAGACTTTCTCACTGTTGCACCTGGAATAGAGTTAGAAGCGCTCCTTCACTGATGTCTGCACAGCACTTTGCATTAGATAAGACAACCTCAAAATTTAGTGAGAATCAGAACCACCTGGAGGACTTGTTAAAAACACAGATTGCAGACACGCACCCCCAGAGTTTCTGATTCAGTAGATCTGATGTGGGGCCCGAGATCCGCATGTTTAACAAGTTTCTAAGTGGTTCTGAGGAGCAGTCTTTCTGAGTTGTATGGATCACTTTAGGCTTACCAAAAAACAATAGCAACGATGACAGCAGCAGCAGCAGTGGGCCTGGGTCTCCCCCACGTAGCATCTGTTCCTCAGTCAGCACTGATTTAGGCAGATCGCATCAGCCTCCTATTTACTTTTTACAACCACTCTGTGAGAGTGGGATTATTAACCCCATTTTCCAGGTTAAAAAACTAAGGCTCAGAGATTAACTTGGTAATAAATGGTAGATCTGAAAATTCAAACACAGGTCTGCCTGGCCCCAAAGCTTGCATTCCGAATCACAGTTCTGCTCGCAAAGCTTTCAGGCTGTGTTAAACAGGGCAATGACAAAGAAGGTGTACTAAAGTGCGTTAACTTACAATCACTCATAATTCCTTAGTTCAAAGAGGTACACATCGACAATTCAGGTTATCCCTGCCAGCAGAGCAGTCTCAGAGCTGTAAAATATGTATTTGGTTAAATGCATCCACACACGTCTGTCCTTGCCTGAGGACCTAACAGAGGGCCCTTTTAGAGAGGATGGCCGACAGCATGAAGTTGCTCTTCAAGTTATAAAAACTGTGCTACAATTCCTATTTTAGAGCTTTTTTAAAATTTACAGATTTAAGGCCAGTGACCCCATAATAATCTCTGGATTCACAAGTCATCTCTAATGTGCTAAGGGGCTCTTCACATTAATTTCTGCCAAGGACAGGCAGTAAATAACCTTGCACCAAAGCAGCCATCATATGCCTGCTATCGGGCTCCACTCCCATTACCGTCTGGCCAGCTGACCTGGGCCATGTTTCTAGGGCCTCGGTGCCAGCTTTCTGGTCAGCCCTGGGGAGAAAAAACATCAAGTCACATGGCGATTTGAAGCAGCTGACTGCATACAAAGACAAGTCCACGTGTGGAAGCGCCCCGGGGGGAGGGGACAAAGTCTGACCACCCGGCAGACACCCATGAGTTCCATCTGAAGTTTGCAAAAGCATTTTTCGACGGGGAATAACTTGACTCTCAGTAGTCGAGTTCCTTCTTTTGGCTCATAGACCACTGTCCACCATCTGCAAGGTTCAACACTGAGGCCTCAAAAAGATCTCTGCAGAATGCACCAAACCACCTCCTCCACCTCATTTTTTTTTTTAGAGTAAGTGAACTAGAAAGACCAACGGGAGAAACCACAAGCTTCAGTTTCCAGTGGCTGGTGAAAGAGCAGTGACACAGGAGACTCGCCCTGCAGAACACACACACACACACGCCATCACTGAGGTGCGCTGCGCCACAGCTGTTTTCACTGACAGAGCTCCATGGCTCTGGAGCAGCTCAGCGGCCTGAGGGAAGCTTGGCAACCTAAAACAGGCCAGGATGCTCTCCCTCTCAGAGAGGTGGTGAAACTCCTGCGGAATTCAGAGCTGCCCAGTCAGCCCCTGAACACAGTCACTCAGTCAGCCCCATGCTGGGCCTGTCAGGGCACACGGACTTTTCAAATACTTCTCCTTGGCAGTCTGGGTGGATATGTTGAAACGCTGTGATAAAATGAAGAAATCACAGCTCTGTAAGGATTAGTGAGAGTGATGCCCCTTTTTCTCTTCCCCTTGCACTGGAAAAAGAAAGAGCGTGTGTGGAAAGAGGAAAGGCAATAATAGGAAGGCCCAAGCTGGGCTTGAGGCGTGGGGCAGCGGGCTGGCTCTGCCCTCATCTGCCTGTCGCACCTTCTTCCAGGCGGGAGCCACGGGCCCTGCTGCTAATCGGGGTTAGTCATGCAGGATCCCTGAATGCCATTCGTTGCTTCCATGGCAACTCTCGGCCCACGGGGCTGGCTGTGCACAGCTGACTACCCATTCATCACCCTTGACTGGTCACTCCACACAGACCTTTCTCTGATAGATGGCACCCACTCTCTCTAGAGCTCACGTTTAAAAGTTTAACTCTCCCTTGGAGGATAAGAGTAATGTCTCCTGTGTTTACCCTCGTAGGCATAGAGAAGGGACATTTGGTGGGAAGGAAAGGGAAAATCCTAAAATCAACAGTATACATTACTTCTGGAAAAGAACAAGTCTTTTTACTATTTTAGAAGCACAATTCTGACTTGAACACACAAGGAGAATGCACAACATAAAACTCACAAGTTAAGTCTGTTCACAGAAGTTGGGCAACCCTGGCTCAGAGAGGGTGATATATGTGTCACAAAGTCACGGAGGCAAAAGGACAGCAGGCTTGGGTTCTTACTAGTTGTGCAAGTGACTTTTTTATTTTGGAAGCCACCCCTATTGACTTTTTACGGCCACCCTCCAGCCCTTTGTTCCCATGTTCCTCTATTCCTGCAGTCCAACATCCAGGAAACATTTTTCGGACTCTGGCTTTAGGAAAAAATGTCAATACGCTTCAAAACACAAAAGCAGTTTTTTCATTAAACTATATCACTCATAAATACAACTTAAACATGAGAAATCAAAGTGGCTCTGTGTTTAAAGGCAGAATAAATGCTGCTTCAAAGAATGGAGAATTTTTCCTCTCCTGCTTTATGCAGATGAAAGAATTCGCAACAGGCTTTCTGGAAATAAAAATCACTCAGCTAACTCTTCCATGGTTTTCACCCTCAATATCTCCCCCATCACCTAACACCATAAATATGAAGAAAAAAATCAGAGACTTAGTCCTAAAACAAAATCTTACAATCGGACTTATATAAAAAGTATCAGCCAAGTGAAATGACAAAACAGCATCATGTCACAGTTGTCTTCCTGGAGGAATTCCCAGGGGTCATCCCCAAGTAAAGCGTTCTCTGCTCCTCACTTCTGCTTGCCACAGAACTTTGCAAAATTAAATCAATCTGTAAGATACTTTACATACCTTAAAGGCATACTACGAGTTTTAAATTGAGACAGGCTCTGCCTAGGCAAACGTGAATCAGTCACTTCAGTTCAAAGGAGAGACACGTTAATTTACCCTTCAAAATGAAGCTGCCAGAAACTTCTGTGTGCACGTTAATATGCAGCAAAGGTCTGAAAGGATACACATTAGAAAACTAGCACGAAGGAGCACCAGATTAGTGTGAGGAGGTGGATGATAGCACGGTTTAGGGAGCATTTTAACATTCTTTTCACACCAAGAAAGTATTCTCATTTACTGTTCATGTCATTGAAAGCTCTGATTAAAAACAAAGGAAACAGCCTCATACACATAGAGGAACATCAAGACCAGGGGTAAAGAAAGATTGAGGTGTTGATCACTTTGGCAATAACTCTCACTGGAATCTCTGAAAGCTGCTTGTGAGCCCGGGACTCAGTCTTAGATGGTTACTCAATAATAACGACAGACCCCTCTGCATAACGTAGTGCATCAGAGCCTCTGTCCCGGAGCCCAGGCACCGGCAGCCGCCGCGTGAATGGAGCAGTCTCACTGTAACCCACTCTTTTTCTCTCAACAGATCACATATCTTTAGGGGCATTTCTACCCTACGGATGGAAAAGCACAAGAATTTGTCTTCCTCCTTAATTGGTTTTAAGAGAGGAGTGGGGGAAGTGTGAGGGTAGGGATGTACAGCTCCAACAGAGGTGGGATGAGGGGAAAGGAGACAGATGAACTAACATATTCCCACGTGCAGCCGCCAAGTCCTCTGCCTTCCAGACATGCTTCAAAAATAAAAAGCTGTACTGACTGAGCAACGCCATCACGGCACAACCACACAAACCACACCAGCGCAAAGAAATCGCTCCCAACCTTAAAGATTTGACAATCCACAGCTAGGCATTAATAAAATATCTATGTTTAATGTTACATGAAACGAGAACATAGTAATGTTACTGACAAATTTCCAGAAAACTCAGTCTCTGAGAAGAGTTTCCCAAAATGCCGGTTACCTGCAGTTAATTGAAAGGAAGTACAGAAATTAACCCCATAATGGCAACAGGCTCCCTAGAGATAAATCTGCCACCTGACTATTTATTTATGTCTCCCCTCTAGCTGAAAAGGTCCCTAGTGATCAGAGCTGACCGCCCTCCTTGGAAGGCTTATTTGGCACCCATCAGAAACACGGGCAGAAGCTCTCAGCTCTTCCCCTGCAGATCTGGTATGCACCAGGATCCCCCAGAGCTTGGCCTCATTACTAGGCCATTCTTCGTACACACTCACCTGACTATGAAGGACCACATCACATGCCTGAAAACAGTGAGGCCGGTGAAAGTCTGTCCCATTACAGCCGCAAATTTAAAAAATCCTCAGTCACAAACTAAGAAAGAAGGTAGACAAGCAAGTCTAAAGCTTTTGTTTTTTTAATGCTTGCCTCAATTCATACTCAACTTAAAAAAAAAGTTTTGGGCATTAAATCTATTAAGCATCCAAATTCAAATGAAATGTTGTGTGTACTTCCTTACTTCTCACTCGGAGCACAGCCCCAACAGGGTCCTCATCCTGGGCTGCCTAGCTCTGCACAGCTGCCTCGCTGATCTTTCTAAAAATCATGAACCTGATCTGGTTATTCACCTATTTATAAGCTTTCTGAGCGCACTGCTGCCTCCAGGATTAAAGCTGCTGAGTGGGCATGTGAAGCGATGCCGTTCACCACCTGGCTTCCACTCACCTCTCAACCACCATGGAGTAAGACTCTTCCTGCTCATTGCCTCACTTCTTGATCCTTTGAGCACAAGGAAATGGGAGGCTCCGGGAAAGCACAGCCCTTCTCTCTGCCAGGACCTCCACTCTCACCTCTCAACCCCCGCTGCGAATGACTGCTTCTCTGGAATACATCTGTTCCTGCAAACCTGCCCATGTTGACATTTACGAAAATGGGACGGACTGTAGATGTGCCCACACATTTCCTCATCAGACTGTGAGCTCCTTAAGGGCAAGGGCTATTCCTGAGAGCAGAGTGCTTAGCAAACATAATGCCTAATGTACATCTTTGACTGAAATGATTGTATTCAAGCATTACTCAAGTCCAAACATTCCAGAATTCTGAATTCTGCCAGTCTTATTATTTGATGACAAAATATGATTCATTGTCTGATACCTAAAACTGATTTACCAGAATGTTGTACCCATCAAATGACTCAAACCTAGAAGGAAGGTGACATCACTCTTTCCTAGACCAGCCATGGAAGTTGCCTCCGCTAACACCATACGTTTATCAGTTAATACAGGTTTTATTCTTCAGTTTACCATACTTATTAATTAGTCCAAGTGTACTACACGTCCCTTTCCCCCCAAAAGAGAAAGAAAAGAATGTTTGGGTAACACTTATATAGCAAACACACCTTTAATTTTAAATCAGCAGATTCAGACAACAATACAGAACAATTTAGCCTCTAGGACTCAGACTTAACAACAGAAATCCCACAATGAAAAATCTCCCCATGTTGCTATCAACGCATCCTGGGAAAAACAAAGAAAATACAAGATCCAGAGAGAGAATTTTAAAATGCAAATCAGATTATGTGGCTCCGTCCGCTGCTGAAAGCCCTCCGCAGGCTTCCCTTCATCTTCAAGACTGAAATCCAGAGCCAGGCCCATGAAGCTCCACCCCAACCACACTTCCTTGTAACTGCTACCACCCAGATATCTTCCCCTCCCCCGTCCCTCCTCAAATACTAACCACACTGGCCTTTCCAGGTCTGGAACAGACCGAGCTGTGCCTTGCTATTCCGTGTCTGGATGCTCTGTCCCTTGAGCTGAGGGTGACGGGCTCTCTGTTGTCACTAACATCTCAGGTTAATTATCAGCTCCTCAGTGAGGTCCCAGATCTAAATGGCCACTTTGCCCCACCAGCTTCTAGCACTTCACCCTGCCTTATCTCTGTTTATCACTATCTAAAATTATGTTGCCTGTTCATTTATCCGTTTAATTATGTCTTGCTCCCCACACTCACTGCAGAAGGCCTGTCACCTTTCCTCTCTTGCTCCTCGCTGTGTACCCAGCGATAACTCACTAGGATAAATGAATATTGGCTGAATGGATGGAATTCTGCATATGGATGCAGACTCAAGCAGTGGTTTCTCTTAAAAAAAAAAAGTCATACAATTTGAAGTCAGAAGTATTTTCAAAAGATAGTATGTAATTTTTTTTTAAACTAGGCAGTCATGGACAACATGCTCTAAATAACTGATGAATACATCAAATTTTTAAGTACCACAGAGAAAGCAAGAGAAAAACAAATCATTTCCAAATACATCCGGTGTCTCATGAGACTGCTGAAATGTCCCTAAGGAGATTAAAAAAAGCAACTCTTAAGAAATTATTCAGGAGCAAGTTTTTGTTTTGTTTTAAGAAGAGACTAATTCTACAATCATAAGAGATCAAACATCCTAAGTGGATATTTTTTGTCACTTAGCAGCTTAAGTACCAGATAATTCCCAACATACACCAAATTGAATGAATTACATTCTATAGAACAGCTTCGAAAACTGTACAGCATTTACCACTCCAAAAGGAAGAGTCCCTCCCAAAGAATGAACTTCTAACACACACATTCCAGAGAACCAATTGCACCACATACGATAAGAAGAACCGTTTGAAACCAGGCCAATGTACCAAGTACAGCTTCAGCCAGAACAAATGCTCAACATTTAGACTCACTAACCAACAGCAAAAAGCAACAGGAAAAGGCTTACACTTGGAAAATGAAAGGAAGAGCAATGACTGTGTATTGATAAGAAGAGCGGGGAACAATGGGATAATCAGGAAACTGGCAAGTCGCAATTGATTTCTCTAAGGAAGAAAATAGTAGAAAACATTGACTCTTCAAATGAATACCTAGAGACGCATCAACACATTTTTCAGTCGCTGAACAACGCATGGCTCCTCCTCTATCCATTTAATGAGGCTCGCCGTGAATGTAATACTAAATTCAAGGATGGTCCATTCCCCAGTCAACGCACAACTTCTCCTGGTAGAAACCATTGCCAATTATATTTTAAACCTGGCAAAACAGGCAGCTGTGGATACACATATGAAGAATGAAACTTTCTAACAACCGAAAAAGTATCTTTTCACAAGGAAACACATGAACATAAAAACACAAAGATATCTAATCTTATTTGCGCATTACCCAAAAGACAAGAAAATGTAAAAATCAAGTGTTCATATAAATGTTTTCACAGAATCATCAGTTTTTTCCTTTACACCTTCACTTACAGTTTTCTCTCTCCTTTTGGTTAATTGCGTGTCACACTTGTTTCAACAGAAAGCTTAATGTCATAAAAACTAGAGGCAGTCTCATTATTCTATTCCATTTCATTCCACAAACATTTCAAGTAGGAAGAACAGGGAGATTATTATAGGAGAAGAAAGCTGGAAGCATGTATTGGTATTTTATATGGCAACAAGCAACAATTATGTGTTTCTAAATATTCTCATTTTCATCATAACCCCAGCTCACCTCCTACCGCCCGCTATAATTGGCATCTCCTCCAAGCTAAACAGTAAGTCATTGTTCTTCTGGAGAAGTCTCCCTTCATTTTGACCTCTGCTAAGCAGTGTTATGAGTCTTACAAAGCTTGTCAGGTTTCTTTGGGCTGGATTTTGGCCCAACCAACAACATTTATATGCAGAATATATCATCTTTTCCCCATCAGCGCCAAGGGGCAGTTCACTTGCATAAAAACAAAGAGTATTTACCAAACTTACTAAAGCACCTCTCCGCCCTCTTCAGTGTCAATAAACTAGAACCTGAGAGTCCAGTTAAAAAAGAAAGAAGTCTCTTTCAGAATGGAGAGGCTCTCTTTTATAATACTTTAAAATTTTTCATTTTCAACTCTTTGAAAAGCAGAGGCTAACACATTATATGGAAACAATAAGCAAACATTCAAAATTACCAAACACACTGTGATAAATTCTTATACAAGGCCTCTGACTGTAAGATATTTTCTTCAAACAGAATTGCATTTTAAATATTATTTATGTCATGTAAGGTTATTTAATATCACCAACGCACTTATCTATGGGATCTTACACCTCACAGAATGAAAACAGAAAATCTATTTGTTTCCAGTAAATATTGCTTCTCGCTGTGCTAGCCCTAAGGATAAAAGAAGTAAGATTCCACAATCTAGTGGGAGAGAGACACGAGGGGGAACAAACCACTCAGAGTGATTCCAGAGATTGGTTACGAGTCTTAAAGAAGCAGAGAAAAACACCAAGTCTAAAAGGAGGAGACTGGGACAATATAATTAAGAGCAGTGACATCTGAGTGTGAAGGATGAGCAGAAGTCTGAAGGCAGAAGGCGCCCCCAGGCCCTGCCTGAGAAAGCAGTGAAGTCATGGAAGAGCGATCACTTACTACGGGGTGTCTGCACCCATCTGACCACATTCCCAACTCCAACTCTCTCATAGGAAGGGTCCAAAGAAGCCCCAATAATTCGTGCGTATGTCAGCCTTTTGCAGCCATCCACTCCAGGGGCTGGCCCAGTGCCTCAATGATCTTTCAGGGCAGCAATACCCTGATAATGATAATGGCCTGTAGGCTTTCCTCTGCCTGAAGCAATGATCTTTAATGACTGTGCACATGGAAAACTGTCAGTTTTAGGCAATGAACAGAGTGAGGATGCCCAAATTTAAAATGCAAAAGGACGTAACTGTGGCCTCAGATGATCACAAAAGCAAAAGTGATCCCTCTTCAAGAGCCCTCTTTCCTCCTCCTTTCCCCAAAAGCACCAGCCCACTCATCACATGGAGTCTTGCTGTGCAGTCCAGCCTGACCTCCTAACTCAAATGATTTTACAGTTTCCAAGAGCTCCACGTGTCCCTCTGCTTGATGAGCCAGCAGTCACAATTCTATGATTTCAAAAGTTCAGTAGTAAATTTAAAAGGAACATTTAGTTAAACATCCCCACCCCAAACTGTTCCTTAATTTCCCGACACGCTCATTAGCCCAGAAATTTCAGACCCATAAGTAAAATAAGCTAAAGGAGAAAAAGGCTACCAGTGGCAAAGAGGGAAAAATTTTTTAAACATTCCTATTTGATTTAACATTGATCAATGCTTACATTTCAACCTAAAAATGTACATTAAACAAAGTTAGCAGAAACAAAAAAATGGACTAGAAGTGGGGAGGGCAAACTATGGCCCAGCTGCCTGTTTTTGTAAATAAAGATTTATTGGAACACAGCCCTGCCCATTTGTTTACATATTGTCTGTGGCTGCTTTGGTCCTAGAACAGCAGAGTTGAGTAGCTGCAAAGTCAAGTAGTTGCAACAAAGACCACACAGGCAGCAAAGCCTAAAATATTTACCATCCAGCACTTTACAAGAAAAAGTTGGTCAACCCTTGGACTAGACTCTAAACTGTTGACAAAAATAAGGGGTGAATTTTTAAAGTTCATTTTAAGATGTTTCATTTTGAAGGAGTGGCGTGCAGGCTGCTTCAGATAGAACTCATTTTTGCAATACACAAGTCTTTCAGTAACAGCAAACTTCTGTGTTGCCAGCTCTCCCAACTTGAGAGGAAAAGATGAAAAATCTCCATTCTTATCTCTAATTATCTAATTTTAATGACTTACTCTCTAATTCCGAAAGATAAGCAATAATGCAGTGGTGAAAAGTGTGCCCCTCTTCTGTCCTGGCGGCCTCCAGGTCCTCATGCTACTCACTGCATGATGTGATCTGCCATCTCCAGGACTCAGTTTCCCCATCTGCAGCACCTTGCCTGGACCAAGGGTCAATAGCCTGAAGACGGCCGTGAAAAGAGTGTGTCGGTAGAAGTTGGGGAGATTATGAGGCATAAAAACCACTCCAGTCACTAGTTCCAGCTGCATCTTAAATGGAATAACGGCCTTCACACTACAATTCTTTATAATTTTAGGATGAAATAAGTGGGAAAAGACAGGCTATGAGGAAGACGGCAGAGCAGAAGAAAACATTAAGAACAGCTCTGGGATTAAAAAACTCTCAAGGCAGAGTGAGTCCATCCAAGCTCCCTGAGCTATCTACTCCAGCAGGCGGGTGTGGTTTTCGGAAAATATGAAGAATTTAGCCAGTGGCTGCTATTAAAGGTCAGAACTTACTGTTCCTCAAATGTCCTCATTCTTTAGAAGTCTCGTAGGAGACTGCACCACTAGATTTGAATACCTTTATTTAAATCAAAGGACATCTGACAGGTTGACAGTGCAAGGAAACAGGCTGACAGTCGTGATAAAATTAAACCAAGATCTTCAAATGGAGGTAGAGTGAACCTCTTACATATTTTTGTCTTATTCCTTCAAATTTAAAACCTCCTAAGGGATTGCTCACTAATTAAGGCTGCTACTCCATCTGCCCTCAGGGGGAACACTGCTTCCCTTACAACTCTGGCCCAATCACAGACTCATATTCCCTTTACAGTGAAACAGCAGAGAACTGGCTGGAACATTTACATTAGGCTCTACCAAAAGCTGGAGGATAAAGGAATAGAAATAAACAGGTAACATGCAACCAGATAATGTGATTGACAAATTACAACTTGCCCAACTTCAGCTTGGGGCCCCTAGTTATCTACAGATCCACCCCCAGGTTACTTGGGAGGACATTCCATTACCCCCAGACTTCTCTCATTCTGGCCCAAAAGGGAGGCTTAGAGAGCCCTGAGTCCACGCCATGCAGGATCACTGAAACTAACTAAGTCCTCCTCTTTCAGGAGAGACCCCCGCCTCCCTCCGCGTAACTTCCACAGCATAACCATCATCCCAGCACCCCTCTAACACACGCGCTCGTAAAGTAGCAGAGGGGAGTTGAGCTACATTCTGTCATATACTTCTTACTGTTACTTAAAAATAGGGAAGTCTTAAAGAATGGACACAGGTATCTACTCCCCACCAAGTGTCTTCACTAGGGGAAGGGCTAGTGCCAAAAAATGTATCTTTTAATGATTTTGGAGCCAGACTGAGATATCCTGTAAAAGTGGTTTTGCTTGAACTGGTACAGCCACTATGGAAAACAGTATGGAGATTTCTCAAGAAGTTAAAAATAGAAATACCCTATGACCTAGCCATCCCATTACTGGGTATCTATCCTAAGAACCTGAAATCAGAAATCTCAAGAGTCCGTTGCACTCCTATGTTCATCGCAGCATTATTTACAATAGCCAAGACGTGGAACCAACCTACATGCCCAGAAACTGATGACTGGATAAAGAAGATGTGGTATATATACACAATGGAATACTACTCAGCCATAAAAAAAGACAAAATTGGCCCATTCACAGCAACGTGGATGGACCTCGAGGGTATTATGTTAAGCGAAATAAGCCAGTCAGAGAAAGACGAACTCTATATGACTCCACTCATAGGTGGAAGTTAGTATATTGACAAGGAGATCTGATCAGTGGTTACCAGGGAAAAGGGGGGGTGGGGGGAGGGCACAAAGGGGGAAGTGGTGTATCCACAACATGACTAACAAAAATGTACAACTGAAATCTCACAAGGTTGTAATCTATCATAACATTAATAAAAAAAAAGTGGCTTTGCTTGTTTTAAAGAAAGTAACAGCCATATCCCTAATCACAGACACATAAGAAATTTTAGTTTGTGACAGTCATAGGAAAAGTTTTAAAATAAGAAATGTTCAATACATCTTAGGAAGGCCCAAAATCCCAGAAACTCAATAAAGCAATGCAGGAGCATTCTCAAGAAGAGACAATCTAGGGAAAGGAAAATGCACACAAATCCAAGGGTCTTGGTCTGAGACCCCAATAAATTACCTAAATAATCTCTACAAAATGAGATACTATCAAGCACATACAACTCATCCTACAATAAAGAAAAAAAAGAAAAATAGAAATGACACCCTGAAAGGAAGAAAAATAGAACAGGAATGTGTATATTTACTCATCTTCTAGTCGTCTTCCCACATATACAACAAAAAATAACCCGAAAAATAGTTCCATGTCTCTCTCTCTTTTTTTTTTGGTAAGGAAGATTGGCCTTGAGCTAACATCTGTGCCAATCTTCCTCTCTTTTGCATGTGGGATGCTGTCACAGCATGGCTTGATGGTGTGTAGGTCCACGCCCAGGATCCAAACCCCAAACCCGCAAACTCCAGGCCACCTAAGTGGAGCATGCAAACTTAACTACCACATCATTGGACTGGCCCAATAGTTCTATATCTTAATAGGGGTTTGGGTTACACAGATGTTTGCACTGTCAGAACCTACCAGAACACTCAAGATTTGTGCATTTCATTGCTTACAAATTTTACGGTAAAAGAAAAGAAACTCGTAAATAAATACTTAACTTTAATGACATACAAGCTGAAGTATTTAGGGGAAAGTACACTGACGTGTATCTGCAACTTATCATAAGAAGCACAAAAGACAGATTAATGGGTGGATACAACAATGAAGAGATGAAAAGATATCTGGTAACAAGCATAACAAAGTGTTGGTATAATCCGAGAACGAAGATTTTTACAGTGAAATTTTTTCCACTTTTCTGAATGGGCAAAAATTTTCATAATACAATATTAGTAAAAATACCCACAAGAATAAACTAGTAAATATGGTAGGATCTGGCAGGCTGCCACCCACCAGGAGCTCCCCATCTTTCCATCAGACACATCTAGAGACTTCTGGTTAAACTTGAAGTTTTATCAGAAAGGGGTCACTTGGAAGCACAAATTCATCTCTCAAATGGTACAGCGGATCTTTGGAAGGAAAGGAACTACAGAGTGCTCCTGAACTTGTGAGACACATGATTACATCTGTTGGCAGAACTGAAACAGCTGGAGCATATGCGTGCATGCTGAGTGAGCGTTGTCTGTGCGCGCACACTGAGCAAAATCTTACCCCACTCCTTTAAAATCGTGCTCGGGCCTCTGCTTTTTGCTCTGAGAAAGTAACAGCAAGTGATCCAAGAGAGATCCATACGCACACGTGCAGGAGTCAGTTTCAGACTCCCGTCTGGGGCGCTTTCAGGGCAATCTCGCAGCAGCCACTGTGAAGACGCTCTCTCTCCTCCAACCTTCATCTTTAAAAAAAAATTCGTTGCTTTTCCCTAGTTGAGAACTAGGTTGTTCAAGAGGTTTTGGAAAACTAATCTCTGATTCTTGTCTTACTTCTTTGTGTACTGATTTAGTGCCTACAAAGGAGCCACCAGAATCACATTTCCTCTTCATATTTCAAAGCGTTTCTCCTGCAAGTCCTTCCCTGCACAATTACCAAGCCAGAAAGTTCCAGGCTTTAAGGAGGGCCTGAGTCTATGGTTCTGTTTTCCGTGGTTTGAGTTACATCTGCTATCCAAGACACAAAAGGCCCAGATTTTAGAGGCGTATTTGACACAAGTAAATTTGTAACACAATAGGTGGCTCCCTTATACCTGCCAGTCTCCCTTCCTGAGTATTTTCTCCCCTGAGCTGGTTCAAAACGTTGCTGCCATCAAACCCATCCCTGCCAGGCATGTTGAGGCCCGCGTCACCCAGGACTCTTTCCCTGCTCTTTCAGAGGGCTCGCCTTAGCTGTTCTGCTAATGGGCCCCCGCCCCTCTGACCCCTCCATCCCCTCCTGCTACAGAGCAGCTGGATGGCCACTCAAGGGCCCCAGATGGAAACTGCTGTTTGTCAGTCTCCTACCACGGGGGCGGGCAGAGAGGCGGCTGAGCAATACAGGACAGGACACTCTGGTTAGCGGCACAGTAAGCTGGTTAAGAGCACGGTCTCCGGAGTTAGTGAAGGGTTTAACCTGCTCTGCCACTTCCTGGCTGTGATCCTTTGGGCAAGTCTCTTAACCTTTCTGAGTCTCAGTTACAGCAGCTATTACAAAGGGGTGGTGATAATAACAGTACCGATTCCCTAAGATTCCTACGAGGATTAAGTGAGCTAATGACTCCAAGAGCACAGTAAACAGAGAGCACTCAAGTGGGCAAGAAAGAAGAAGGCTGAAAATGTCCCCCAGATGCACCTCAGCCCTGAAAAGACTGCTGTGCTCTTTATCTATCCCACTCAGGTTTACAGGTTCCCAAGTCACAGCTTGTATCCAGCCAAGCCTTTGCCCACCCCACATCCCCTCCGCTTCAACCAATCCTTTCCTCATCACTGTGCGGCAAGTTTTTCTTCCATTTTCTTAACTTCTATGAGAAGTCTGACCACTTCTCCCTTTTCTATAGGGCTATGTAATCCACACCGTACCCAGCAGTGTCTTGCACACAGTGTATCCTAAACAAACAGGCTAAATAACTCACATCTGGGGCCAGCACTGATTGAGCTGGAGTCTGACAATGTACAGATGCTCTCCAAAGCACAAACACCCCCACCCTCAGGAACTATGGGGAGCCTGCAGAGCAGGGGTTCTCAACCACAGCACCATGGACATTTGGAGCCAAATCGTTCTTTGTGATGGGGTCTGCCCTGTGCACCGTAGGATGTTGAGCAGGATCCCTGGCCTCTATCTTAGATGATGGTAGCACACCCTCCTCCCAGCTGTGACAATCAAATGTGTTTCCAGACATTGCCAAACATCCCCAGGGTGGGTGGAGGGGAGTGGCGCTAAAATACCCTCACCCTCCTCCTCCTCCTCCTTTCCCTGCCCCCCATGTGGAGAACCACTGCTGCAGAGAATGAGTATTCCCAAGTCACTGAGCTACTTTTCTACTGAGACAGCAGACCACAATGGAGCACGCAGAAAACAGGCATGGGAAATCTTTCCTAATAGCTGGCACCTTCAAGACTGTCACTACTAGCTACGGCCAACAGGGTAAGTCACAAACTCTCTAAGCTCTAGTTTCCTCTTCTCTAAAATGGAGATGACTGTACCAAAGGTTTAGGGCTGTTGTAATAATTCAATTAGCTAATGCAAACACAGTGCTTACTTAGCCCAGTGCCTGGCACACAGTAAGTACTCAATAACTGGGAGCTATTATTAATAAATATATACAGCCGGAGTCCAGGTGCTGGGCAAAGCAGCACAGTCGTTGGTCCATACCCCCCGCCCCCCATTCTTTCACTGCTCCTCCCACCCTCTCCTCCCCAAGGAGGAAGTAAGATAATTCAATACTAAACACAAGACAATGGTCTCTAGAACTGCCAGCATACGGAACAGGATAAGAGAACAGCAGAGAAAAGGAGAACCCAAGGACAGCATGAAAGGCGAGCTGGTGTCCTGCAGCAGAGGCAAAGGGGTGTATGCATGTCATACTAAAAAGGAAGAGGCTGAAGGATGTCTGCTTCATTCCAAAATGAGTTTTTTTAATAAGGAAATGGCATCCTGAAAGATGCGGGGTAAGAAGGATTTCACATCTTTTATCCAGGAAGGTTCCACCCACACATCCTCTCTCTCTTTCCCAATATCATAGGAGTTCCCCACGTTCCAAATACCCCACAACTTCAGGTCGTTGCACAGTCTCTCCCTAATTCCCCACGTGGTAACCAAGTTGTGGAGAAAAGGTACTTCCCAGTGCTGGGCATTAGGAAACACTGGCCCCACATTTCTTCACTCTGAGAGGAATTTTACACATACCACGTTTCCCTCCTCTCATTCCCTTTTCCTGTTTCACAGTCGCAGTCAGGTTAAAAGACACTCAGATAGATAATCATGTTCCCTTTTCCCCATCCTGCCTTTGCTCCAGTAGTAAAGCAAGGAGCACTGGCCAAACGGGTAACTGTATGAAGG
This sequence comes from Equus quagga, assembly GCF_021613505.1. Classification (NCBI taxonomy): domain Eukaryota; kingdom Metazoa; phylum Chordata; class Mammalia; order Perissodactyla; family Equidae; genus Equus; species Equus quagga. Next base: position 86,746,184 of record NC_060269.1, read on the forward strand.
ACAAAGACGACATCTGCATGAAACTCTGGAGTAGATTGGTAGAGGCTGTGCGTCAGCTGGCACTTGTTGGCTGTGTAACCTTGGTCAGTCGATCTCTGAGCCTCAGTTTCTTCATCTGTGCAATGGGAGTGGTAATCTCTGCCCTACAGATTCAGTGATATCAAATATGCCGAGTTCCTGGCTCCGGGCTCAGAACATAACAGAATGTTCTATAAATGACTGCTATTATCACACAGCGAATTAGACAGCCTCTGTCCTTCAAAGTGCCCAAGTTTACCAACAGAAATACTCCCACAAGGAATTCATTTTTTTCACATTCTCTTCCTATGAAACCTAAAGATCCTTACACCATTCCTCCTTCCCACCAAAAAGACTGGACTAAGTGCAGGATAAAACCATCTTATTCAAGCATGGTTTGTTTCATCAATCACACTGTTTTCCATTCTTGTTCCAAATATTAGACATTTTGGCACCATAAGCAAGGAACATTCTGGGTTCAGCCTAGAGCTTAATCTTCATCACATGATTTTCATTGCTGCTTCTGCAAAAAATTTTTTGTGCTCCAAACCTGTTTTTGGAAGAAAAGCAGTTAATAAGCAGGAAATCACTACGCTATTTTTTTCTTTTTAAATTCCCAACACCTATTGAAATAACCACCTACTCTTACCAGCTCAATTATGAAAATATAGTGGTAAAAACCCATTTTTTAATTAAATCAGAAATGTTTCCTCAAATAAATGAATAATTTCAGTGGCTCTCACTCTCCTATAGTTTGGGCACAATTTTTTAAAGAATGTTATAAAAATGTAAGTACCTGAATTTTCTATTTCTGATAAAATAATTTAAACAAATACAAATTAGATTACAATTTACAAAGTTAACTGCCAAAAATCTGTTTATTTCCTTACCAACTTTAAAACGAGACTGACAGCAAAAAACAAAAAAATTGCAATTTTTCACCAGCTAATTTTAAACTAAATTTTAAAAGCACAGTTAAAAATAATGATTTCAGTCTGCATGTATGATTCCAACTTCTTCTGAGAGAATGTTCGCGTTCTGGGTGGGCATGCCTGTACATATACCTGCATGTGTGAACAGAAAAGATTCTAGGAAAGGTCTTCAATTTTTAAGAGTTCATGCGCTATACTAGTTTGTCCTACACTATGACAGCCTTATAAGTAAATATGAATGAGTGAAGCTCATAAACGTGGTGTTCAGTGTAGCTTCCACAACCAACATCATTAAACCTAAGTGGCAGTGTGTTACTATCTCCGTTGTTACCTTGCCTCCAACCACAATATATAAAATAACACCTTGGTTTAGTCAATATTAACAGGGCTATTTTTGGCTTTTAAAAATATATTCTTACCACAGCATTTCTAAGCATAGAAGATCTGAAAGTCTCATCAGCTCCTCTTCAAATTTAAGACAAAATGACTCTTGGCAATCCTAACCTCATCTCTTTCCCCTATACATTGACTAAATCACTTATCAAACACACATAAGGAATGACTCGACTATGTAAAAATATTTAATGTGTAAAGAAAAAGCTGAAAAGGAACAAAAGGAAAATGTTTGATTGGTCAAGTTGTTGAGATTAAGGAAGACTTTTCTCTTTCATTTTAATTATAATTAACTTTACTACATTGTGGCTTTTGTTTTACCAAACTACAAAAAGGTTTTAAAGAGCCTAAATTATATCTATTACGGTCAAGGAAAAGTGAAGCAAGAAGAAATCTGCTGGCAAGTGAGAAACCATCCACAGCACACAGAGACTCCAAAATGCTCCTGCCCAGCGTCAGTTGGGAACACCCACAGAAACACGGCTCCTCCCTTAGAGAGTTAGACTAACAAGACATTCACTCAGCAGGAGAGCAAATGTACATTTTCACTTCTTTCTGGAGAAACTGAGGCAAACGAGAGTTCCCGAATGCAACCAAGATAAATGCGTGGTATCTGGCTAGTGATTCAGGAGTCCCTGGCACTCTGACTTACCCTTTTCCATTCCGTGAAAACCGACAAAAAAACACAGTAACCCTGCTTAAAACTTTAATAGTTCTGAAAAACAGGATGAGGTTTTATAAGTTTGTCAGGAATCATTCTATTAAAAGGCCACAACCATCTTTTTGACAAATTACTCAAGTTGATCTTGAAAAGTACACATGAGAAAACCTCCATGAAAATTCTGAAAGCAGAGAAAAGAAGAGAGGAGATTCTGAAAAAGGGAGATTCTGGAACCTTCCTCCTCACTCCTTAAACCAAAATAAAGTCCAACGGATAAAGAGTGTAAAGATCTAACCTTAAAAAAAGAAAAATCACCAATACTCAAAGAAACCTTCTGGAATATATGAGAAACTAATACCTTAATGATAATTAGTATTAAATAATTAATAAGGAGAGCAATTTAAAATGAAGACAACAATTATGGACATGTATGCATCAAAAGCATTGCATCAACATTTGTAAAGCAAAAACTTCGGAAGATCCTAGGAGAAATAGGAACTCATTAAGTTTATGAGACTTTTATTCATCTTTCAGTCCACAACAGAATGGACAAAAATAAGAATGCAGAAATAATGTAAGATAGATCTAATGTACAAGCCCACCCTTAAATCTGGACCCTGAAAATAAAGAGCATTATCTTCCTTTTAGTTATTCACAAGACATTCATAAAATTATCGTATATTATGCCACAAAAGCTCTACACCTAAATACATTTATCTGAAAATAACTGTAAAACAGAGGTACAAAAGAGATGAGGTGACAATAAATGTAGGATCCTTGAAGCAACTTTACATAATCAAACACAGCTGCGATGCATGCAGAGGATCCGGACTTTCAGTTCCTATAGTAGTTTGTTGTGATCACATTTTTTCAAGAAGCCACAGAATCCCTTGAGAAAAAAGTACCTAAACCATCTGCTACTTCCTAAAATACCCAAGGTAGGAGATTATCTATTTTCTATTTCTAAATATACTACTAAAAGAACATCAACTTCTACTGTATTTTCATGTTTAATTATCCTCAGTGAAAACCTCTTAACATATATAAATTATTTATTTCTTCAAGATCTGTTGTTGACACAGATGGGGGCCATCTTGCACCCCACCTCCCATAGCAGCCTTTCGCATGTATAAAAGGTTGCTCTGTAAATTAACCTTAGTATTTAATAGCCAGGCTAAACCTCCTCTTCACTGTCTAAATCTTCACTTCCCCAGGACTACTCATGGAGCTGGGACATCTCCCGTTCCATCACATCCCTTTTCTGATGGCTTCCAAACTAAGAAATATGTCCTCTCAAATTTCTTTTCCGCATGTTTAACTTGTTTATATTTATGCACCAATTAAGGCCAACTCTTAGAAAATACAGTCTCTATTTTAAAAGCTCAAGTTATATTGTTATAGAACTCACTTTGCCTTCATTAAAATTTAAAAAAAAAAAACAGGGCTAGTTTGGTAGAATTAATCCACAAAAACAATTTTTATTTTGAGAACCTGCCACATGATGGTCATTTCCTAAAACCATATTTATCCTGTTTAAAAACGCCACCTTGCCACCATCATCACTTATTTCCACGTACATTCTGAAAGGACGATAAATTCTAACATGTCATGACTTGCTTTTTCTCCACCTCAGGTCAACTTCCTCAGAGGCAGGTCCTCATGGCTCACGTGGAACCAAGTTCCCCACACTCCATCATTCTCTGTCACGGCACCCCGTTTGTTTTGTTTCTGTTTTGGGGTTTTTTGTTTTTGTGTGTGTGAGGAAGAGTGGCCTTAAGCTAACATTTGTTGCCAATCTTCCTCTTTTTGTTTGAGGAAGATTATTGCTGCGCTAACATCTGTGCCAGTCTTCGTCTATTTTATGTGGGATGCCACCACAGCATGCCTTGATGACTTGTGCGCAGGTCCTGGCCCGGGATCCGAACCTGCAAACCCCAGGCCGCCAAAGTAGGGCATGAGAACTTAACCACTACACCACCAGGCCGGCCCTCATTCGTTTTTTGTCATAGTACTTAACACAGCTTGCAGTTGTGTTATTGGCCAGTTTCTTTGCTTTTTTTCTATCTCCCCAACCAAACTATAAGCTCCTCTCCTTGTGGGGAGGGAGACACTGTATCTGCCTGAACCAGCTTAGAGCTCTGCACATACTGTGGCTGGCTCTTCATGAGCAATGAGGCATTCATCAATACATGATATAGTAACTAATATAAAAGCACTGTTCATGCATGTGAACTGGCCACAGTCAGAAAGCTATTAATACTGATATAATCTTTAAGCAGGTAAATTAATACCCAGAAACAGTGAATTCCAATAACACGCCATAATGCAGCAAAGCCCCCAAAGCTGAAAGCACGCTGGGCAGAGACACTTTACAGGCAGCCACGTATGAACCAGGACCTCACAGCTTTTTTTACAGAATAGCAATGGGGTGCTAAAAAGATGATTCACTTTCACTACCATCACACATGCACCCAAAGACAATTTCAGAGCTTTTCATGAAATATTTTTGTTCATAAAATAGATCTATCTTTTCTTGAAGTTTGGAGCACACCACCGATTGAAGGCACATGGTCACCACCTTCTCCCAGCAGGACCTAAGTCTTATTGATAATTTCCAGAAGCTTTACTTAGATAACATATCTTTGCATGTGAGGCTGTAGTGAATGAGAACACCTAATTTTTGCCTCAACGTTTTTATTAGAAAGCACATTGAAATAATAATTTCTAGGGCCATTTTGCAGTTATGAAATAAAGCATTTATATTTAATATATTTTTGCTATTTGAGGGGTTTATGAACTGTGGGTTGGAAGTTTCATTTGCTATTTTGACAACAGTTAAGCATGCACTGATACTCAATTTCAATTTGGTTTTCTTCAAACATTCCTTGATGTAAGTTTCTTCCTCAAAACACCCAACCAATTTAAGAAATACTATAAAGGATTCTCTGAGGAAAAAAAAGAGTTGTGTTTTTTACATCATATAAAAATTTAAAACATCACAGTATTTTCTAATAATTAAATGCAAAATTGACCAGATCTCGGAACCACTATTTTCACAGCTAAGCTGACTATGAAGATAGTAAATAACTTGCAAGAAGTTGACTGAATTAGATCAGTTTAAACACGGGCTAGGGCAGGCATATAGTTTGGGAAACAGTTTAGTGGTTTCTCAAAAGTTAAGCATAAAATTATTATAGGACCCAGCAATTCCACTCCTACGTATCTAACCAAGAAAAAGGAAAACATATGTCTACACAAAGACTTGCAAGTAAACATTCATAGAAGCATTATTTATAACAGCCCCCCACCTGCAAAAAAAAATAAAACACTGGAAATAACCAGTCTATCAAATCCAGGCAATGGAATACTACTCAGCAATGGAAAGGACAGAGCTACTGACACATGCTATGCCGTAGATGAACCTCAAAAATTTATTCGAATGGAAAAAGCCAGATGCAAGAAACCACAAGATTCCACGTACGTGAAGTACCCACAAAGGACAAATTAACACACAGACAGAAAGCAGATTAATGGTTGCATGGGGCTGGGAACAGGGATTACCTATAAATGGGCATGAGGGATCTTCCTGAGGGGATAAAATGTTCTAAAACTGATTTACAGTAATGGTTGCGTCACTCAGTAAAGTGACTAAAAATCATTGAATTGTACACTTGAAATGGGCAACTTTTCTGAAATATAAACTATACCTCAAAGTTCTAAAGAAAAAAAACCTTGGACTGGGAAGAAACTTTCATAAAATGAGAAGTACCATAGGAGATAAAAGATCTGGTGATAGCGAACACACTCTGATTAGAGCTAACTACTTCCCCTCTCCACTTGCCAAAAAAAAGAAAGTCATTTCTCAAGCTCCCAATAGTCCAAGTCCTAGTGAGGGAAGCTTCTCCTCTCTTTAAAGTGATAGTACCAACATCTAAGGGGGGCCAACCACGCAAGGTGGGTGACCTCAGGGACAAACCAAGTTTTATTCTAGGCTTCTCATGAGAATTGTCATGGTTTTTTTAAAGCCTACAAATTAAACTTAAGTAAAACTTAAACAAATTAAGTAAACCTAATGATTTTCACTTTATCCTTAGAGAAACAGAACTATTAAAACAAAAATATGAACATGTTTATCTGTGAGAACAGGCCCGTCATGAGGGTTAAAACATAAACACTACACTATCAGTAAAATGATAGAAATTATCAAATTCAATCTCTTCTAACTCCCAATCTAGAGCATTTTGTCTTCTGGACACAGTTCCCATTTAAAAACAAAAATTAAGTTTAATTGGTTTACTTTGAATTTTACTAAAACCATGGGACATGACAAGCAGACAACACTAATCTGTTTATTCTTTCCAACATTTTCAGGTAGCAGAACTTCATTTTGAAACAAATGTAAGATGCGGGGTTTCATTCTATCCTTTTACTATGCAGATTTAGTAAATACTGCTGCCTAATTTCTTCCATGTAGTACCAAGTTTACACTTACACAGCTTTTTTGAAATGATAGCACAAGTATGGTTTAACTCTGAAAGGGGACTGAAGGGGAAAGGGAGATACACAGACTACAAAAGAATAACAAAAAAACATAATTCCTGTAAGTGCAATTGCTATAAGTCAAAGTTACTTAGAAAAAAACACAAAACGAGAGCTTTAGCTATGTGTTACTGTCCAGAACTTTGTACCAATAAATATCCCTTTTTAACCAATTTTTTTAAGAGCTCTTTAAAACTCAGTGAAAGGCTCTGTTTTCCTTAAAAAAAAAATAGTATCATAGACTCAAGTTTTTCTCAGTTTTAGTAGCTAAAATTACCAACTTACTAGATAGGTCATCTTACTTAGAAATGTCTAAGGTAAAATATTAATTTGTCAATTATGAGACAAAAATATGTAATTTCTGCAAGGCTGGATAGGAAACAGGTTTCATACGTTTGTACGAAACAACGGGAACTGGTTGATTTTATATCACTTTCCATAAATTCACATCCAGAGTAAATCAGATACACCTGTATTTTTAAAGCAGCGAGAATGGGGGAGGGGGAGAAGCAATTTAACAAGTTATCCAGATGCACATTATCCAGGATGAAAGTCACATGATAGTCTCAGCCCTAGCCGGACTACAAAAACATATGCACCAAATCAAAATTTAATTACACTGCACGACACAGTTTGCGAATTGTGCTGCATATTTTATCCACTGCTCTGCTTTTGACAGGGCAGTTTCCTGAAGGAAAGTTCCAAGAATTGAAAAGTTACAACACCCACATACCAGAAAGTGTTTCCTGAATTTTGTTACAGGAACTGACATCTGCTATAATTTTAACCTTTACTTCCCAGTAGGAGTCCCATTTAAATTTCTGTTGAATATTGGTTGTTCAACAACAGTACACTCAGTGCTTTTTAAAAACAAAACACAACTTTCATTTCAGTTTCATAAAGTTTGGGTGTAACTGACCAATTAGCAGTTGCACCTTCTCCCTGGGAACAAAACAACGGCCACCTGATAAAGGGGGAGGGGGAGTAGCGAGTGAGTCAGTAGTTTTGGGAGGCAGCCCACAGTGGATAAGGAAAGGGTACATTAAATATCCAGGTCCTTGAGAAGCAACAATTATCAGGAAAGGGCTGCAGGATCAAACATTGGGTATCACTCCTTGACCTTCCTTTTATTTTTTAAATATAGGTGCGTCTGGACATTTCAACTAAGATAGTTAGTAATAGGTACACAAATTTATAGAGGTAGATTATCTACCTTCTTCACCAAATCTTCTCTATTTTGATAAACGGGAAAAAACATGTATATATATGAGTATATATTAAATCAAACTGTAATTGCACTGCACGATGTAGTTTATAGGATATCTCTCTCTCTCTCTCTCACACACCCCATTTCACAAAGGGTGGTAGGTGGGCCTCTGGCCTCAGAACCAGCAGGGCTCCACCCCAGCTCCACCCTGGACCTGCCAATCAGAATCTCTGGGGGAAGGGGGAGCAGAATCTGCCTGCGGTGCAGCACTAGTGGTGACTCTCGCATTTAATCAAGTTTGAGAACCTTGAACTTAAGACTACAATGCCCCTAAAATATTCTTTTATTTAATTGCCAATTCAGCAGTAAGCAATACTGAAAGGAAAGGCAAGATTCTTCTGGGAAAAATAAAGGCAAGCCAGTGACTCAGGAGTCACATCCTGAACTCTCCTTAGCCCACCCAAACAAAGGATCATGTGGCCTACAGGTCTCCAAGCAGTCATCATCATATGAGCCATTAAGTAGGAAGAACAATTCTTAGGACTTTTAGGCTGTGGTCAAACTGTGTGTGTCCTTTGGAAATATCATACCTCATATCAAAGCAAAGACAATTCAGCTGTCAACAGAATACAAGGTGTGCTCCCCCTTCTGCTTGCTTAGGTTCCTTTTGATAAGATGTCACTACTGGGATTTCCTCTTAATTTATTAAATCTGACATCAAATTACTGCTTTGAGTAATACCCTTAAGAATCTGATCAGAGTTCAATCTGGTTAAATTAAAAACAAAGCCAATAAACGAACGCAAGAAAACAACAGACGTTCGTTCACCAGAGAAAAGACTTTGAGGATATCAAGTCTGCTGGCTTTGCAGCCATCAGGTTAAGCTTTAACTCAGTGTGGACAGATAGGAAAAGCGAAAAGTTTGCACAGGGGAAGGATTCTCAACACTGATCGCTGCCAAGACACAGAAAGTCAGTACTTGGATGGTATTAAAGTTAATTTTTACTTTTGAGTCTCCAGGGCATTAACACCACAAGTTATAAATCTTATTTTCCCTCCGAACTCTAAAGCTAACTTCATCTGATACATTTACATTTGAGCAAGACATTATTGTGCATTCTGCTTACTGTATTATTTTGAGCAAATGAATACGTTATATTCATAATAGAATGAACTAAGAAAAATCTGAAGCAGAGCTAAAACACAACTTTAGCTCTCCCCCCAATTGTCACTTAAGTAAAAAAATAGGTAATCATTTAAGTTGTAAACATTATGCATCCACCCTCTATCAATAAAACGTAAGTGAACCACAAAAAGAAGATTATGATACCCAAGCTTGCTATGTTTGTTGTTCTGAGCCAAGCAACTTTGTCCTGAAGGTGCAGACTGTATTTCTAAGCCGTATGGAGGGAAAATCCGAACACACTTGCTTGTAGTCCTTCTCGCTACATCTCCCATACAGGACTCTCCCTTTTAGAAGACAGGAGATTTTAGAATTATGTTTATTTGCCCATCTTGGAAAATAAATGAAATGGAGAAATTTGCTAATAGAAAACTAAGTTTATATGTTTAGAAGCAATCAAGTTGCATGTTGTCCCTCAAAGCAGTAACACAGCTAATCAGCTTTATAATTTCTCCATTTTATAGCTATCAGGTGATACATAGATGTGGATGCTTAAAACAAATAAATGACATTACCAAGATGAGATAGATTTCCCTCTTATCCATGATTAACATTTTCCCATTACTGACTCTACTTGACATTTGAATTGCTCAAATGCAGCATTCGCTGAATTCCATTTTCAAAAGAGTATAACAGAACCAGCTACTGAATACTTTTTCATGGACAGTATAGAATCTCCTAAACCCCAAGAGAGCACTTGCATTAATTTTGCCAAGGAACATCCCCATAAACCAGCTGACCAAAAAAAAATGACTCATTCCTTCTTCCGTCTTTATCTGGAAGAAGCCCTAGTCTCTGAGTCAGGAAGCTCAGCTGGGCTGTCAGGATGAACTAGAAGGAAATCACTTAAGAGACTTGTCTGTGTTTCTCTTCTGTCAAGGACACTGTTTACAGTGGTGTCATAAGGGAAAAAATAAAGACATTCACCGGGTCAAAACACTGCATAAATTATTTCCCTCTTCAAATCACTTCCTTGAACTGCACTTTCCAAAATACCATAGCATTCTTCTTCGATATCTGCTCCTATTTCAATCAGAGCTTCTTTGCTTTCATGAATTTTCCTCCAAGGTAATCAGTAGTCTACAAATTGGAAGTAGGGGCAGAGGATAGAACTGGTTCTGTACCAGTTTAAGAGCACTGCTTTTTGCAGTGGAAAAATTTCCCTCACCAGAGTCAAAGAGATCCACCAAAAACCGGCTTCATAATAATCTTGGGAACAATCTATGTTTTATTATTTTTTTAAACTTCATTAACTTTAGTCAAATTCAAACAAAATAAATGTGGGAGAGTTGACTAAACTTAATTTCCTTTTGCAGTGTGTCTGAAAGTGCCGTCTTTTGAGATGTGTTCAGTCACCAGATGCTGCCTCCTAAGAAGCAAGTTGAACTCCCCGACTCCCATCCTCTCACCCCTCCCCACAGGGTGGGGGTGGGCCAGGGTTTCTCTGGTAGCACAAGGTGCATTTTAAAACAGGTTAATTCCTGACAGTAGTTGAAGCTATGTATATAGTCCTTTCTAGAATTCAGGGATTGCTTCAATGAAGGAGTTAGCAGAGATGGGGAACCAGACAAAGCTCTCCTTTCTACTTTATCCATCAACACACTCCTCAATATAAAGCAAGCTAAGCCTCATAGAAAAGGATAGATCTACAAACTGCTGGGATTCCATGCCCACCCCTAGCCATCACAGGCTTACTAGTTCTCAAAAGAGGGCATGCCAGGTTGCACACTTCTATAAAAGCAGAGTCTCCATGTGCTTTAGATCAGAATTTGGAAACTAAAGCCATGATCTGTAACTATTTCACATTAAAGACAGCAAGTTTGTTACAACTCCCACAAAGAAGCATAGTCAAAGTATCTGTGGTGCTTAGAGGTTCCAAAGAGAGCACACACTAATCTGAGAGCCGGGGCACAGCGCATGTCCTGCTCTAACTGATGCTGCATTCCTAAGTGACTGCCTTTCTCCACAGCTCTGATAACTCGAGCTAAATATTCAATGTTTTCAAAATACTGACCCAAAATCTAATTTTTTAAAACATAGGCAATTGACCTTTCCAATAAATATCTTCCATTTCTAGCAGAAGAAATCAAACACAAAGTAAAACAAAACAATCAATTTCCTACTTTTAGGTTCTAAAAATGAGAGGGAGGAATATACAACCTCAATTTATAAAAGTTCACAAGCCAAGAAATACTTTGGTAGTCCCTCTCTCATTCAAAGTACTTCTGCCTTATGCAGGGGATACTCCAACATGTGAGACATCACAGGTGCAGACCCACACACCGCTTGGCAAGCCATGCTGTGGTAGGCGTCCCACATACAAAGTAGAGGAAGATGGGCACGGATGTTAGCTCAGGGCCAGTCTTCCTCAGCAAAAAGAGGAGGATTGGCAGCAGATGTTAGCTCAGGGCTAATCATCCTCAAAAAAAAAAAGAAAAGAAAAAAATGTGAGACAATATCTTGTCTTAAGGAGCTGATTACAGAGAAGGAATACACTGCCTTGCCTATTCACATGAAAAATTAGTCATACACCACCCATCATCAAATGAAGGCTATTACCTTAGAAGAATGCCAAATAATAAAAGTGCCATGCTCAGCTCATATACTATCAGTGCCACAAAATTCAGTTTCATCTCAGTTCCATCTACCTTTTCTACTAAAAAAATCATATTATTTTAAACAGTATACAACGAAACTACTGTGGTTAGAACGAACTGAGCTATGACTCTTTACATCCAATCAGTCCAACGATCTAAATTAATTGTTTCAAAAGCAAAGAGATACTGTGTGTGGCACAGGGGCAGGATTTTACTACCCCAGATCATACACCATAGTTGATGGGTCTCTCCTAGCACTACTTGGGGTAACTTGGCCCAGCTTTGAGATTTCCCTGAAACGCAAAAATATCCACGATCTTCTCCATATATTCATTCTCTTACTCTCCTACAAAACAGTGTCTAAATGAGCTTGGACCATATTCCAGTTGTAACTGAAGAAAATGGACATTTACAACCTGTAAGACATACTTCCATTATGCAGACTAAGAAAACAACAGACTTCATGACCTTGTGGTTCTGTTCCTAGTTCAAGGGCACGTATGAAGGCCAGGAAGAAGAAAGGAATATGTACAGTCCTCCTATTTCAATTATTGGCAGGTTGAACTACCACACTGATAACTCAGATTTTTTCATCTCGTAGCAAAGCACTTGTAGCAGAAATTGCTTTTTGTACACTTCTACTGAGGCTTGGCGGCTCCCTTTTAACACCTCGCCTCAGCATTAAAAGGGCAGCCTGGAAGTAAGGAAACGCTGCAGAGCGGCTCAGGCGCCAGGCCGTGCTCTACCTGTGTCATCTCAGGCAGCAAACAGGCTGGCTGGGCCTCTGTTTCCTTAACAAGTGTGAGAAATAAAAATACCTACCTCTTGAGGTGACTAAGAAGAGAGTCAAAGAGGTAATCCAATTAAAGCCACTATGCCTGGCACACAGCAGTGTCCAATTTAGCTATGATCTCATTTTATTTTTAATTAGTGTAAGGGTTCTGGCACTAAGGTCACTCACACCTGAGTTCAAATGCCAGCTTTCTATTACTGAGCTCCGTTAGATAGTATTTACTTAATTTCTTTGATCAAGCTATCTCAATCTAAGGTTTTACACCATGGACCCTTTGGCAGTTAAATTTCAGGAGAGGTCAGCAAGAATAAAGATGCAACGTTTTTCCTCATCCAGGTTTTCCCACTACTTGGCCCCCCACTTACGAACCCCTTACTTAGAACAACCAACAAAACAGGACAGGTGATAAAACCAGAGTTGAGAGGACTAAATAAACATACAAAGCAGGTAGCACGTAGGAGGTGCTCTATATAAAGAGGTTCTTTCTCTTCCTAGAAAATTCTATCTCTGAGGAAAAAATTTCAAAGTCTTATCTAGCCAAAACTTCAATATTAAAACACCCATTTTCTCTCGGTGATCCATCTGGGTCTTCAGACCTGAAATGTGTTTAGCCTTCTAAGACATTCCCAAGTCACCATACTACATCAAATATCAACTTGAAGAGCCCTCCTATTATTTTAAATATGATACCAAACCGCTCTCTAGTAAAACAAAGTCAAAAAAGAAAGCACTAAGTTTCCCTTAGCTCCAACTGCTGTCACAATTAAAACGAAATCCCACACAAGTTTGAATCTTACAATAATCGCCAATGCCTTGTCATCACTCTTTAACGCTCATTACAGAAAAGGTAACAAACCACGGAAAGTCAGAGCTTGCGAGTCTTACACCAGCGTCGCTGTGACAGCAACCGCAGCTCCTCATCCTCTCCCCTTCAACCCGGGACATTGCCGGGCTCTGCCTACTCAGCAGATTCATGCAAGCTGTGCCGTTTCATGTGGAATCGTACATTTCACCACCAGGCAAATTCTCAACCACCTTCTCCAGGACAAACCGTTTTACATTAAATGATTTCTAAAATCCTGCTCAAGAAATTAGCACAAAGAAAAAAAAAGAAGAAGAAGAAAAATCGGGAGAACCAAAGAGAGGGGTACAAAGAAACTAAATGAAAATTCGGGCAGGGGCAGACAAGTTAAATCAACTTCACTTCTCAGAAAATAAGAGGAAGAGGAAATTTAACTTTAATCTTAACTTTTAACTCAATCCCTCGCCTCTACTGTGCAGAAATTGTCCGGCATGTTCTCCAAACTGTTCTGTACGTGACATTAAATAAGGAGGCACAGCATCAGGAATGATGAGAAAGCGATGACAAAGCTGCTTCCTGCCCGTCTTCGCCGCAGCACCTCAACCTCCTCCCCGCGCCGCGCAACCTCCTCGTCCCCGAGCCACTAGCAGATTTGGAAAGTTTCTGGCGGCGCCTGGCGTACCTTGACTGGGCTGCCATAATTCACTGCGTACAGCTCCAGGTCTTCAGTCCATCAGAGCCCTCGCCCCGCGGCCCTGCAGCCGCGCCGCGCTCACCATCGGCCGGGGCCGGGCGGGGACGGCTCCCAGCGAGACTCCCCGCGCCACCGGGCTACCTGCTCCGAGCCGGCGGCCTCCGCGCAGCCTCGGGCTCCCACCGTATTGGCTCGCGCTAATCCTGATGGACATCCGGGCACCCGGGCCTCTGCAGGCGAACTACACTTTGGACCGGCCCGGGGCCCGTCGCGTCCACGTCCGGGGCGAGCGAGCTCCCCCGGGGCGACTTCGGGGAAGGGGGACCGCCGGGGCCCAAGCGCACAGCCCGCCCGCGCGCAGCCCCCGAGCGGCGCCAGCACTGGGGCCAGCGTTAGAAGGGAAAGGAAAGCGTCCGTGGGCTCACTTCAAGTTGTCCGAGTTCGCCCGAACACCCCCTGTCAAGAAAGTTCTGGTGGTACGGCCCGCCTCCTTAAATGGGCACGGCGCCCGGCCGGCCGGGCCCCAGGCTGCGCCGGGCGGGGGCGCCGAGCCGAGCGCCGACGCAGCCGGTCCGCCCGCCGCTGCCGCCGCGCCCCGCCTGCGGGCTGCCGTCTGGTGCCCTCGTGCCAGGTCTCACAGTGTACAAACGCGCCGGGCCGGAACACCCCGTCCCCGGGCGCGCAGAACGCCCGCTCCAATCTGACTGTTGCCTGCTGGGCCCCAAGAGGCCGCCGGGAGCAGGGAACGCAGCCACAGCAGCAACCCCGTTCGCTCCTTTGACCATTCCCGTGCTTGCAGGCAGGAGACATGCGGCTAAGGCACGCTTGTTTTACTTTGTTCGCTTTCAGTTTTGATTTCACTACATCGAGACAAATATTTACAAGACGCCCTCCCTTTTTTGGACAACACGCAGATGACAAAGGAAACAGTAACGCATTTGGGTCCTTAAAGAGTAATTAAGGAACTGACGTATTTTTTTTTAATTACGGAGGATGCAGACCAACATGAGAGTCAACTATAACAAGTACAAACGAAGTCGCGTCCTCCTAAGGGGACTAGGGAAAGCATTTCAACTTAAACTGTGCCTAAAGCTAAGCAGGAAAATACTTCGATGGGCAGATGGGGGCAGGCTATGCTTCAGCGTCTCATGGGGACTAGCAGCGCACTGTAGGAGCTGGAAACAATGCATGCCCGCCCTGTGGACTCCCCCTTCGACCTGGAATCATGACAATGTTGCCCATTTCTCAAAGAGATCCTCCAGGCTATTGCTAAGAAGCCCTGGAAAACAGGCACATGTTCACCTCTGGCAAGGAAAACAGAATGCTGGGAGACTGGGGGAGTGGGAGGAAGGCGCACTGTACCGCTACCAGTGGTTCTCAAAGTGTGACTACTGTACCCCTGGGAGTCCCCGAGACCTTCTCAGAGGTCAAAACTATTTTTAGAATAACACAAAGACGTTATTTGTCTTTTTCACTGTGCTGACATTTGCACTGATGGTGTAAAAGCAGTTGGGATGGGAAAACTGGCGCCTTAGCATTAATCAAGGCAGTGGCACCAAATGGAACTGGTAGCCACTGCATTCTTCACCACCACACATTAGCAGTTAAAAAAAAAAATCCAGTTTCCTTTATGAGTGTCCTTAATGAAACAATCAGCAGGAGTTACTACTTTGATTAAATCTTGATCCTTGAGGACAGGTCATTTTGATGCTTTCGTGACAAAATGGGAAGCACACATGAAGCATTCTGCTGGTGCCGGGGAAGTACAATGGCTGCTAGAATAGCGCTGTGTAATTGAGTTGCAAGCTGAACTAGCTGTTTTTTCATGGACTACCATTTTTACTTGAAAGAACAATTGACAAACTGTGGTTATTCTGACTTGGGTATTTAGCAGTCATTTTCTCAAAAATGAACAAAGTGAGTCTGTTTCTTCAAGGAAAACAATGGACAGTATTTATTGCCAATGATAAAATTTGAGCTTTCAAGCATTTTGAAAAGCTTTACATCTGCCACTGGGAGCTTGATGGTTTCCCAATACTCAAAGACTTTGTTCCATGAGTTAAGGACAGTAATGAATGTAATTTTAGAAGATCTGCATGACTTAGTGACCAATATTTTCTAAATGGTATAAAATCATGCATGGGTAAAAGAGCCATTGAAAGTGCCAGACAGACCAATGGATCTTAATGCATCGAAGTAAAAAAAAAAAAAAGAAAAAAGAAGTTCAATGATATGATTCTTGATCTCACATTGTAACTAACTTGTAAGAAACTATGACTTGTGGAGTTTGGGTATAATATCAAAGAAGGCGTTAAAGTACTCCCCCCTTTTCTGTGTGAGGCTGGATCTTCTTCATAGACTCCAACCAAAACGACATTGCAACAGATTGAATACAGAAGCAAAAATGAGAATCCGGCTGTCTTCCATTAAGCTAGACATTAAAGAGATCTGCATAAATGTAAAATAATGCCATTCCTCTTACTAATGTTTTTATTTTGGAAAGAGTTTTTTTAAAAACAAAGATGTTATTTAAGTTAACAGGTAATGGGTTTATTATTATCTTAAAGAATTTAATATTTTAAATACTTTAATACAGCAAGTATCAATAGATAAAAATCCACGTATACAAAAACTCTTTGGGGTCCTCAATAATTTTGGGGTGCCAACTTATTCCATGTCATTTGCTAATACTTACATGTCTCCCTCAGCTCTCCATATTCATCATGGCTCCTCTTGTGTTAAAGGTAATATTCTTATATTATAGCTATTCCCATGTAACCTCTTAGCACCTAGGTCAGTGTTGGCCAAAGGTGGTTAGATCACCTGGGACATATGTTAAAAACACAGACTCCAGAACTACTGAATCAAAATCCTGTGGGGTGAGGTCAGGGATATGCATTGCAGCAAACTCTCCAGCTAATACTTGTCTGCTTATTTGTGAGAACCACTTACCTAGATCACACATACTTAGAAAATAATGTAAAGAGACTTTGACTTGGTATTGATTTATAATCCCTCAACCACTTTAAGGATCATGCTTGGACAAAATTTATTTTCATTTATACGAGATCTATCAGACAATAAAATATCACTGGACACATATGTTCTTTTGCAAAAGTAGAGTGATAAACCTTCCAGGAAACAATGTATAAGGCAGAAGTTTACTCTCAACAATTTTTTGCTTGCTATTTCCCCCATTTCTCTCTTGTTGTTCTAAATACCAACTATGATCATTTATACTTTAAACAAATTCACTAGATATAACAAAGCTGAAACATATTTCATAATAGCATTTACTCACAAATTTTCCATTTACCACAAGCTGGAAATGAACATCATTAATATTAAGGTTACACTTTTCCTCTGTGAACTGTGTTAATTGTTCTGACACTATTTAAAGATGAAGAAATAAAAGAATACAGCAGATGTTTACCCAAAAGAAAATAGAGAATCAACAGCAGATCAGGCCTGCACTTGAGATTCCCTGGGCTCTCACGATCGTTTTAATGTAAATTAGTGAGGGTAATTTGAAACAGAAGTGGGATTACACTAGATTTGTAATAGATCTAAAAATACTAGAGGAAAGCGCAGGAGAAATTATTCTGGAATTGGATACTGCATGTGGCTGACAAAGAACTGCAATACCAACATGGGCGTTATTATTTCCAAGTGTTTGGAAAACGTCGTTGTATCCGACCCACAGTCTCTTCAGCAGTGAAACTGAACAGAAAGACATTCTTATTTTGGGGGGCACAGAATTATTTGGCTTTCGGATGACGTTTGAGGCTATAGGCCCATACATACAACATTTGTTATACTTTGATGTGGTTCATGATCCCCCGAAGCGCACTCAGGGACCCACCGAGGCTCTGTAGACTTCAGGTGAAGAATCGCTGGGCCCCAGAGGATGCTCGAACCGGACCAGCTAATAGACCCAACTTATCTCACAAATAAGGGGTAAGATCCCTGTCACTCTTCACTGCCCCTTAAAAAACTTAGGGCTGTCTTAGTCACTGCCCAGGCAGTGAAGAATTTCTAATGAAAATAATGGAAAGATGTTATATGACAGCAAAACATCACCTATACAACAAAATAACATAGTCTCAGTACAGCAAGAATATGCTAATCAGTTCTACATTTTCTGAATTCATTAATCCTACGGTGACCAATGATGCTAAAACCAAAAAAGCAAGGTACAAAATAAATAGGGCAGAATTTATAAGGTGAATGGAACAGACTATTTTACTATCCAAAATGTGTTCTTGAATCGCAGGAGTACCTTTTCATTAGCTCTTTAAATTAATGAGCTTTATAAATGACACTTGCACATATGTAGTGGCGACACTATAGGACATATATAACACATCTTAAGTACAAACACAAGTGTGCACTAGTATTGTTAACCAAGAGTGAAAACATAATAATCTTTTAAGTGTTCCATCACTTATTTGGCAAAATATAGACAGATATATGTTTAAAAATGTATATTTATATTTAAACATGTTTTTAAATTTAAGAGATAGAAGGCAAAATCTTTCTAACATACCTTAGTTAAAAAAAAATGTAAACAGGTTGCCTTAGTCAGAACTGTAAAGTACCTCACTCAATGTATGCATTTGTACCACAATGGTATTTAATGATTCTACTCTTTAATAGCATTTCTGGTCTAAAAGTTACAGGTCAAATCTCCTAAGAATTGTTACTGTATTTCAGTGGAACATTGTTTAATGCAAAATCACTTCACCAAAAGAAGGGTGCTCAAGGTTGCCACTGGAAGACCATGAATAAATGAGACACAGGAAAAGAGGAGAGACGTGGAGGAGAAAAAACATAAGGAATCCTTGGATGACAGAGACAGCAGAGAAAACAGCATAACAAGCATCGCTGGAAATTAACTGGCTTCCCCATCAGCTGTGACCTCAACACAAAGCATCCTCCTCTCGCTGGTCCTGAGAAAGTTCTCTTCTTCCCCAGGCACTAGTCCACACCAGTTAGATCGTCTACCACGGTCTTCCAACTGAGATACATGGAAATTCTCAAGAGGTATGAGAGCAAAGGTTTGTCAAACTATTTCTAGGTCCTTAATTTCCACATGTCCTCTTTCCTAAAACCAGGGTTCAGGCTTTCCTTTCACTTCCCACTTGCCTTTCGCTACTTGAACAAGAAAAGCAGGCCTCTTATCTATCCTAAATCAATCTTAAAAGCGTACATCGCTCCAGGATGTAAATGCCTCTGAGGCCCCAAAGGAAGAGTTCTACACAGAAGGAGAGAGTAACTGAGCTCAAATGAAGAAGTATTAAAAAAAAAAAAAAATGAAGAAGAAGAAAGAAATATTCTTGGGTGATTCCAATTGAAGACATCTTGTTTACCACCCTGTAGCAAGACCCTAGGCCTTCCCTATCTAGATATATATCAGAATTATGAAATGAGATGGATCAGCAATCAGAAGCCAGATTGTCTTTGATATGACTCTGTTGATAGGTCTGAGAATGAAGACCTGCAATTTTTCAACATTCTGGTAGGGGGTACACAAGTAAAGATGTTTAAAGACTACTCCCCACTTCACTTCTTTCTTCACTGAATGTTTTTTTCTCTACTTCTGGTCTACACTTTTCTCTATCGCCTTCTCTCATGCATTGATAAAACATCCCTCCTTACCCTCCCCAATACCCCTGCCCATCCATACCAATTACTTACTCTCAGCCTACAGACAAGTTTCCCCCAAGCCCCCATCCCAACACACACACACACACACACACACACACACACACACACTTTTTAATAGACTTTTTATTTTGGAATATTTTTAGATTTACAGAAAAGTTGCAAAGAATTCCCATGTACCTCCCCAGTCAGTTTCCCCATTTTCACATCTTATAGTGCCATTCGTCATTTGTCAAAACTGAGAAATCAACATTGGTATATTGCTATGAACTAAAGGCCAGACTTTATTTTGATTTTACCAGTTTTTTTTTTTTAATAAAGATTTTTTTTTTTTTCCTTTTTCTCCCCAAAGCCCCCCGGTACATAGTTGTATATTCTTTGTTGTGGGTCCTTCTAGTTGTGGCATGTGGGACGCTGCCCCAGCTTGGCCCGATGAGCAGTGCCATGTCCGCGCCCAGGATTCGAACCAACGAAACACTGAGCCGCCTGCAGCGGAGCGCGCGAATTTAACCGCTCGGCCACAGGGCCAGCCCCTGATTTTACCAGTTTTTCCATCAATGTCCTCTTTCTGTTCCGAGATCCAATCCAGGGCATTGCACATTGAACTGTGTCTGCGACAGGTGCTCAGTCTTTCCTTGTTTTCCATGACCTTAACAGTTTTGAGTTCAGGCCAGGCATCCTGTAGAATGTCCCCCTATCTGGGTTTGTCTGATGTTTTTCTCTTCGGGGGGGGGGGGGGGTTACACTCCCCCCCGTGCAGGGTTTTAGCGTCTATATATATTATTTTAAATTCTTCTGTCAGAAAGCCTTGCTTCTTCTCCACTTATTAATTTAGTCAATCATTTACTTATGGCCTCGTGGATATTTATTTTATGCTTTGGGTTATAATCCGATACTACATGATTTATTTTATTGCCCAAATTGTTCCAGCCTTGGCCGTTGGTAGCTCTTTCCGATTAGCTCCTTGGTCCTTTGACTTGTTCCCACACTTTTGTCTTCTGAGCACTTCCTTACTTTCTGGTACTGCAAGATGCTCCAGACTCATCTTCTATTTTCTCTATCCCAGTGCTAGAATCAGCCATTTCTCCCACTTACCAATCTCCTCTCCTTAAACGCTACTGCCCAATCTCCTTCTGCCATCACAGCTGAACTTTCTAAACAAAGAGCAGTCTGCTTCCTTTGAGATGCCAGTAACCACCTTCCTTAAAGCTCTCCAACACGGACTTTAGGATACTGCTCTTTTGGGGGGCAACTCATTTTATTTTATAATTCTTTCTGCTCACACATCCAGGATCCAGTATAAAATGCTAGAAAACTTCACTTCTCTCTCAATCTGTACACTCTTGGACAGTATCATCAGTGACTCTCCAAAAGCCTAACTATACCCCAAACACTTTCCTGGGTAGAAAAGAGTACTTGGGAGATGGTCCAAAATGGATCATTCACTTAGTGAAAAATGTGTCACCCTAGAGATGCCAAGAGACACCTATCATTCAGCCTGAGCTCAGGTCTGCAAAGGCGGTTTCTCCATAGAGGAAGCAGACAAGGAGGGCTGGGAAAAGATCGGGGGAGGAGGGCTTTAGCTGGTTGCATTCTTGGGAATAGAAGCAGAAGGCAGAATTTAAAGAGGGCTTCCAATTAGCAGGAGGGATATGAGTAACATAAAACTAAAAATTCCATTATCTTTATAAACCTTTTTATTCCCTTGAGAAAGATTAGCCCTGAGCTAACATGTGTGGCAGTCTTCCTCCACTTTGTATGTGGGTCAACACCACAGCACGGCTGATGAGTGGTGTAAGTCCATGCCTGGGATCTGAACCCGCAAACCTGGGCTGCTGAAGTGGAGCTTGCTGAACTTAACCACTACACTGTGGGCTGGCCCTATAAACCTCCTTTTTTTTTTTTTTTTTTAAAGATTGCCACATGAGCTAACATATGTTGCCAATCTTCTTTCTCTTCTTCTTCTCCCCAAAGCCCCCCAGTACATAGTTGTATATTCTAGTTGTAGGTCCATCTAATTGTGGTGCTGCCTCAGCATGGCCTGATGAGCAATTATAGGTCCGCACCCAGGATCCAAACCAGTGAAACCCTGGGCTGCCAAAGCAGAGCACACGAATTTAACCCTTCGGCCATGGGGCCGGCCCCCCATAAACCTCTTAAAACAAGATCTGCCTCCTTAGATTTTTGACTAGCAAAAACCAGTGAGCATACACAATAATCAGTATGCAGGTAGGGTGCTGGGTGGGAAAATGACGCCTTTAAAAAAGGACAGGCAAGCAGGTGAGGGGAGGAGACAAAATCAGCCAGAGAAATGGCCCCTGGCTGGGCAGTGACCCCCAGCAACGCAATCTCAACAGGGCCAGAATTAATCTGACTGACCCCAACTCCAACCCATCCCTCTCCCCTTGGCTATCCACGAGTCACCAGTCACCCAAACCAAAGATCAGGCACTCACTCCTTTTCCTTGCTGTTTCTTCACATGTTATCGCCACCAAAATCCTAGAAGTCTCTTGAGACAGTGAAAGTGCAGGAGTGGGGAGGTCTTCACTTGAAATACTTCTCTATTTTTTTTAATTTATACAACTAGTCTTTAATTGCCTTTTCTCCCCCTTGGTTGAATATGTTTTCACCCTCCTGTTTTACCAAAATATTTAAAGCCATGGAAAAATATTATAATATAGTATAAGGTTAAAAAAAGCAATTGTAACACAATGCATTTATTAGGAATCCCACTTCATCAAAATTGAAATATGCATAATAAAAAGATCGACTAGGCCTCTGTACCAAAATGCTCACTGTAGATATTCTTGGATGGAAGGATCAAATGACTTATCTAATTCTGGGCATTTAAAAATTTTCTAAATGAACACATACTGCTTTCATAGTCATAAAAAACAAGAAAATCACAATTATTATAAAAAGTAAACTATAATTAAATCTTAGCTCCAGAAAGGAGATCGACATCATCTAATCCACTTCTCCATGCAAGAAAGAATGCTTTTTCTCTACCTAGACTGGCCTGTTTGCATATCACCAGGGACATGGGTTGTAATTACTAAGTGGCCCCTTCTGCTGCCAGCCAGTGATGAGCACTGGAAAGTTCTGTGCTCCATAGAGCTAAAACTGGCTTCTCTGAAGCCCTCATCCATCAGTTCTACTTCTGGCTTCTTGAATCTGACACAGCCATCTGGCTTTCTTATGCTTACTGTTTGATGGTGTATCTTGTTCTATCCTTTTCCCTTATACCTATGCATGTTTTTGTATTTGAAATGCATCTATTGTAAGCAGATTATTATACTGGGTAAAACCCAGTCTGCTAGATCTCTACCTTGTAATTGAAATGTTTAGTCATTTATTTTAATTATTGATATGGTTGGGTTTAAGTTTTACCAACTTGCTATTTGTCTTACATTTGTCCCTTTGGGTTCCTCTGTTGCTCCTTTTCTTTATTATTTTGCAAATTTCTAGGCCCCACCCAAACTTTCAGAATCAGAAACTTTGTAGATAAGGTCCAGGAGGTGAGGTGAATTAGAATTTCAACAAGTCCTCCAAGTGATTCTGTTTTACACTGAAGATTAGAAACCACTACTCTAGGGCTAACAGGATGCATCCTTAACTTAACCAAATTCTGTGTAGAGTCAATATTGCACCAGCTCACAGCTGACGCTTCCATGGTCTAATTCCTTAAGGGAACTTAAAAATAATCATAAAGTCTTCATTCTTCCTAGAACCCCTACCATTCTCTTAGTTCAGGTTCTTCTTTACAGATCATCAGGCTCTTTCAATAGCTTAATAAAAGTTATTTCTCTGCCAATTCATTCTCCCCCCTCAGCCTTCAATACTACTACCAGATTATAGAATATATCATTCCTAAAATACATATCAGATGTTACTCTCTTATGAAAAAAAAAAAGAAAGAAAATGTACATTCCCTGCTGCCTCCAGCATGAAGACTAAACTTCCTACAGGGGCATCCAACACTCCCAATTTGACCCAACTTCAGTCACCTTCTCACCTACCAATGGCCCTCCATACCCTCCCACCCCATCACCCCACCGCCCTCCAGCCAGACACTTCTCTCATGCCACCAACCTTTGCACAGAATATTTCCCCTTTGCTGGAATGCCCCCTCCCCTCTTCTCCAGATGGAGACCCCTTACCATTATTCAAATCCCAACCAACGCAGCTCTTCTCCGAAGCCTTCTCTGATATCTTAACCTTCACTCTTTACCTACTACAAGCTCCCAGCTCTCATGTATATCAAGTCAGGAGGTTGGGTGGGATTAAGGGGAATGTTTGCTGTTTTGAGCACAAGGGCAACCAAAAGATAATGAAGATAATTACTGATACGGAGAACTGTGAAGAACTCTGCTGGAGTTGCAGCTGGTGAGATTTCCTCCCACACATGAATTTAAGAAAGCGATCTGGCCCCAAACCAGCACAACCTGAGGAGTTCTCGCATTACGTAATCATTGGACTCCGACCTGGGTCCACAAATGAAGCGAGTGAAGCCCAGTGAACTATTTTCAACATTTCAAAAAGTCCAAAAGAAATCACATATTTGCCCACGGAAAGCGTGCTTCGGGCCTTTCTGGCACTCGTGTCAACTCAGTGTGGTAACCCCAGTTAGCTCACACTGACCAGGAAGTCTCACTGACAACTGCATATGGTTTGATTAATTTAGAACAGGAAAACAACCAAAATTGTTTAAATGTAGTTTGTTAAGTAGAGGATTCTTTCAAAACATAGAGTCCAAAGGAGAAGGGAAAAATAATAGAAAGCAATAATAATTTAACACACACACACACACACAGAGGACATCACTTTGAAGACAGGTCCTTCCCCAGGGGTGTGAACTAATGAAAACAATTCAGATCCTTCAGACTGAGCCTCGGCTCCCAACCTTGGCTACACAAGAGAATTACCCGGGGAGATTTATAAATTCCTGACACTCGGGCCACACCCCAGGCCAATTAATCTCTGGGGGTGGGACCCATGCATCGTTATTTTTTAAATGCCCTCAGGTAATTTACTGTGCAGCCACGTTTGAGCAGCTCTGCTTTTGAGCCTCGTTACTCCGGGCGAGCAGCAGCGTTACTCCGGGCGAGCAGCAGCGT